>NC_090971.1:1989056-2316811 GCF_040807025.1 Struthio camelus
CTCACGCCCTGCACTCTCCTCCTGCTACAACAACTCCATGACCAGCCACATACCCCAGGGAAGAGGCCTTGGCAGGCCAGCCTGCCCTGGCCACCACCCGCGTGGACCCACAACAAAGGGCCCTCTCGCCTTCCTCCCCTCCTGAAACTTCCTCCACACCTACTCCCACCTTCCTCCCACACACCACACCCTCCTCTAACGCCTCCCCAACAACAACCAGGCCCCCACACAACACCTCCTCCCCGGCCTCTCTCCCCTTGCTATGTCCACGACACCCACACAGCACGTGCCTCTTGGCCTTTCCTCCCCGCAGGAAACGTGCACCGCACCTACTCAGAGCCCTCTAACAGCCTGCACACACATGCCTCCCCCACTAACCTGCCCTCACAGGCAACACCACCCTTCCCTTCACAGCCCTACCTACACTCCACACCTACTGCCCTCCTTCCCTTGCACCTAGCCTGCTCACCGCTCACGCCCTGCACTCTCCTCCTGCTACAACAACTCCATGACCAGCCACAAACCCCAGGGAAGAGGCCTTGGCAGGCCAGCATGCCCTTGACACCAATCGCGTCGCCCCACAACAAAGGGCCCTCTCGCCTTCCTCCCCTCCTGAAACTTCCTCCACACCTACTCCCACCTTCTTCCCACACACCGCACCCTCCTCTAACGCCTCCCCAACAACAACCAGGCCCCCACACAACACCTCCTCCCCGGCCTCTCTCCCCTTGCTATGTCCACGCCACCCACACAGCACGTGCCTCTTGGCCTTTCCTCCCCGCAGGAAACGTGCACCGCACCTACTCAGAGCCCTCTAACAGCCTGCACACACATGCCTTCCCCACTAACCTGCCCTCACAGGCAACACCACCCTTCCCTTCACAGCCCTACCTATACTCCACACCTACTGCCCTCCTTCCCTTGCACCTAGCCTGCTCACCGCTCACGCCCTGCACTCTCCTCCTGCTACAACAACTCCATGACCAGCCACATACCCCAGGGAAGAGGCCTTGGCAGGCCAGCCTGCCCTGGCCACCACCCGCGTGGACCCACAACAAAGGGCCCTCTCGCCTTCCTCCCCTCCTGAAACTTCCTCCACACCTACTCCCACCTTCCTCCCACACACCACACCCTCCTCTAATGCCTCCCCAACAACAACCAGGCCCCCACACAACACCTCCTCCCCGGCCTCTCTCCCCTTGCTATGTCCACGCCACCCGCATAGCACGTGCCTCTTGGCCTTTCCTCCCCGCAGGAAACGTGCACCGCACCTACTCAGAGCCCTCTACCAGCCTGCACACACATGCCTTCCCCACTAACCTGCCCTCACAGGCAACACCACCCTTCCCTTCACAGCCCTACCTATACTCCACACCTACTGCCCTCCTTCCCTTCCACCTAGCCTGCTCACCGCTCACGCCCTGCACTCTCCTCCTGCTACAACAACTCCATGACCAGCCACAAACCACAGGGAAGAGGCCTTGGCAGGCCAGCCTGCCCTTGACACCAATCGCGTTGCCCCACAGCAAAGGGCCCTCTCGCCTTCCTCCCCTCCTGAAACTTCCTCCACACCTACTCCCACCTTCCTCCCACACACCACACCCTCCTCTAATGCCTCCCCAACAACAACCAGGCCCCCATACAGCACCTCCTCCCCTGCCTCTCTCCCCTTGCTATGTCCACGCCACCCGCACAGCACGTGCCTCTTGGCCTTTCCTCCCCGCAGGAAACGTGCACCGCACCTACTCAGAGCCCTCTACCAGCCTGCACACACTACTCACACATGGCTTCCCCACTAACCTGCCCTCACAGGCAACACCACCCTTCCCTTCACAGCCCTACCTATACTCCACACCTACTGCCCTCCTTCCCTTGCACCTAGCCTGCTCACCGCTCACGCCCTGCACTCTCCTCCTGCTACAACAACTCCACGACCAGCCACATACCCCAGGGAAGAGGCCTTGGCAGGCCAGCCTGCCCTGGCCACCACCCGCGTGGCCCCACAACAAAGGGCCCTCTCGCCTTCCTCCCCTCCTGAAACTTCCTCCACACCTACTCCCACCTTCCTCCCACACACCACACCCTCCTCTAACGCCTCCCCAACAACAACCAGGCCCCCACACAATACCTCCTCCCCGGCCTCTCTCCCCTTGCTATGTCCACACCAGCCGCACAGCACGTGCCTCTTGGCCTTTCCTCCCCACAGGAAACGTGCACCGCACCTACTCAGAGCCCTCTACCAGCCTGCACACACATGCCTTCCCCACTAACCTGCCCTCACAGGCAACACCACCCTTCCCTTCACAGCCCTACCTACACTCCACACCTACTGCCCTCCTTCCCTTGCACCTAGCCTGCTCACCGCTCACGCCCTGCACTCTCCTCCTGCTACAACAACTCCATGACCACCCACAAACCCCAGGGAAGAGGCCTTGGCAGGCCAGCATGCCCTTGACACCAATCGCGTCGCCCCACAACAAAGGGCCCTCTCGCCTTCCTCCCCTCCTGAAACTTCCTCCACACCTACTCCCACCTTCTTCCCACACACCGCACCCTCCTCTAACGCCTCCCCAACAACAACCAGGCCCCCACACAACACCTCCTCCCCGGCCTCTCTCCCCTTGCTATGTCCACGCCACCCACACAGCACGTGCCTCTTGGCCTTTCCTCCCCGCAGGAAACGTGCACCGCACCTACTCAGAGCCCTCTACCAGCCTGCACACACATGCCTTCCCCACTAACCTGCCCTCACAGGCAACACCACCCTTCCCTTCACAGCCCTACCTATACTCCACACCTACTGCCCTCCTTCCCTTGCACCTAGCCTGCTCACCGCTCACGCCCTGCACTCTCCTCCTGCTACAACAACTCCATGACCAGCCACAAACCCCAGGGAAGAGGCCTTGGCAGGCCAGCCTGCCCTGGCCACCACCCGCGTGGACCCACAACAAAGGGCCCTCTCGCCTTCCTCCCCTCCTGAAACTTCCTCCACACCTACTCCCACCTTCCTCCCACACACCACACCCTCCTCTAATGCCTCCCCAACAACAACCAGGCCCCCACACAACACCTCCTCCCCGGCCTCTCTCCCCTTGCTATGTCCACGCCACCCGCACAGCACGTGCCTCTTGGCCTTTCCTCCCCGCAGGAAACGTGCACCGCACCTACTCAGAGCCCTCTACCAGCCTGCACACACATGCCTTCCCCACTAACCTGCCCTCACAGGCAACACCACCCTTCCCTTCACAGCCCTACCTATACTCCACACCTACTGCCCTCCTTCCCTTGCACCTAGCCTGCTCACCGCTCACGCCCTGCACTCTCCTCCTGCTACAACAACTCCATGACCAGCCACAAACCCCAGGGAAGAGGCCTTGGCAGGCCAGCCTGCCCTTGACACCAATCGCGTTGCCCCACAGCAAAGGGCCCTCTCGCCTTCCTCCCCTCCTGAAACTTCCTCCACACCTACTCCCACCTTCCTCCCACACACCACACCCTCATCTAACGCCTCCCCAACAACAACCAGGCCCCCACACAACACCTCCTCCCCGGCCTCTCTCCCCTTGCTATGTCCACGCCAGCCGCACAGCACGTGCCTCTTGGCCTTTCCTCCCCGCAGGAAACGTGCACCGCACCTACTCAGAGCCCTCTACCAGCCTGCACACACATGCCTTCCCCACTAACCTGCCCTCACAGGCAACACCACCCTTCCCTTCACAGCCCTACCTATACTCCACACCTACTGCCCTCCTTCCCTTGCACCTAGCCTGCTCACCGCTCACGCCCTGCACTCTCCTCCTGCTACAACAACTCCATGACCAGCCACATACCCCAGGGAAGAGGCCTTGGCAGGCCAGCCTGCCCTGGCCACCACCCGCGTGGACCCACAACAAAGGGCCCTCTCGCCTTCCTCCCCTCCTGAAACTTCCTCCACACCTACTCCCACCTTCCTCCCACACACCACACCCTCCTCTAACGCCTCCCCAACAACAACCAGGCCCCCACACAACACCTCCTCCCCGGCCTCTCTCCCCTTGCTATGTCCACGCCACCCGCACAGCACGTGCCTCTTGGCCTTTCCTCCCCGCAGGAAACGTGCACCGCACCTACTCAGAGCCCTCTACCAGCCTGCACACACATGCCTTCCCCACTAACCTGCCCTCACAGGCAACACCACCCTTCCCTTCACAGCCCTACCTATACTCCACACCTACTGCCCTCCTTCCCTTGCACCTAGCCTGCTCACCGCTCACGCCCTGCACTCTCCTCCTGCTACAACAACTCCATGACCAGCCACAAACCCCAGGGAAGAGGCCTTGGCAGGCCAGCCTGCCCTTGACACCAATCGCGTTGCCCCACAGCAAAGGGCCCTCTCGCCTTCCTCCCCTCCTGAAACTTCCTCCACACCTACTCCCACCTTCCTCCCACACACCACACCCTCATCTAACGCCTCCCCAACAACAACCAGGCCCCCACACAACACCTCCTCCCCGGCCTCTCTCCCCTTGCTATGTCCACGCCAGCCGCACAGCACGTGCCTCTTGGCCTTTCCTCCCCGCAGGAAACGTGCACCGCACCTACTCAGAGCCCTCTACCAGCCTGCACACACATGCCTTCCCCACTAACCTGCCCTCACAGGCAACACCACCCTTCCCTTCACAGCCCTACCTATACTCCACACCTACTGCCCTCCTTCCCTTGCACCTAGCCTGCTCACCGCTCACGCCCTGCACTCTCCTCCTGCTACAACAACTCCATGACCAGCCACATACCCCAGGGAAGAGGCCTTGGCAGGCCAGCCTGCCCTGGCCACCACCCGCGTGGACCCACAACAAAGGGCCCTCTCGCCTTCCTCCCCTCCTGAAACTTCCTCCACACCTACTCCCACCTTCCTCCCACACACCACACCCTCCTCTAATGCCTCCCCAACAACAACCAGGCCCCCACACAACACCTCCTCCCCGGCCTCTCTCCCCTTGCTATGTCCACGCCACCCGCATAGCACGTGCCTCTTGGCCTTTCCTCCCCGCAGGAAACGTGCACCGCACCTACTCAGAGCCCTCTACCAGCCTGCACACACATGCCTTCCCCACTAACCTGCCCTCACAGGCAACACCACCCTTCCCTTCACAGCCCTACCTATACTCCACACCTACTGCCCTCCTTCCCTTCCACCTAGCCTGCTCACCGCTCACGCCCTGCACTCTCCTCCTGCTACAACAACTCCATGACCAGCCACAAACCACAGGGAAGAGGCCTTGGCAGGCCAGCCTGCCCTTGACACCAATCGCGTTGCCCCACAGCAAAGGGCCCTCTCGCCTTCCTCCCCTCCTGAAACTTCCTCCACACCTACTCCCACCTTCCTCCCACACACCACACCCTCCTCTAATGCCTCCCCAACAACAACCAGGCCCCCATACAGCACCTCCTCCCCTGCCTCTCTCCCCTTGCTATGTCCACGCCACCCGCACAGCACGTGCCTCTTGGCCTTTCCTCCCCGCAGGAAACGTGCACCGCACCTACTCAGAGCCCTCTACCAGCCTGCACACACTACTCACACATGGCTTCCCCACTAACCTGCCCTCACAGGCAACACCACCCTTCCCTTCACAGCCCTACCTATACTCCACACCTACTGCCCTCCTTCCCTTGCACCTAGCCTGCTCACCGCTCACGCCCTGCACTCTCCTCCTGCTACAACAACTCCACGACCAGCCACATACCCCAGGGAAGAGGCCTTGGCAGGCCAGCCTGCCCTGGCCACCACCCGCGTGGCCCCACAACAAAGGGCCCTCTCGCCTTCCTCCCCTCCTGAAACTTCCTCCACACCTACTCCCACCTTCCTCCCACACACCACACCCTCCTCTAACGCCTCCCCAACAACAACCAGGCCCCCACACAATACCTCCTCCCCGGCCTCTCTCCCCTTGCTATGTCCACACCAGCCGCACAGCACGTGCCTCTTGGCCTTTCCTCCCCACAGGAAACGTGCACCGCACCTACTCAGAGCCCTCTACCAGCCTGCACACACATGCCTTCCCCACTAACCTGCCCTCACAGGCAACACCACCCTTCCCTTCACAGCCCTACCTACACTCCACACCTACTGCCCTCCTTCCCTTGCACCTAGCCTGCTCACCGCTCACGCCCTGCACTCTCCTCCTGCTACAACAACTCCATGACCACCCACAAACCCCAGGGAAGAGGCCTTGGCAGGCCAGCATGCCCTTGACACCAATCGCGTCGCCCCACAACAAAGGGCCCTCTCGCCTTCCTCCCCTCCTGAAACTTCCTCCACACCTACTCCCACCTTCTTCCCACACACCGCACCCTCCTCTAACGCCTCCCCAACAACAACCAGGCCCCCACACAACACCTCCTCCCCGGCCTCTCTCCCCTTGCTATGTCCACGCCACCCACACAGCACGTGCCTCTTGGCCTTTCCTCCCCGCAGGAAACGTGCACCGCACCTACTCAGAGCCCTCTACCAGCCTGCACACACATGCCTTCCCCACTAACCTGCCCTCACAGGCAACACCACCCTTCCCTTCACAGCCCTACCTATACTCCACACCTACTGCCCTCCTTCCCTTGCACCTAGCCTGCTCACCGCTCACGCCCTGCACTCTCCTCCTGCTACAACAACTCCATGACCAGCCACAAACCCCAGGGAAGAGGCCTTGGCAGGCCAGCCTGCCCTGGCCACCACCCGCGTGGACCCACAACAAAGGGCCCTCTCGCCTTCCTCCCCTCCTGAAACTTCCTCCACACCTACTCCCACCTTCCTCCCACACACCACACCCTCCTCTAATGCCTCCCCAACAACAACCAGGCCCCCACACAACACCTCCTCCCCGGCCTCTCTCCCCTTGCTATGTCCACGCCACCCGCACAGCACGTGCCTCTTGGCCTTTCCTCCCCGCAGGAAACGTGCACCGCACCTACTCAGAGCCCTCTACCAGCCTGCACACACATGCCTTCCCCACTAACCTGCCCTCACAGGCAACACCACCCTTCCCTTCACAGCCCTACCTATACTCCACACCTACTGCCCTCCTTCCCTTGCACCTAGCCTGCTCACCGCTCACGCCCTGCACTCTCCTCCTGCTACAACAACTCCATGACCAGCCACAAACCCCAGGGAAGAGGCCTTGGCAGGCCAGCCTGCCCTTGACACCAATCGCGTTGCCCCACAGCAAAGGGCCCTCTCGCCTTCCTCCCCTCCTGAAACTTCCTCCACACCTACTCCCACCTTCCTCCCACACACCACACCCTCATCTAACGCCTCCCCAACAACAACCAGGCCCCCACACAACACCTCCTCCCCGGCCTCTCTCCCCTTGCTATGTCCACGCCAGCCGCACAGCACGTGCCTCTTGGCCTTTCCTCCCCGCAGGAAACGTGCACCGCACCTACTCAGAGCCCTCTACCAGCCTGCACACACATGCCTTCCCCACTAACCTGCCCTCACAGGCAACACCACCCTTCCCTTCACAGCCCTACCTATACTCCACACCTACTGCCCTCCTTCCCTTGCACCTAGCCTGCTCACCGCTCACGCCCTGCACTCTCCTCCTGCTACAACAACTCCATGACCAGCCACATACCCCAGGGAAGAGGCCTTGGCAGGCCAGCCTGCCCTGGCCACCACCCGCGTGGACCCACAACAAAGGGCCCTCTCGCCTTCCTCCCCTCCTGAAACTTCCTCCACACCTACTCCCACCTTCCTCCCACACACCACACCCTCCTCTAATGCCTCCCCAACAACAACCAGGCCCCCACACAACACCTCCTCCCCGGCCTCTCTCCCCTTGCTATGTCCACGCCACCCGCACAGCACGTGCCTCTTGGCCTTTCCTCCCCGCAGGAAACGTGCACCGCACCTACTCAGAGCCCTCTACCAGCCTGCACACACATGCCTTCCCCACTAACCTGCCCTCACAGGCAACACCACCCTTCCCTTCACAGCCCTACCTATACTCCACACCTACTGCCCTCCTTCCCTTGCACCTAGCCTGCTCACCGCTCACGCCCTGCACTCTCCTCCTGCTACAACAACTCCATGACCAGCCACAAACCCCAGGGAAGAGGCCTTGGCAGGCCAGCCTGCCCTTGACACCAATCGCGTTGCCCCACAGCAAAGGGCCCTCTCGCCTTCCTCCCCTCCTGAAACTTCCTCCACACCTACTCCCACCTTCCTCCCACACACCACACCCTCATCTAACGCCTCCCCAACAACAACCAGGCCCCCACACAACACCTCCTCCCCGGCCTCTCTCCCCTTGCTATGTCCACGCCAGCCGCACAGCACGTGCCTCTTGGCCTTTCCTCCCCGCAGGAAACGTGCACCGCACCTACTCAGAGCCCTCTACCAGCCTGCACACACATGCCTTCCCCACTAACCTGCCCTCACAGGCAACACCACCCTTCCCTTCACAGCCCTACCTATACTCCACACCTACTGCCCTCCTTCCCTTGCACCTAGCCTGCTCACCGCTCACGCCCTGCACTCTCCTCCTGCTACAACAACTCCATGACCAGCCACATACCCCAGGGAAGAGGCCTTGGCAGGCCAGCCTGCCCTGGCCACCACCCGCGTGGACCCACAACAAAGGGCCCTCTCGCCTTCCTCCCCTCCTGAAACTTCCTCCACACCTACTCCCACCTTCCTCCCACACACCACACCCTCCTCTAATGCCTCCCCAACAACAACCAGGCCCCCACACAACACCTCCTCCCCGGCCTCTCTCCCCTTGCTATGTCCACGCCACCCGCATAGCACGTGCCTCTTGGCCTTTCCTCCCCGCAGGAAACGTGCACCGCACCTACTCAGAGCCCTCTACCAGCCTGCACACACATGCCTTCCCCACTAACCTGCCCTCACAGGCAACACCACCCTTCCCTTCACAGCCCTACCTATACTCCACACCTACTGCCCTCCTTCCCTTCCACCTAGCCTGCTCACCGCTCACGCCCTGCACTCTCCTCCTGCTACAACAACTCCATGACCAGCCACAAACCACAGGGAAGAGGCCTTGGCAGGCCAGCCTGCCCTTGACACCAATCGCGTTGCCCCACAGCAAAGGGCCCTCTCGCCTTCCTCCCCTCCTGAAACTTCCTCCACACCTACTCCCACCTTCCTCCCACACACCACACCCTCATCTAACGCCTCCCCAACAACAACCAGGCCCCCACACAACACCTCCTCCCCGGCCTCTCTCCCCTTCCTATGTCCACGCCAGCCGCACAGCACGTGCCTCTTGGCCTTTCCTCCCCGCAGGAAACGTGCACCGCACCTACTCAGAGCCCTCTACCAGCCTGCACACACATGCCTTCCCCACTAACCTGCCCTCACAGGCAACACCACCCTTCCCTTCACAGCCCTACCTATACTCCACACCTACTGCCCTCCTTCCCTTGCACCTAGCCTGCTCACCGCTCACGCCCTGCACTCTCCTCCTGCTACAACAACTCCACGACCAGCCACAAACCCCAGGGAAGAGGCCTTGGCAGGCCAGCCTGCCCTGGCCACCACCCGCGTGGACCCACAACAAAGGGCCCTCTCGCCTTCCTCCCCTCCTGAAACTTCCTCCACACCTACTCCCACCTTCCTCCCACACACCACACCCTCCTCTAATGCCTCCCCAACAACAACCAGGCCCCCACACAACACCTCCTCCCCGGCCTCTCTCCCCTTGCTATGTCCACGCCACCCGCACAGCACGTGCCTCTTGGCCTTTCCTCCCCGCAGGAAACGTGCACCGCACCTACTCAGAGCCCTCTACCAGCCTGCACACACATGCCTTCCCCACTAACCTGCCCTCACAGGCAACACCACCCTTCCCTTCACAGCCCTACCTATACTCCACACCTACTGCCCTCCTTCCCTTGCACCTAGCCTGCTCACCGCTCACGCCCTGCACTCTCCTCCTGCTACAACAACTCCATGACCAGCCACAAACCCCAGGGAAGAGGCCTTGGCAGGCCAGCCTGCCCTTGACACCAATCGCGTTGCCCCACAGCAAAGGGCCCTCTCGCCTTCCTCCCCTCCTGAAACTTCCTCCACACCTACTCCCACCTTCCTCCCACACACCACACCCTCATCTAACGCCTCCCCAACAACAACCAGGCCCCCACACAACACCTCCTCCCCGGCCTCTCTCCCCTTCCTATGTCCACGCCAGCCGCACAGCACGTGCCTCTTGGCCTTTCCTCCCCGCAGGAAACGTGCACCGCACCTACTCAGAGCCCTCTACCAGCCTGCACACACATGCCTTCCCCACTAACCTGCCCTCACAGGCAACACCACCCTTCCCTTCACAGCCCTACCTATACTCCACACCTACTGCCCTCCTTCCCTTGCACCTAGCCTGCTCACCGCTCACGCCCTGCACTCTCCTCCTGCTACAACAACTCCATGACCAGCCACATACCCCAGGGAAGAGGCCTTGGCAGGCCAGCCTGCCCTGGCCACCACCCGCGTGGACCCACAACAAAGGGCCCTCTCGCCTTCCTCCCCTCCTGAAACTTCCTCCACACCTACTCCCACCTTCCTCCCACACACCACACCCTCATCTAACGCCTCCCCAACAACAACCAGGCCCCCACACAACACCTCCTCCCCGGCCTCTCTCCCCTTCCTATGTCCACGCCAGCCGCACAGCACGTGCCTCTTGGCCTTTCCTCCCCGCAGGAAACGTGCACCGCACCTACTCAGAGCCCTCTACCAGCCTGCACACACATGCCTTCCCCACTAACCTGCCCTCACAGGCAACACCACCCTTCCCTTCACAGCCCTACCTATACTCCACACCTACTGCCCTCCTTCCCTTGCACCTAGCCTGCTCACCGCTCACGCCCTGCACTCTCCTCCTGCTACAACAACTCCATGACCACCCACAAACCCCAGGGAAGAGGCCTTGGCAGGCCAGCCTGCCCTGGCCACCACCCGCGTGGACCCACAACAAAGGGCCCTCTCGCCTTCCTCCCCTCCTGAAACTTCCTCCACACCTACTCCCACCTTCCTCCCACACACCACACCCTCCTCTAATGCCTCCCCAACAACAACCAGGCCCCCACACAACACCTCCTCCCCGGCCTCTCTCCCCTTGCTATGTCCACGCCACCCGCACAGCACGTGCCTCTTGGCCTTTCCTCCCCGCAGGAAACGTGCACCGCACCTACTCAGAGCCCTCTACCAGCCTGCACACACATGCCTTCCCCACTAACCTGCCCTCACAGGCAACACCACCCTTCCCTTCACAGCCCTACCTATACTCCACACCTACTGCCCTCCTTCCCTTGCACCTAGCCTGCTCACCGCTCACGCCCTGCACTCTCCTCCTGCTACAACAACTCCATGACCAGCCACAAACCCCAGGGAAGAGGCCTTGGCAGGCCAGCCTGCCCTTGACACCAATCGCGTTGCCCCACAGCAAAGGGCCCTCTCGCCTTCCTCCCCTCCTGAAACTTCCTCCACACCTACTCCCACCTTCCTCCCACACACCACACCCTCATCTAACGCCTCCCCAACAACAACCAGGCCCCCACACAACACCTCCTCCCCGGCCTCTCTCCCCTTCCTATGTCCACGCCAGCCGCACAGCACGTGCCTCTTGGCCTTTCCTCCCCGCAGGAAACGTGCACCGCACCTACTCAGAGCCCTCTACCAGCCTGCACACACATGCCTTCCCCACTAACCTGCCCTCACAGGCAACACCACCCTTCCCTTCACAGCCCTACCTATACTCCACACCTACTGCCCTCCTTCCCTTGCACCTAGCCTGCTCACCGCTCACGCCCTGCACTCTCCTCCTGCTACAACAACTCCATGACCAGCCACATACCCCAGGGAAGAGGCCTTGGCAGGCCAGCCTGCCCTGGCCACCACCCGCGTGGACCCACAACAAAGGGCCCTCTCGCCTTCCTCCCCTCCTGAAACTTCCTCCACACCTACTCCCACCTTCCTCCCACACACCACACCCTCCTCTAACGCCTCCCCAACAACAACCAGGCCCCCACACAACACCTCCTCCCCTACTCTCTCCCCTTGCTATGTCCACACCAGCCGCACAGCACGTGCCTCTTGGCCTTTCCTCCCCACAGGAAACGTGCACCGCACCTACTCAGAGCCCTTTAACAGCCTGCACACACATGCCTCCCCCACTAACCTGCCCTCACAGGCAACACCACCCTTCTCTTTACAGCCCTACCTATACTCCACACCTACTGCCCTCCTTCCCTTGCACCTAGCCTGCTCACCGCTCACGCCCTGCACTCTCCTCCTGCTACAACAACTCCATGACCAGCCACAAACCCCAGGGAAGAGGCCTTGGCAGGCCAGCCTGCCCTTGACACCAATCGCGTCGCCCCACAGCAAAGGGCCCTCTCGCCTTCCTCCCCTCCTGAAACTTCCTCCACACCTACTCCCACCTTCCTCCCACACACCACACCCTCATCTAACGCCTCCCCAACAACAACCAGGCCCCCACACAACACCTCCTCCCCGGCCTCTCTCCCCTTGCTATGTCCACGCCAGCCGCACAGCACGTGCCTCTTGGCCTTTCCTCCCCGCAGGAAACGTGCACCGCACCTACTCAGAGCCCTCTACCAGCCTGCACACACATGCCTTCCCCACTAACCTGCCCTCACAGGCAACACCACCCTTCCCTTCACAGCCCTACCTATACTCCACACCTACTGCCCTCCTTCCCTTGCACCTAGCCTGCTCACCGCTCACGCCCTGCACTCTCCTCCTGCTACAACAACTCCATGACCAGCCACAAACCACAGGGAAGAGGCCTTGGCAGGCCAGCCTGCCCTGGCCACCACTCGCGTCGCCCCACAACAAAGGGCCCTCTCGCCTTCCTCCCCTCCTGAAACTTCCTCCACACCTACTCCCACCTTCCTCCCACACACCACACCCTCATGTAACGCCTCCCCAACAACAACCAGGCCCCCATACAGCACCTCCTCCCCTGCCTCTCTCCCCTTGCTATGTCCACGCCACCCGCACAGCACGTGCCTCTTGGCCTTTCCTCCCCGCAGGAAACGTGCACCGCACCTACTCAGAGCCCTCTACCAGCCTGCACACACTACTCACACATGCCTTCCCCACTAACCTGCCCTCACAGGCAACACCACCCTTCCCTTCACAGCCCTACCTACACTCCACACCTACTGCCCTCCTTCCCTTGCACCTAGCCTGCTCACCGCTCACGCCCTGCACTCTCCTCCTGCTACAACAACTCCACGACCAGCCACATACCCCAGGGAAGAGGCCTTGGCAGGCCAGCCTGCCCTGGCCACCACCCGCGTGGACCCACAACAAAGGGCCCTCTCGCCTTCCTCCCCTCCTGAAACTTCCTCCAAACCTACTCCCACCTTCCTCCCACACACCACACCCTCCTCTAACGCCTCCCCAACAACAACCAGGCCCCCACACAACACCTCCTCCCCGGCCGCTCTCCCCTTCCTATGTCCACACCAGCCGCACAGCACGTGCCTCTTGGCCTTTCCTCCCCACAGGAAACGTGCACCGCACCTACTCAGAGCCCTCTACCAGCCTGCACACACATGCCTTCCCCACTAACCTGCCCTCACAGGCAACACCACCCTTCCCTTCACAGCCCTACCTACACTCCACACCTACTGCCCTCCTTCCCTTGCACCTAGCCTGCTCACCGCTCACGCCCTGCACTCTCCTCCTGCTACAACAACTCCATGACCAGCCACAAACCCCAGGGAAGAGGCCTTGGCAGGCCGGCCTGCCCTTGACACCAATCGCAAGGCCCCACAACAAAGGGCCCTCTCGCCTTCCTCCCCTCCTGAAACTTCCTCCACACCTACTCCCACCTTCTTCCCACACACCGCACCCTCCTCTAACGCCTCCCCAACAACAACCAGGCCCCCACACAACACCTCCTCCCCGGCCTCTCTCCCCTTGCTATGTCCACGCCACCCGCACAGCACGTGCCTCTTGGCCTTTCCTCCCCGCAGGAAACGTGCACCGCACCTACTCAGAGCCCTCTACCAGCCTGCACACACATGCCTTCCCCACTAACCTGCCCTCACAGGCAACACCACCCTTCCCTTCACAGCCCTACCTATACTCCACACCTACTGCCCTCCTTCCCTTGCACCTAGCCTGCTCACCGCTCACGCCCTGCACTCTCCTCCTGCTACAACAACTCCATGACCAGCCACAAACCACAGGGAAGAGGCCTTGGGAGGCCAGCCTGCCCTTGACACCAATCGCGTCGCCCCACAACAAAGGGCCCTCTCGCCTTCCTCCCCTCCTGAAACTTCCTCCACACCTACTCCCACCGTCCTCCCACACACCACACCCTCCTCTAATGCCTCCCCAACAACAACCAGGCCCCCATACAGCACCTCCTCCCCTGCCTCTCTCCCCTTGCTATGTCCACGCCAGCCGCACAGCACGTGCCTCTTGGCCTTTCCTCCCCGCAGGAAACATGCACCGCACCTACTCAGAGCCTTATACCAGCCTGCACACACATGCCTTCCCCACTAACCTGCCCTCACAGGCAACACCACCCTTCCCTTCACAGCCCTACCTATACTCCACACCTACTGCCCTCCTTCCCTTCCTCCCCTCAACAAACATGCACCTAGCCTGCTCACCGCTCACGCCCTGCACTCTCCTCCTGCTACAACAACTTCACGACCAGCCACAAACCCCAGGGAAGAGGCCTTGGCAGGCCAGCCTGCCCTTGACACCAATCGCAAGGCCCCACAACAAAGGGCCCTCTCGCCTTCCTCCCCTCCTGAAACTTCCTCCACACCTACTCCCACCTTCTTCCCACACACCGCACCCTCCTCTAACGCCTCCCCAACAACAACCAGGCCCCCACACAACACCTCCTCCCCGGCCTCTCTCCCCTTGCTATGTCCACGCCACCCGCACAGCACGTGCCTCTTGGCCTTTCCTCCCCGCAGGAAACGTGCACCGCACCTACTCAGAGCCCTCTACCAGCCTGCACACACATGCCTTCCCCACTAACCTGCCCTCACAGGCAACACCACCCTTCCCTTCACAGCCCTACCTATACTCCACACCTACTGCCCTCCTTCCCTTGCACCTAGCCTGCTCACCGCTCACGCCCTGCACTCTCCTCCTGCTACAACAACTCCACGACCAGCCACAAACCCCAGGGAAGAGGCCTTGGCAGGCCAGCCTGCCCTGGCCACCACCCGCGTGGCCCCACAACAAAGGGCCCTCTCGCCTTCCTCCCCTCCTGAAACTTCCTCCACACCTACTCCCACCTTCCTCCCACACACCACACCCTCCTCTAATGCCTCCCCAACAACAACCAGGCCCCCACACAACACCTCCTCCCCGGCCTCTCTCCCCTTGCTATGTCCACGCCACCCGCACAGCACGTGCCTCTTGGCCTTTCCTCCCCGCAGGAAACGTGCACCGCACCTACTCAGAGCCCTCTACCAGCCTGCTCACACATGCCTTGCCCACTAACCTGCCCTCACAGGCAACACCACCCTTCCCTTCACAGCCCTACCTATACTCCACACCTACTGCCCTCCTTCCCTTCCTCCCCTCAACAAACAGGCACCTAGCCTGCTCACCGCTCACGCCCTGCACTCTCCTCCTGCTACAACAACTCCACGACCAGCCACATACCCCAGGGAAGAGGCCTTGGCAGGCCAGCCTGCCCTGGCCACCACCCGCGTGGACCCACAACAAAGGGCCCTCTCGCCTTCCTCCCCTCCTGAAACTTCCTCCACACCTACTCCCACCTTCCTCCCACACACCACACCCTCCTCTAATGCCTCCCCAACAACAACCAGGCCCCCACACAACACCTCCTCCCCGGCCTCTCTCCCCTTGCTATGTCCACGCCACCCGCACAGCACGTGCCTCTTGGCCTGTCCTCCCCGCAGGAAACATGCACCGCACCTACTCAGAGCCCTCTACCAGCCTGCTCACACAGGCCTTCCCCACTAACCTGCCCTCACAGGCAACACCACCCTTCCCTTCACAGCCCTACCTATACTCCACACCTACTGCCCTCCTTCCCTTGCACCTAGCCTGCTCACCGCTCACGCCCTGCACTCTCCTCCTGCTACAACAACTCCATGACCAGCCACAAACCCCAGGGAAGAGGCCTTGGCAGGCCAGCCTGCCCTGGCCACCACCCGCGTGGACCCACAACAAAGGGCCCTCTCGCCTTCCTCCCCTCCTGAAACTTCCTCCACACCTACTCCCACCTTCCTCCCACACACCACACCCTCCTCTAATGCCTCCCCAACAACAACCAGGCCCCCACACAACACCTCCTCCCCGGCCTCTCTCCCCTTGCTATGTCCACGCCACCCGCACAGCACGTGCCTCTTGGCCTTTCCTCCCCGCAGGAAACGTGCACCGCACCTACTCAGAGCCCTCTACCAGCCTGCACACACATGCCTTCCCCACTAACCTGCCCTCACAGGCAACACCACCCTTCCCTTCACAGCCCTACCTATACTCCACACCTACTGCCCTCCTTCCCTTGCACCTAGCCTGCTCACCGCTCACGCCCTGCACTCTCCTCCTGCTACAACAACTCCATGACCAGCCACAAACCCCAGGGAAGAGGCCTTGGCAGGCCAGCCTGCCCTTGACACCACTCGCGTCGCCCCACAACAAAGGGCCCTCTCGCCTTCCTCCCCTCCTGAAACTTCCTCCACACCTACTCCCACCTTCCTCCCACACACCACACCCTCCTCTAACGCCTCCCCAACAACAACCAGGCCCCCACACAACACCTCCTCCCCGGCCTCTCTCCCCTTGCTATGTCCACGCCACCCGCACAGCACGTGCCTCTTGGCCTTTCCTCCCCGCAGGAAACGTGCACCGCACCTACTCAGAGCCCTCTACCAGCCTGCACACACATGCCTTCCCCACTAACCTGCCCTCACAGGCAACACCACCCTTCCCTTCACAGCCCTACCTATACTCCACACCTACTGCCCTCCTTCCCTTGCACCTAGCCTGCTCACCGCTCACGCCCTGCACTCTCCTCCTGCTACAACAACTCCATGACCAGCCACAAACCACAGGGAAGAGGCCTTGGCAGGCCAGCCTGCCCTGGCCAGCACTCGCGTCGCCCCACAACAAAGGGCCCTCTCGCCTTCCTCCCCTCCTGAAACTTCCTCCACACCTACTCCCACCTTCCTCCCACACACCACACCCTCCTCTAATGCCTCCCCAACAACAACCAGGCCCCCATACAGCACCTCCTCCCCTGCCTCTCTCCCCTTGCTATGTCCACGCCACCCGCACAGCACGTGCCTCTTGGCCTTTCCTCCCCGCAGGAAACGTGCACCGCACCTACTCAGAGCCCTCTACCAGCCTGCACACACTACTCACACATGGCTTCCCCACTAACCTGCCCTCACAGGCAACACCACCCTTCCCTTCACAGCCCTACCTACACTCCACACCTACTGCCCTCCTTCCCTTGCACCTAGCCTGCTCACCGCTCACGCCCTGCACTCTCCTCCTGCTACAACAACTCCATGACCACCCACAAACCCCAGGGAAGAGGCCTTGGCAGGCCAGCATGCCCTTGACACCAATCGCGTCGCCCCACAACAAAGGGCCCTCTCGCCTTCCTCCCCTCCTGAAACTTCCTCCACACCTACTCCCACCTTCTTCCCACACACCGCACCCTCCTCTAACGCCTCCCCAACAACAACCAGGCCCCCACACAACACCTCCTCCCCGGCCTCTCTCCCCTTGCTATGTCCACGCCACCCGCACAGCACGTGCCTCTTGGCCTTTCCTCCCCACAGGAAACGTGCACCGCACCTACTCAGAGCCCTCTAACAGCCTGCACACACATGCCTTCCCCACTAACCTGCCCTCACAGGCAACACCACCCTTCCCTTCACAGCCCTACCTATACTCCACACCTACTGCCCTCCTTCCCTTGCACCTAGCCTGCTCACCGCTCACGCCCTGCACTCTCCTCCTGCTACAACAACTCCATGACCAGCCACAAACCCCAGGGAAGAGGCCTTGGCAGGCCAGCCTGCCCTTGACACCAATCGCGTCGCCCCACAGCAAAGGGCCCTCTCGCCTTCCTCCCCTCCTGAAACTTCCTCCACACCTACTCCCACCTTCCTCCCACACACCACACCCTCATCTAACGCCTCCCCAACAACAACCAGGCCCCCACACAACACCTCCTCCCCGGCCTCTCTCCCCTTCCTATGTCCACGCCACCCGCACAGCACGTGCCTCTTGGCCTTTCCTCCCCGCAGGAAACATGCACCGCACCTACTCAGAGCCCTCTACCAGCCTGCTCACACAGGCCTTCCCCACTAACCTGCCCTCACAGGCAACACCACCCTTCCCTTCACAGCCCTACCTATACTCCACACCTACTGCCCTCCTTCCCTTGCACCTAGCCTGCTCACCGCTCACGCCCTGCACTCTCCTCCTGCTACAACAACTCCATGACCAGCCACAAACCACAGGGAAGAGGCCTTGGCAGGCCAGCCTGCCCTTGACACCAATCGCGTTGCCCCACAGCAAAGGGCCCTCTCGCCTTCCTCCCCTCCTGAAACTTCCTCCACACCTACTCCCACCTTCCTCCCACACACCACACCCTCATCTAACGCCTCCCCAACAACAACCAGGCCCCCACACAACACCTCCTCCCCGGCCTCTCTCCCCTTGCTATGTCCACGCCACCCGCACAGCACGTGCCTCTTGGCCTTTCCTCCCCGCAGGAAACGTGCACCGCACCTACTCAGAGCCCTCTACCAGCCTGCACACACATGCCTTCCCCACTAACCTGCCCTCACAGGCAACACCACCCTTCCCTTCACAGCCCTACCTATACTCCACACCTACTGCCCTCCTTCCCTTGCACCTAGCCTGCTCACCGCTCACGCCCTGCACTCTCCTCCTGCTACAACAACTCCATGACCACCCACAAACCCCAGGGAAGAGGCCTTGGCAGGCCAGCCTGCCCTGGCCACCACCCGCGTGGACCCACAACAAAGGGCCCTCTCGCCTTCCTCCCCTCCTGAAACTTCCTCCACACCTACTCCCACCTTCCTCCCACACACCACACCCTCCTCTAATGCCTCCCCAACAACAACCAGGCCCCCACACAACACCTCCTCCCCGGCCTCTCTCCCCTTGCTATGTCCACGCCACCCGCACAGCACGTGCCTCTTGGCCTTTCCTCCCCGCAGGAAACGTGCACCGCACCTACTCAGAGCCCTCTACCAGCCTGCACACACATGCCTTCCCCACTAACCTGCCCTCACAGGCAACACCACCCTTCCCTTCACAGCCCTACCTATACTCCACACCTACTGCCCTCCTTCCCTTGCACCTAGCCTGCTCACCGCTCACGCCCTGCACTCTCCTCCTGCTACAACAACTCCATGACCAGCCACAAACCACAGGGAAGAGGCCTTGGCAGGCCAGCCTGCCCTTGACACCACTCGCGTCGCCCCACAGCAAAGGGCCCTCTCGCCTTCCTCCCCTCCTGAAACTTCCTCCACACCTACTCCCACCTTCCTCCCACACACCACACCCTCCTCTAATGCCTCCCCAACAACAACCAGGCCCCCACACAACACCTCCTCCCCGGCCTCTCTCCCCTTCCTATGTCCACGCCAGCCGCACAGCACGTGCCTCTTGCCCTTTCCTCCCCGCAGGAAACGTGCACCGCACCTACTCAGAGCCCTCTACCAGCCTGCACACACTACTCACACATGCCTTCCCCACTAACCTGCCCTCACAGGCAACACCACCCTTCCCTTCACAGCCCTACCTATACTCCACACCTACTGCCCTCCTTCCCTTCCACCTAGCCTGCTCACCGCTCACGCCCTGCACTCTCCTCCTGCTACAACAACTCCACGACCAGCCACATACCCCAGGGAAGAGGCCTTGGCAGGCCAGCCTGCCCTGGCCACCACCCGCGTGGACCCACAACAAAGGGCCCTCTCGCCTTCCTCCCCTCCTGAAACTTCCTCCACACCTACTCCCACCTTCTTCCCACACACCGCACCCTCCTCTAACGCCTCCCCAACAACAACCAGGCCCCCACACAACACCTCCTCCCCGGCCTCTCTCCCCTTCCTATGTCCACGCCACCCACACAGCACGTGCCTCTTGGCCTTTCCTCCCCGCAGGAAACGTGCACCGCACCTACTCAGAGCCCTCTACCAGCCTGCACACACATGCCTTCCCCACTAACCTGCCCTCACAGGCAACACCACCCTTCCCTTCACAGCCCTACCTATACTCCACACCTACTGCCCTCCTTCCCTTGCACCTAGCCTGCTCACCGCTCACGCCCTGCACTCTCCTCCTGCTACAACAACTCCATGACCACCCACAAACCCCAGGGAAGAGGCCTTGGCAGGCCAGCCTGCCCTGGCCACCACCCGCGTGGACCCACAACAAAGGGCCCTCTCGCCTTCCTCCCCTCCTGAAACTTCCTCCAAACCTACTCCCACCTTCCTCCCACACACCACACCCTCCTCTAATGCCTCCCCAACAACAACCAGGCCCCCACACAACACCTCCTCCCCGGCCTCTCTCCCCTTGCTATGTCCACGCCACCCGCACAGCACGTGCCTCTTGGCCTTTCCTCCCCGCAGGAAACGTGCACCGCACCTACTCAGAGCCCTCTACCAGCCTGCACACACATGCCTTCCCCACTAACCTGCCCTCACAGGCAACACCACCCTTCCCTTCACAGCCCTACCTATACTCCACACCTACTGCCCTCCTTCCCTTGCACCTAGCCTGCTCACCGCTCACGCCCTGCACTCTCCTCCTGCTACAACAACTCCATGACCAGCCACAAACCCCAGGGAAGAGGCCTTGGCAGGCCAGCCTGCCCTTGACACCAATCGCGTTGCCCCACAGCAAAGGGCCCTCTCGCCTTCCTCCCCTCCTGAAACTTCCTCCACACCTACTCCCACCTTCCTCCCACACACCACACCCTCATCTAACGCCTCCCCAACAACAACCAGGCCCCCACACAACACCTCCTCCCCGGCCTCTCTCCCCTTCCTATGTCCACGCCAGCCGCACAGCACGTGCCTCTTGGCCTTTCCTCCCCGCAGGAAACGTGCACCGCACCTACTCAGAGCCCTCTACCAGCCTGCACACACATGCCTTCCCCACTAACCTGCCCTCACAGGCAACACCACCCTTCCCTTCACAGCCCTACCTATACTCCACACCTACTGCCCTCCTTCCCTTGCACCTAGCCTGCTCACCGCTCACGCCCTGCACTCTCCTCCTGCTACAACAACTCCATGACCAGCCACATACCCCAGGGAAGAGGCCTTGGCAGGCCAGCCTGCCCTGGCCACCACCCGCGTGGACCCACAACAAAGGGCCCTCTCGCCTTCCTCCCCTCCTGAAACTTCCTCCACACCTACTCCCACCTTCCTCCCACACACCACACCCTCCTCTAACGCCTCCCCAACAACAACCAGGCCCCCACACAACACCTCCTCCCCGGCCTCTCTCCCCTTGCTATGTCCACACCAGCCGCACAGCACGTGCCTCTTGGCCTTTCCTCCCCACAGGAAACGTGCACCGCACCTACTCAGAGCCCTCTACCAGCCTGCACACACATGCCTTCCCCACTAACCTGCCCTCACAGGCAACACCACCCTTCCCTTCACAGCCCTACCTACACTCCACACCTACTGCCCTCCTTCCCTTGCACCTAGCCTGCTCACCGCTCACGCCCTGCACTCTCCTCCTGCTACAACAACTCCATGACCACCCACAAACCCCAGGGAAGAGGCCTTGGCAGGCCAGCATGCCCTTGACACCAATCGCGTCGCCCCACAACAAAGGGCCCTCTCGCCTTCCTCCCCTCCTGAAACTTCCTCCACACCTACTCCCACCTTCCTCCCACACACCACACCCTCCTCTAATGCCTCCCCAACAACAACCAGGCCCCCACACAACACCTCCTCCCCGGCCTCTCTCCCCTTGCTATGTCCACGCCACCCGCACAGCACGTGCCTCTTGGCCTTTCCTCCCCGCAGGAAACGTGCACCGCACCTACTCAGAGCCCTCTACCAGCCTGCACACACATGCCTTCCCCACTAACCTGCCCTCACAGGCAACACCACCCTTCCCTTCACAGCCCTACCTATACTCCACACCTACTGCCCTCCTTCCCTTGCACCTAGCCTGCTCACCGCTCACGCCCTGCACTCTCCTCCTGCTACAACAACTCCATGACCAGCCACAAACCCCAGGGAAGAGGCCTTGGCAGGCCAGCCTGCCCTGGCCACCACCCGCGTGGACCCACAACAAAGGGCCCTCTCGCCTTCCTCCCCTCCTGAAACTTCCTCCACACCTACTCCCACCTTCCTCCCACACACCACACCCTCCTCTAATGCCTCCCCAACAACAACCAGGCCCCCACACAACACCTCCTCCCCGGCCTCTCTCCCCTTCCTATGTCCACGCCAGCCGCACAGCACGTGCCTCTTGGCCTTTCCTCCCCGCAGGAAACGTGCACCGCACCTACTCAGAGCCCTCTACCAGCCTGCACACACATGCCTTCCCCACTAACCTGCCCTCACAGGCAACACCACCCTTCCCTTCACAGCCCTACCTATACTCCACACCTACTGCCCTCCTTCCCTTGCACCTAGCCTGCTCACCGCTCACGCCCTGCACTCTCCTCCTGCTACAACAACTCCACGACCAGCCACATACCCCAGGGAAGAGGCCTTGGCAGGCCAGCCTGCCCTTGACACCACTCGCGTGGACCCACAACAAAGGGCCCTCTCGCCTTCCTCCCCTCCTGAAACTTCCTCCAAACCTACTCCCACCTTCCTCCCACACACCACACCCTCCTCTAACGCCTCCCCAACAACAACCAGGCCCCCACACAACACCTCCTCCCCGGCCTCTCTCCCCTTGCTATGTCCACACCAGCCGCACAGCACGTGCCTCTTGGCCTTTCCTCCCCACAGGAAACGTGCACCGCACCTACTCAGAGCCCTCTACCAGCCTGCACACACATGCCTTGCCCACTAACCTGCCCTCACAGGCAACACCACCCTTCCCTTCACAGCCCTACCTATACTCCACACCTACTGCCCTCCTTCCCTTCCACCTAGCCTGCTCACCGCTCACGCCCTGCACTCTCCTCCTGCTACAACAACTCCATGACCACCCACAAACCCCAGGGAAGAGGCCTTGGCAGGCCAGCATGCCCTTGACACCAATCGCGTCGCCCCACAACAAAGGGCCCTCTCGCCTTCCTCCCCTCCTGAAACTTCCTCCACACCTACTCCCACCTTCCTCCCACACACCACACCCTCCTCTAATGCCTCCCCAACAACAACCAGGCCCCCACACAACACCTCCTCCCCGGCCTCTCTCCCCTTGCTATGTCCACGCCACCCGCACAGCACGTGCCTCTTGGCCTTTCCTCCCCGCAGGAAACGTGCACCGCACCTACTCAGAGCCCTCTACCAGCCTGCACACACATGCCTTCCCCACTAACCTGCCCTCACAGGCAACACCACCCTTCCCTTCACAGCCCTACCTATACTCCACACCTACTGCCCTCCTTCCCTTGCACCTAGCCTGCTCACCGCTCACGCCCTGCACTCTCCTCCTGCTACAACAACTCCATGACCAGCCACAAACCCCAGGGAAGAGGCCTTGGCAGGCCAGCCTGCCCTTGACACCAATCGCGTCGCCCCACAGCAAAGGGCCCTCTCGCCTTCCTCCCCTCCTGAAACTTCCTCCACACCTACTCCCACCTTCCTCCCACACACCACACCCTCCTCTAATGCCTCCCCAACAACAACCAGGCCCCCACACAACACCTCCTCCCCGGCCTCTCTCCCCTTCCTATGTCCACGCCAGCCGCACAGCACGTGCCTCTTGGCCTTTCCTCCCCGCAGGAAACGTGCACCGCACCTACTCAGAGCCCTCTACCAGCCTGCACACACATGCCTTCCCCACTAACCTGCCCTCACAGGCAACACCACCCTTCCCTTCACAGCCCTACCTATACTCCACACCTACTGCCCTCCTTCCCTTGCACCTAGCCTGCTCACCGCTCACGCCCTGCACTCTCCTCCTGCTACAACAACTCCATGACCAGCCACAAACCCCAGGGAAGAGGCCTTGGCAGGCCAGCCTGCCCTGGCCACCACTCGCGTCGCCCCACAACAAAGGGCCCTCTCGCCTTCCTCCCCTCCTGAAACTTCCTCCACACCTACTCCCACCTTCCTCCCACACACCACACCCTCCTCTAATGCCTCCCCAACAACAACCAGGCCCCCATACAGCACCTCCTCCCCTGCCTCTCTCCCCTTGCTATGTCCACGCCACCCGCACAGCACGTGCCTCTTGGCCTTTCCTCCCCGCAGGAAACGTGCACCGCACCTACTCAGAGCCCTCTACCAGCCTGCACACACATGCCTTCCCCACTAACCTGCCCTCACAGGCAACACCACCCTTCCCTTCACAGCCCTACCTATACTCCACACCTACTGCCCTCCTTCCCTTGCACCTAGCCTGCTCACCGCTCACGCCCTGCACTCTCCTCCTGCTACAACAACTCCATGACCAGCCACAAACCCCAGGGAAGAGGCCTTGGCAGGCCAGCCTGCCCTTGACACCAATCGCGTTGCCCCACAGCAAAGGGCCCTCTCGCCTTCCTCCCCTCCTGAAACTTCCTCCACACCTACTCCCACCTTCCTCCCACACACCACACCCTCATCTAACGCCTCCCCAACAACAACCAGGCCCCCACACAACACCTCCTCCCCGGCCTCTCTCCCCTTCCTATGTCCACGCCAGCCGCACAGCACGTGCCTCTTGGCCTTTCCTCCCCGCAGGAAACGTGCACCGCACCTACTCAGAGCCCTCTACCAGCCTGCACACACATGCCTTCCCCACTAACCTGCCCTCACAGGCAACACCACCCTTCCCTTCACAGCCCTACCTATACTCCACACCTACTGCCCTCCTTCCCTTGCACCTAGCCTGCTCACCGCTCACGCCCTGCACTCTCCTCCTGCTACAACAACTCCATGACCAGCCACATACCCCAGGGAAGAGGCCTTGGCAGGCCAGCCTGCCCTGGCCACCACCCGCGTGGACCCACAACAAAGGGCCCTCTCGCCTTCCTCCCCTCCTGAAACTTCCTCCACACCTACTCCCACCTTCCTCCCACACACCACACCCTCCTCTAACGCCTCCCCAACAACAACCAGGCCCCCACACAACACCTCCTCCCCGGCCTCTCTCCCCTTGCTATGTCCACACCAGCCGCACAGCACGTGCCTCTTGGCCTTTCCTCCCCACAGGAAACGTGCACCGCACCTACTCAGAGCCCTCTACCAGCCTGCACACACATGCCTTCCCCACTAACCTGCCCTCACAGGCAACACCACCCTTCCCTTCACAGCCCTACCTACACTCCACACCTACTGCCCTCCTTCCCTTCCACCTAGCCTGCTCACCGCTCACGCCCTGCACTCTCCTCCTGCTACAACAACTCCATGACCACCCACAAACCCCAGGGAAGAGGCCTTGGCAGGCCAGCATGCCCTTGACACCAATCGCGTCGCCCCACAACAAAGGGCCCTCTCGCCTTCCTCCCCTCCTGAAACTTCCTCCACACCTACTCCCACCTTCTTCCCACACACCGCACCCTCCTCTAACGCCTCCCCAACAACAACCAGGCCCCCACACAACACCTCCTCCCCGGCCTCTCTCCCCTTGCTATGTCCACGCCACCCACACAGCACGTGCCTCTTGGCCTTTCCTCCCCGCAGGAAACGTGCACCGCACCTACTCAGAGCCCTTTAACAGCCTGCACACACATGCCTCCCCCACTAACCTGCCCTCACAGGCAACACCACCCTTCTCTTTACAGCCCTACCTATACTCCACACCTACTGCCCTCCTTCCCTTGCACCTAGCCTGCTCACCGCTCACGCCCTGCACTCTCCTCCTGCTACAACAACTCCATGACCAGCCACAAACCCCAGGGAAGAGGCCTTGGCAGGCCAGCCTGCCCTTGACACCAATCGCGTCGCCCCACAACAAAGGGCCCTCTCGCCTTCCTCCCCTCCTGAAACTTCCTCCACACCTACTCCCACCTTCCTCCCACACACCACACCCTCATCTAACGCCTCCCCAACAACAACCAGGCCCCCACACAACACCTCCTCCCCGGCCTCTCTCCCCTTGCTATGTCCACGCCAGCCGCACAGCACGTGCCTCTTGGCCTTTCCTCCCCGCAGGAAACGTGCACCGCACCTACTCAGAGCCCTCTACCAGCCTGCACACACATGCCTTCCCCACTAACCTGCCCTCACAGGCAACACCACCCTTCCCTTCACAGCCCTACCTATACTCCACACCTACTGCCCTCCTTCCCTTGCACCTAGCCTGCTCACCGCTCACGCCCTGCACTCTCCTCCTGCTACAACAACTCCATGACCACCCACAAACCACAGGGAAGAGGCCTTGGCAGGCCAGCCTGCCCTGGCCACCACTCGCGTCGCCCCACAACAAAGGGCCCTCTCGCCTTCCTCCCCTCCTGAAACTTCCTCCACACCTACTCCCACCTTCCTCCCACACACCACACCCTCCTCTAATGCCTCCCCAACAACAACCAGGCCCCCATACAGCACCTCCTCCCCTGCCTCTCTCCCCTTGCTATGTCCACGCCACCCGCACAGCACGTGCCTCTTGGCCTTTCCTCCCCGCAGGAAACGTGCACCGCACCTACTCAGAGCCCTCTACCAGCCTGCACACACTACTCACACATGCCTTCCCCACTAACCTGCCCTCACAGGCAACACCACCCTTCCCTTCACAGCCCTACCTATACTCCACACCTACTGCCCTCCTTCCCTTGCACCTAGCCTGCTCACCGCTCACGCCCTGCACTCTCCTCCTGCTACAACAACTCCACGACCAGCCACATACCCCAGGGAAGAGGCCTTGGCAGGCCAGCCTGCCCTTGACACCACTCGCGTGGACCCACAACAAAGGGCCCTCTCGCCTTCCTCCCCTCCTGAAACTTCCTCCAAACCTACTCCCACCTTCCTCCCACACACCACACCCTCCTCTAACGCCTCCCCAACAACAACCAGGCCCCCACACAACACCTCCTCCCCGGCCTCTCTCCCCTTGCTATGTCCACACCAGCCGCACAGCACGTGCCTCTTGGCCTTTCCTCCCCACAGGAAACGTGCACCGCACCTACTCAGAGCCCTCTACCAGCCTGCACACACATGCCTTCCCCACTAACCTGCCCTCACAGGCAACACCACCCTTCCCTTCACAGCCCTACCTACACTCCACACCTACTGCCCTCCTTCCCTTCCACCTAGCCTGCTCACCGCTCACGCCCTGCACTCTCCTCCTGCTACAACAACTCCATGACCACCCACAAACCCCAGGGAAGAGGCCTTGGCAGGCCAGCATGCCCTTGACACCAATCGCGTCGCCCCACAACAAAGGGCCCTCTCGCCTTCCTCCCCTCCTGAAACTTCCTCCACACCTACTCCCACCTTCTTCCCACACACCACACCCTCCTCTAACGCCTCCCCAACAACAACCAGGCCCCCACACAACACCTCCTCCCCGGCCTCTCTCCCCTTGCTATGTCCACGCCACCCACACAGCACGTGCCTCTTGGCCTTTCCTCCCCGCAGGAAACGTGCACCGCACCTACTCAGAGCCCTCTACCAGCCTGCACACACATGCCTTGCCCACTAACCTGCCCTCACAGGCAACACCACCCTTCTCTTTACAGCCCTACCTATACTCCACACCTACTGCCCTCCTTCCCTTGCACCTAGCCTGCTCACCGCTCACGCCCTGCACTCTCCTCCTGCTACAACAACTCCATGACCACCCACAAACCCCAGGGAAGAGGCCTTGGCAGGCCAGCCTGCCCTTGACACCAATCGCGTCGCCCCACAACAAAGGGCCCTCTCGCCTTCCTCCCCTCCTGAAACTTCCTCCACACCTACTCCCACCTTCCTCCCACACACCACACCCTCCTCTAATGCCTCCCCAACAACAACCAGGCCCCCATACAGCACCTCCTCCCCTGCCTCTCTCCCCTTGCTATGTCCACACCAGCCGCACAGCACGTGCCTCTTGGCCTTTCCTCCCCACAGGAAACGTGCACCGCACCTACTCAGAGCCCTCTACCAGCCTGCACACACATGCCTTCCCCACTAACCTGCCCTCACAGGCAACACCACCCTTCCCTTCACAGCCCTACCTACACTCCACACCTACTGCCCTCCTTCCCTTCCACCTAGCCTGCTCACCGCTCACGCCCTGCACTCTCCTCCTGCTACAACAACTCCATGACCACCCACAAACCCCAGGGAAGAGGCCTTGGCAGGCCAGCATGCCCTTGACACCAATCGCGTCGCCCCACAACAAAGGGCCCTCTCGCCTTCCTCCCCTCCTGAAACTTCCTCCACACCTACTCCCACCTTCTTCCCACACACCGCACCCTCCTCTAACGCCTCCCCAACAACAACCAGGCCCCCACACAACACCTCCTCCCCGGCCTCTCTCCCCTTGCTATGTCCACGCCACCCGCACAGCACGTGCCTCTTGGCCTTTCCTCCCCGCAGGAAACGTGCACCGCACCTACTCAGAGCCCTCTACCAGCCTGCACACACATGCCTTCCCCACTAACCTGCCCTCACAGGCAACACCACCCTTCCCTTCACAGCCCTACCTATACTCCACACCTACTGCCCTCCTTCCCTTGCACCTAGCCTGCTCACCGCTCACGCCCTGCACTCTCCTCCTGCTACAACAACTCCATGACCAGCCACAAACCCCAGGGAAGAGGCCTTGGCAGGCCAGCCTGCCCTTGACACCAATCGCGTCGCCCCACAGCAAAGGGCCCTCTCGCCTTCCTCCCCTCCTGAAACTTCCTCCACACCTACTCCCACCTTCCTCCCACACACCACACCCTCATCTAACGCCTCCCCAACAACAACCAGGCCCCCACACAACACCTCCTCCCCGGCCTCTCTCCCCTTCCTATGTCCACGCCACCCGCACAGCACGTGCCTCTTGGCCTTTCCTCCCCGCAGGAAACGTGCACCGCACCTACTCAGAGCCCTCTACCAGCCTGCACACACATGCCTTCCCCACTAACCTGCCCTCACAGGCAACACCACCCTTCCCTTCACAGCCCTACCTATACTCCACACCTACTGCCCTCCTTCCCTTGCACCTAGCCTGCTCACCGCTCACGCCCTGCACTCTCCTCCTGCTACAACAACTCCATGACCACCCACAAACCACAGGGAAGAGGCCTTGGCAGGCCAGCCTGCCCTGGCCACCACTCGCGTCGCCCCACAACAAAGGGCCCTCTCGCCTTCCTCCCCTCCTGAAACTTCCTCCACACCTACTCCCACCTTCCTCCCACACACCACACCCTCCTCTAATGCCTCCCCAACAACAACCAGGCCCCCATACAGCACCTCCTCCCCTGCCTCTCTCCCCTTGCTATGTCCACGCCACCCGCACAGCACGTGCCTCTTGGCCTTTCCTCCCCGCAGGAAACGTGCACCGCACCTACTCAGAGCCCTCTACCAGCCTGCACACACTACTCACACATGCCTTCCCCACTAACCTGCCCTCACAGGCAACACCACCCTTCCCTTCACAGCCCTACCTATACTCCACACCTACTGCCCTCCTTCCCTTGCACCTAGCCTGCTCACCGCTCACGCCCTGCACTCTCCTCCTGCTACAACAACTCCACGACCAGCCACATACCCCAGGGAAGAGGCCTTGGCAGGCCAGCCTGCCCTTGACACCACTCGCGTGGACCCACAACAAAGGGCCCTCTCGCCTTCCTCCCCTCCTGAAACTTCCTCCAAACCTACTCCCACCTTCCTCCCACACACCACACCCTCCTCTAACGCCTCCCCAACAACAACCAGGCCCCCACACAACACCTCCTCCCCGGCCTCTCTCCCCTTGCTATGTCCACACCAGCCGCACAGCACGTGCCTCTTGGCCTTTCCTCCCCACAGGAAACGTGCACCGCACCTACTCAGAGCCCTCTACCAGCCTGCACACACATGCCTTCCCCACTAACCTGCCCTCACAGGCAACACCACCCTTCCCTTCACAGCCCTACCTACACTCCACACCTACTGCCCTCCTTCCCTTCCACCTAGCCTGCTCACCGCTCACGCCCTGCACTCTCCTCCTGCTACAACAACTCCATGACCACCCACAAACCCCAGGGAAGAGGCCTTGGCAGGCCAGCATGCCCTTGACACCAATCGCGTCGCCCCACAACAAAGGGCCCTCTCGCCTTCCTCCCCTCCTGAAACTTCCTCCACACCTACTCCCACCTTCTTCCCACACACCACACCCTCCTCTAACGCCTCCCCAACAACAACCAGGCCCCCACACAACACCTCCTCCCCGGCCTCTCTCCCCTTGCTATGTCCACGCCACCCACACAGCACGTGCCTCTTGGCCTTTCCTCCCCGCAGGAAACGTGCACCGCACCTACTCAGAGCCCTCTACCAGCCTGCACACACATGCCTTGCCCACTAACCTGCCCTCACAGGCAACACCACCCTTCTCTTTACAGCCCTACCTATACTCCACACCTACTGCCCTCCTTCCCTTGCACCTAGCCTGCTCACCGCTCACGCCCTGCACTCTCCTCCTGCTACAACAACTCCATGACCACCCACAAACCCCAGGGAAGAGGCCTTGGCAGGCCAGCCTGCCCTTGACACCAATCGCGTCGCCCCACAACAAAGGGCCCTCTCGCCTTCCTCCCCTCCTGAAACTTCCTCCACACCTACTCCCACCTTCCTCCCACACACCACACCCTCCTCTAATGCCTCCCCAACAACAACCAGGCCCCCATACAGCACCTCCTCCCCTGCCTCTCTCCCCTTGCTATGTCCACACCAGCCGCACAGCACGTGCCTCTTGGCCTTTCCTCCCCACAGGAAACGTGCACCGCACCTACTCAGAGCCCTCTACCAGCCTGCACACACATGCCTTCCCCACTAACCTGCCCTCACAGGCAACACCACCCTTCCCTTCACAGCCCTACCTACACTCCACACCTACTGCCCTCCTTCCCTTCCACCTAGCCTGCTCACCGCTCACGCCCTGCACTCTCCTCCTGCTACAACAACTCCATGACCACCCACAAACCCCAGGGAAGAGGCCTTGGCAGGCCAGCATGCCCTTGACACCAATCGCGTCGCCCCACAACAAAGGGCCCTCTCGCCTTCCTCCCCTCCTGAAACTTCCTCCACACCTACTCCCACCTTCTTCCCACACACCGCACCCTCCTCTAACGCCTCCCCAACAACAACCAGGCCCCCACACAACACCTCCTCCCCGGCCTCTCTCCCCTTGCTATGTCCACGCCACCCGCACAGCACGTGCCTCTTGGCCTTTCCTCCCCGCAGGAAACGTGCACCGCACCTACTCAGAGCCCTCTACCAGCCTGCACACACATGCCTTCCCCACTAACCTGCCCTCACAGGCAACACCACCCTTCCCTTCACAGCCCTACCTATACTCCACACCTACTGCCCTCCTTCCCTTGCACCTAGCCTGCTCACCGCTCACGCCCTGCACTCTCCTCCTGCTACAACAACTCCATGACCAGCCACAAACCCCAGGGAAGAGGCCTTGGCAGGCCAGCCTGCCCTTGACACCAATCGCGTCGCCCCACAGCAAAGGGCCCTCTCGCCTTCCTCCCCTCCTGAAACTTCCTCCACACCTACTCCCACCTTCCTCCCACACACCACACCCTCATCTAACGCCTCCCCAACAACAACCAGGCCCCCACACAACACCTCCTCCCCGGCCTCTCTCCCCTTCCTATGTCCACGCCACCCGCACAGCACGTGCCTCTTGGCCTTTCCTCCCCGCAGGAAACGTGCACCGCACCTACTCAGAGCCCTCTACCAGCCTGCACACACATGCCTTCCCCACTAACCTGCCCTCACAGGCAACACCACCCTTCCCTTCACAGCCCTACCTATACTCCACACCTACTGCCCTCCTTCCCTTGCACCTAGCCTGCTCACCGCTCACGCCCTGCACTCTCCTCCTGCTACAACAACTCCACGACCAGTCACATACCCCAGGGAAGAGGCCTTGGCAGGCCAGCATGCCCTGGCCTCCACTCGCGTCGCCCCACAACAAAGGGCCCTCTCGCCTTCCTCCCCTCCTGAAACTTCCTCCACACCTACTCCCACCTTCCTCCCACACACCACACCCTCCTCTAATGCCTCCCCAACAACAACCAGGCCCCCATACAGCACCTCCTCCCCTGCCTCTCTCCCCTTGCTATGTCCACGCCACCCGCACAGCACGTGCCTCTTGGCCTTTCCTCCCCGCAGGAAACGTGCACCGCACCTACTCAGAGCCCTCTACCAGCCTGCACACACTACTCACACATGGCTTCCCCACTAACCTGCCCTCACAGGCAACACCACCCTTCCCTTCACAGCCCTACCTATACTCCACACCTACTGCCCTCCTTCCCTTGCACCTAGCCTGCTCACCGCTCACGCCCTGCACTCTCCTCCTGCTACAACAACTCCATGACCACCCACAAACCCCAGGGAAGAGGCCTTGGCAGGCCAGCCTGCCCTTGACACCAATCGCGTCGCCCCACAGCAAAGGGCCCTCTCGCCTTCCTCCCCTCCTGAAACTTCCTCCACACCTACTCCCACCTTCCTCCCACACACCACACCCTCCTCTAATGCCTCCCCAACAACAACCAGGCCCCCACACAACACCTCCTCCCCTGCCTCTCTCCCCTTGCTATGTCCACGCCAGCCGCACAGCACGTGCCTCTTGGCCTTTCCTCCCCGCAGGAAACGTGCACCGCACCTACTCAGAGCCCTCTAACAGCCTGCACACACATGCCTTCCCCACTAACCTGCCCTCACAGGCAACACCACCCTTCCCTTCACAGCCCTACCTATACTCCACACCTACTGCCCTCCTTCCCTTGCACCTAGCCTGCTCACCGCTCACGCCCTGCACTCTCCTCCTGCTACAACAACTCCATGACCAGCCACAAACCCCAGGGAAGAGGCCTTGGCAGGCCAGCCTGCCCTGGCCACCACTCGCGTCGCCCCACAACAAAGGGCCCTCTCGCCTTCCTCCCCTCCTGAAACTTCCTCCACACCTACTCCCACCTTCCTCCCACACACCACACCCTCCTCTAATGCCTCCCCAACAACAACCAGGCCCCCATACAGCACCTCCTCCCCTGCCTCTCTCCCCTTGCTATGTCCACGCCACCCGCACAGCACGTGCCTCTTGGCCTTTCCTCCCCGCAGGAAACGTGCACCGCACCTACTCAGAGCCCTCTACCAGCCTGCACACACATGCCTTCCCCACTAACCTGCCCTCACAGGCAACACCACCCTTCCCTTCACAGCCCTACCTATACTCCACACCTACTGCCCTCCTTCCCTTGCACCTAGCCTGCTCACCGCTCACGCCCTGCACTCTCCTCCTGCTACAACAACTCCATGACCAGCCACAAACCCCAGGGAAGAGGCCTTGGCAGGCCAGCCTGCCCTTGACACCAATCGCGTTGCCCCACAGCAAAGGGCCCTCTCGCCTTCCTCCCCTCCTGAAACTTCCTCCACACCTACTCCCACCTTCCTCCCACACACCACACCCTCATCTAACGCCTCCCCAACAACAACCAGGCCCCCACACAACACCTCCTCCCCGGCCTCTCTCCCCTTCCTATGTCCACGCCAGCCGCACAGCACGTGCCTCTTGGCCTTTCCTCCCCGCAGGAAACGTGCACCGCACCTACTCAGAGCCCTCTACCAGCCTGCACACACATGCCTTCCCCACTAACCTGCCCTCACAGGCAACACCACCCTTCCCTTCACAGCCCTACCTATACTCCACACCTACTGCCCTCCTTCCCTTGCACCTAGCCTGCTCACCGCTCACGCCCTGCACTCTCCTCCTGCTACAACAACTCCATGACCAGCCACATACCCCAGGGAAGAGGCCTTGGCAGGCCAGCCTGCCCTGGCCACCACCCGCGTGGACCCACAACAAAGGGCCCTCTCGCCTTCCTCCCCTCCTGAAACTTCCTCCACACCTACTCCCACCTTCCTCCCACACACCACACCCTCCTCTAACGCCTCCCCAACAACAACCAGGCCCCCACACAACACCTCCTCCCCGGCCTCTCTCCCCTTGCTATGTCCACACCAGCCGCACAGCACGTGCCTCTTGGCCTTTCCTCCCCACAGGAAACGTGCACCGCACCTACTCAGAGCCCTCTACCAGCCTGCACACACATGCCTTCCCCACTAACCTGCCCTCACAGGCAACACCACCCTTCCCTTCACAGCCCTACCTACACTCCACACCTACTGCCCTCCTTCCCTTCCACCTAGCCTGCTCACCGCTCACGCCCTGCACTCTCCTCCTGCTACAACAACTCCATGACCACCCACAAACCCCAGGGAAGAGGCCTTGGCAGGCCAGCATGCCCTTGACACCAATCGCGTCGCCCCACAACAAAGGGCCCTCTCGCCTTCCTCCCCTCCTGAAACTTCCTCCACACCTACTCCCACCTTCTTCCCACACACCGCACCCTCCTCTAACGCCTCCCCAACAACAACCAGGCCCCCACACAACACCTCCTCCCCGGCCTCTCTCCCCTTCCTATGTCCACGCCACCCACACAGCACGTGCCTCTTGGCCTTTCCTCCCCGCAGGAAACGTGCACCGCACCTACTCAGAGCCCTTTAACAGCCTGCACACACATGCCTCCCCCACTAACCTGCCCTCACAGGCAACACCACCCTTCTCTTTACAGCCCTACCTATACTCCACACCTACTGCCCTCCTTCCCTTCCACCTAGCCTGCTCACCGCTCACGCCCTGCACTCTCCTCCTGCTACAACAACTCCATGACCAGCCACAAACCCCAGGGAAGAGGCCTTGGCAGGCCAGCCTGCCCTTGACACCAATCGCGTCGCCCCACAACAAAGGGCCCTCTCGCCTTCCTCCCCTCCTGAAACTTCCTCCACACCTACTCCCACCTTCCTCCCACACACCACACCCTCATCTAACGCCTCCCCAACAACAACCAGGCCCCCACACAACACCTCCTCCCCGGCCTCTCTCCCCTTGCTATGTCCACGCCAGCCGCACAGCACGTGCCTCTTGGCCTTTCCTCCCCGCAGGAAACGTGCACCGCACCTACTCAGAGCCCTCTACCAGCCTGCACACACATGCCTTCCCCACTAACCTGCCCTCACAGGCAACACCACCCTTCCCTTCACAGCCCTACCTATACTCCACACCTACTGCCCTCCTTCCCTTGCACCTAGCCTGCTCACCGCTCACGCCCTGCACTCTCCTCCTGCTACAACAACTCCATGACCACCCACAAACCACAGGGAAGAGGCCTTGGCAGGCCAGCCTGCCCTGGCCACCACTCGCGTCGCCCCACAACAAAGGGCCCTCTCGCCTTCCTCCCCTCCTGAAACTTCCTCCACACCTACTCCCACCTTCCTCCCACACACCACACCCTCCTCTAATGCCTCCCCAACAACAACCAGGCCCCCATACAGCACCTCCTCCCCTGCCTCTCTCCCCTTGCTATGTCCACGCCACCCGCACAGCACGTGCCTCTTGGCCTTTCCTCCCCGCAGGAAACGTGCACCGCACCTACTCAGAGCCCTCTACCAGCCTGCACACACTACTCACACATGCCTTCCCCACTAACCTGCCCTCACAGGCAACACCACCCTTCCCTTCACAGCCCTACCTATACTCCACACCTACTGCCCTCCTTCCCTTGCACCTAGCCTGCTCACCGCTCACGCCCTGCACTCTCCTCCTGCTACAACAACTCCACGACCAGCCACATACCCCAGGGAAGAGGCCTTGGCAGGCCAGCCTGCCCTTGACACCACTCGCGTGGACCCACAACAAAGGGCCCTCTCGCCTTCCTCCCCTCCTGAAACTTCCTCCAAACCTACTCCCACCTTCCTCCCACACACCACACCCTCCTCTAACGCCTCCCCAACAACAACCAGGCCCCCACACAACACCTCCTCCCCGGCCTCTCTCCCCTTGCTATGTCCACACCAGCCGCACAGCACGTGCCTCTTGGCCTTTCCTCCCCACAGGAAACGTGCACCGCACCTACTCAGAGCCCTCTACCAGCCTGCACACACATGCCTTCCCCACTAACCTGCCCTCACAGGCAACACCACCCTTCCCTTCACAGCCCTACCTACACTCCACACCTACTGCCCTCCTTCCCTTGCACCTAGCCTGCTCACCGCTCACGCCCTGCACTCTCCTCCTGCTACAACAACTCCATGACCACCCACAAACCCCAGGGAAGAGGCCTTGGCAGGCCAGCATGCCCTTGACACCAATCGCGTCGCCCCACAACAAAGGGCCCTCTCGCCTTCCTCCCCTCCTGAAACTTCCTCCACACCTACTCCCACCTTCTTCCCACACACCACACCCTCCTCTAACGCCTCCCCAACAACAACCAGGCCCCCACACAACACCTCCTCCCCGGCCTCTCTCCCCTTGCTATGTCCACGCCACCCACACAGCACGTGCCTCTTGGCCTTTCCTCCCCGCAGGAAACGTGCACCGCACCTACTCAGAGCCCTCTACCAGCCTGCACACACAGGCCTTCCCCACTAACCTGCCCTCACAGGCAACACCACCCTTCCCTTCACAGCCCTACCTATACTCCACACCTACTGCCCTCCTTCCCTTGCACCTAGCCTGCTCACCGCTCACGCCCTGCACTCTCCTCCTGCTACAACAACTCCATGACCACCCACAAACCCCAGGGAAGAGGCCTTGGCAGGCCAGCCTGCCCTTGACACCAATCGCGTCGCCCCACAACAAAGGGCCCTCTCGCCTTCCTCCCCTCCTGAAACTTCCTCCACACCTACTCCCACCTTCCTCCCACACACCACACCCTCCTCTAATGCCTCCCCAACAACAACCAGGCCCCCATACAGCACCTCCTCCCCTGCCTCTCTCCCCTTGCTATGTCCACACCAGCCGCACAGCACGTGCCTCTTGGCCTTTCCTCCCCACAGGAAACGTGCACCGCACCTACTCAGAGCCCTCTACCAGCCTGCTCACACATGCCTTCCCCACTAACCTGCCCTCACAGGCAACACCACCCTTCCCTTCACAGCCCTACCTACACTCCACACCTACTGCCCTCCTTCCCTTCCACCTAGCCTGCTCACCGCTCACGCCCTGCACTCTCCTCCTGCTACAACAACTCCATGACCACCCACAAACCCCAGGGAAGAGGCCTTGGCAGGCCAGCATGCCCTTGACACCAATCGCGTCGCCCCACAACAAAGGGCCCTCTCGCCTTCCTCCCCTCCTGAAACTTCCTCCACACCTACTCCCACCTTCTTCCCACACACCGCACCCTCCTCTAACGCCTCCCCAACAACAACCAGGCCCCCACACAACACCTCCTCCCCGGCCTCTCTCCCCTTGCTATGTCCACGCCACCCGCACAGCACGTGCCTCTTGGCCTTTCCTCCCCGCAGGAAACGTGCACCGCACCTACTCAGAGCCCTCTACCAGCCTGCACACACATGCCTTCCCCACTAACCTGCCCTCACAGGCAACACCACCCTTCCCTTCACAGCCCTACCTATACTCCACACCTACTGCCCTCCTTCCCTTGCACCTAGCCTGCTCACCGCTCACGCCCTGCACTCTCCTCCTGCTACAACAACTCCATGACCAGCCACAAACCCCAGGGAAGAGGCCTTGGCAGGCCAGCCTGCCCTTGACACCAATCGCGTCGCCCCACAGCAAAGGGCCCTCTCGCCTTCCTCCCCTCCTGAAACTTCCTCCACACCTACTCCCACCTTCCTCCCACACACCACACCCTCATCTAACGCCTCCCCAACAACAACCAGGCCCCCACACAACACCTCCTCCCCGGCCTCTCTCCCCTTCCTATGTCCACGCCAGCCGCACAGCACGTGCCTCTTGGCCTTTCCTCCCCGCAGGAAACGTGCACCGCACCTACTCAGAGCCCTCTACCAGCCTGCACACACATGCCTTCCCCACTAACCTGCCCTCACAGGCAACACCACCCTTCCCTTCACAGCCCTACCTATACTCCACACCTACTGCCCTCCTTCCCTTGCACCTAGCCTGCTCACCGCTCACGCCCTGCACTCTCCTCCTGCTACAACAACTCCACGACCAGTCACATACCCCAGGGAAGAGGCCTTGGCAGGCCAGCATGCCCTGGCCTCCACTCGCGTCGCCCCACAACAAAGGGCCCTCTCGCCTTCCTCCCCTCCTGAAACTTCCTCCACACCTACTCCCACCTTCTTCCCACACACCGCACCCTCCTCTAACGCCTCCCCAACAACAACCAGGCCCCCACACAACACCTCCTCCCCGGCCTCTCTCCCCTTCCTATGTCCACGCCACCCACACAGCACGTGCCTCTTGGCCTTTCCTCCCCGCAGGAAACGTGCACCGCACCTACTCAGAGCCCTTTAACAGCCTGCACACACATGCCTCCCCCACTAACCTGCCCTCACAGGCAACACCACCCTTCTCTTTACAGCCCTACCTATACTCCACACCTACTGCCCTCCTTCCCTTGCACCTAGCCTGCTCACCGCTCACGCCCTGCACTCTCCTCCTGCTACAACAACTCCATGACCAGCCACAAACCCCAGGGAAGAGGCCTTGGCAGGCCAGCCTGCCCTTGACACCAATCGCGTTGCCCCACAGCAAAGGGCCCTCTCGCCTTCCTCCCCTCCTGAAACTTCCTCCACACCTACTCCCACCTTCCTCCCACACACCACACCCTCATCTAACGCCTCCCCAACAACAACCAGGCCCCCACACAACACCTCCTCCCCGGCCTCTCTCCCCTTCCTATGTCCACGCCAGCCGCACAGCACGTGCCTCTTGGCCTTTCCTCCCCGCAGGAAACGTGCACCGCACCTACTCAGAGCCCTCTACCAGCCTGCACACACATGCCTTCCCCACTAACCTGCCCTCACAGGCAACACCACCCTTCCCTTCACAGCCCTACCTATACTCCACACCTACTGCCCTCCTTCCCTTGCACCTAGCCTGCTCACCGCTCACGCCCTGCACTCTCCTCCTGCTACAACAACTCCATGACCAGCCACATACCCCAGGGAAGAGGCCTTGGCAGGCCAGCCTGCCCTGGCCACCACCCGCGTGGACCCACAACAAAGGGCCCTCTCGCCTTCCTCCCCTCCTGAAACTTCCTCCACACCTACTCCCACCTTCCTCCCACACACCACACCCTCCTCTAACGCCTCCCCAACAACAACCAGGCCCCCACACAACACCTCCTCCCCGGCCTCTCTCCCCTTGCTATGTCCACACCAGCCGCACAGCACGTGCCTCTTGGCCTTTCCTCCCCACAGGAAACGTGCACCGCACCTACTCAGAGCCCTCTACCAGCCTGCACACACATGCCTTCCCCACTAACCTGCCCTCACAGGCAACACCACCCTTCCCTTCACAGCCCTACCTACACTCCACACCTACTGCCCTCCTTCCCTTCCACCTAGCCTGCTCACCGCTCACGCCCTGCACTCTCCTCCTGCTACAACAACTCCATGACCACCCACAAACCCCAGGGAAGAGGCCTTGGCAGGCCAGCATGCCCTTGACACCAATCGCGTCGCCCCACAACAAAGGGCCCTCTCGCCTTCCTCCCCTCCTGAAACTTCCTCCACACCTACTCCCACCTTCTTCCCACACACCGCACCCTCCTCTAACGCCTCCCCAACAACAACCAGGCCCCCACACAACACCTCCTCCCCGGCCTCTCTCCCCTTCCTATGTCCACGCCACCCACACAGCACGTGCCTCTTGGCCTTTCCTCCCCGCAGGAAACGTGCACCGCACCTACTCAGAGCCCTTTAACAGCCTGCACACACATGCCTCCCCCACTAACCTGCCCTCACAGGCAACACCACCCTTCTCTTTACAGCCCTACCTATACTCCACACCTACTGCCCTCCTTCCCTTGCACCTAGCCTGCTCACCGCTCACGCCCTGCACTCTCCTCCTGCTACAACAACTCCATGACCAGCCACAAACCCCAGGGAAGAGGCCTTGGCAGGCCAGCCTGCCCTTGACACCAATCGCGTCGCCCCACAACAAAGGGCCCTCTCGCCTTCCTCCCCTCCTGAAACTTCCTCCACACCTACTCCCACCTTCCTCCCACACACCACACCCTCATCTAACGCCTCCCCAACAACAACCAGGCCCCCACACAACACCTCCTCCCCGGCCTCTCTCCCCTTGCTATGTCCACGCCAGCCGCACAGCACGTGCCTCTTGGCCTTTCCTCCCCGCAGGAAACGTGCACCGCACCTACTCAGAGCCCTCTACCAGCCTGCACACACATGCCTTCCCCACTAACCTGCCCTCACAGGCAACACCACCCTTCCCTTCACAGCCCTACCTATACTCCACACCTACTGCCCTCCTTCCCTTGCACCTAGCCTGCTCACCGCTCACGCCCTGCACTCTCCTCCTGCTACAACAACTCCATGACCACCCACAAACCACAGGGAAGAGGCCTTGGCAGGCCAGCCTGCCCTGGCCACCACTCGCGTCGCCCCACAACAAAGGGCCCTCTCGCCTTCCTCCCCTCCTGAAACTTCCTCCACACCTACTCCCACCTTCCTCCCACACACCACACCCTCCTCTAATGCCTCCCCAACAACAACCAGGCCCCCATACAGCACCTCCTCCCCTGCCTCTCTCCCCTTGCTATGTCCACGCCACCCGCACAGCACGTGCCTCTTGGCCTTTCCTCCCCGCAGGAAACGTGCACCGCACCTACTCAGAGCCCTCTACCAGCCTGCACACACTACTCACACATGCCTTCCCCACTAACCTGCCCTCACAGGCAACACCACCCTTCCCTTCACAGCCCTACCTATACTCCACACCTACTGCCCTCCTTCCCTTGCACCTAGCCTGCTCACCGCTCACGCCCTGCACTCTCCTCCTGCTACAACAACTCCACGACCAGCCACATACCCCAGGGAAGAGGCCTTGGCAGGCCAGCCTGCCCTTGACACCACTCGCGTGGACCCACAACAAAGGGCCCTCTCGCCTTCCTCCCCTCCTGAAACTTCCTCCAAACCTACTCCCACCTTCCTCCCACACACCACACCCTCCTCTAACGCCTCCCCAACAACAACCAGGCCCCCACACAACACCTCCTCCCCGGCCTCTCTCCCCTTGCTATGTCCACACCAGCCGCACAGCACGTGCCTCTTGGCCTTTCCTCCCCACAGGAAACGTGCACCGCACCTACTCAGAGCCCTCTACCAGCCTGCACACACATGCCTTCCCCACTAACCTGCCCTCACAGGCAACACCACCCTTCCCTTCACAGCCCTACCTACACTCCACACCTACTGCCCTCCTTCCCTTGCACCTAGCCTGCTCACCGCTCACGCCCTGCACTCTCCTCCTGCTACAACAACTCCATGACCACCCACAAACCCCAGGGAAGAGGCCTTGGCAGGCCAGCATGCCCTTGACACCAATCGCGTCGCCCCACAACAAAGGGCCCTCTCGCCTTCCTCCCCTCCTGAAACTTCCTCCACACCTACTCCCACCTTCTTCCCACACACCACACCCTCCTCTAACGCCTCCCCAACAACAACCAGGCCCCCACACAACACCTCCTCCCCGGCCTCTCTCCCCTTGCTATGTCCACGCCACCCACACAGCACGTGCCTCTTGGCCTTTCCTCCCCGCAGGAAACGTGCACCGCACCTACTCAGAGCCCTCTACCAGCCTGCACACACAGGCCTTCCCCACTAACCTGCCCTCACAGGCAACACCACCCTTCCCTTCACAGCCCTACCTATACTCCACACCTACTGCCCTCCTTCCCTTGCACCTAGCCTGCTCACCGCTCACGCCCTGCACTCTCCTCCTGCTACAACAACTCCATGACCACCCACAAACCCCAGGGAAGAGGCCTTGGCAGGCCAGCCTGCCCTTGACACCAATCGCGTCGCCCCACAACAAAGGGCCCTCTCGCCTTCCTCCCCTCCTGAAACTTCCTCCACACCTACTCCCACCTTCCTCCCACACACCACACCCTCCTCTAATGCCTCCCCAACAACAACCAGGCCCCCATACAGCACCTCCTCCCCTGCCTCTCTCCCCTTGCTATGTCCACACCAGCCGCACAGCACGTGCCTCTTGGCCTTTCCTCCCCACAGGAAACGTGCACCGCACCTACTCAGAGCCCTCTACCAGCCTGCTCACACATGCCTTCCCCACTAACCTGCCCTCACAGGCAACACCACCCTTCCCTTCACAGCCCTACCTACACTCCACACCTACTGCCCTCCTTCCCTTCCACCTAGCCTGCTCACCGCTCACGCCCTGCACTCTCCTCCTGCTACAACAACTCCATGACCACCCACAAACCCCAGGGAAGAGGCCTTGGCAGGCCAGCATGCCCTTGACACCAATCGCGTCGCCCCACAACAAAGGGCCCTCTCGCCTTCCTCCCCTCCTGAAACTTCCTCCACACCTACTCCCACCTTCTTCCCACACACCGCACCCTCCTCTAACGCCTCCCCAACAACAACCAGGCCCCCACACAACACCTCCTCCCCGGCCTCTCTCCCCTTGCTATGTCCACGCCACCCGCACAGCACGTGCCTCTTGGCCTTTCCTCCCCGCAGGAAACGTGCACCGCACCTACTCAGAGCCCTCTACCAGCCTGCACACACATGCCTTCCCCACTAACCTGCCCTCACAGGCAACACCACCCTTCCCTTCACAGCCCTACCTATACTCCACACCTACTGCCCTCCTTCCCTTGCACCTAGCCTGCTCACCGCTCACGCCCTGCACTCTCCTCCTGCTACAACAACTCCATGACCAGCCACAAACCCCAGGGAAGAGGCCTTGGCAGGCCAGCCTGCCCTTGACACCAATCGCGTCGCCCCACAGCAAAGGGCCCTCTCGCCTTCCTCCCCTCCTGAAACTTCCTCCACACCTACTCCCACCTTCCTCCCACACACCACACCCTCATCTAACGCCTCCCCAACAACAACCAGGCCCCCACACAACACCTCCTCCCCGGCCTCTCTCCCCTTCCTATGTCCACGCCAGCCGCACAGCACGTGCCTCTTGGCCTTTCCTCCCCGCAGGAAACGTGCACCGCACCTACTCAGAGCCCTCTACCAGCCTGCACACACATGCCTTCCCCACTAACCTGCCCTCACAGGCAACACCACCCTTCCCTTCACAGCCCTACCTATACTCCACACCTACTGCCCTCCTTCCCTTGCACCTAGCCTGCTCACCGCTCACGCCCTGCACTCTCCTCCTGCTACAACAACTCCACGACCAGTCACATACCCCAGGGAAGAGGCCTTGGCAGGCCAGCATGCCCTGGCCTCCACTCGCGTCGCCCCACAACAAAGGGCCCTCTCGCCTTCCTCCCCTCCTGAAACTTCCTCCACACCTACTCCCACCTTCTTCCCACACACCGCACCCTCCTCTAACGCCTCCCCAACAACAACCAGGCCCCCACACAACACCTCCTCCCCGGCCTCTCTCCCCTTCCTATGTCCACGCCACCCACACAGCACGTGCCTCTTGGCCTTTCCTCCCCGCAGGAAACGTGCACCGCACCTACTCAGAGCCCTTTAACAGCCTGCACACACATGCCTCCCCCACTAACCTGCCCTCACAGGCAACACCACCCTTCTCTTTACAGCCCTACCTATACTCCACACCTACTGCCCTCCTTCCCTTGCACCTAGCCTGCTCACCGCTCACGCCCTGCACTCTCCTCCTGCTACAACAACTCCATGACCAGCCACAAACCCCAGGGAAGAGGCCTTGGCAGGCCAGCCTGCCCTTGACACCAATCGCGTCGCCCCACAACAAAGGGCCCTCTCGCCTTCCTCCCCTCCTGAAACTTCCTCCACACCTACTCCCACCTTCCTCCCACACACCACACCCTCATCTAACGCCTCCCCAACAACAACCAGGCCCCCACACAACACCTCCTCCCCGGCCTCTCTCCCCTTCCTATGTCCACGCCAGCCGCACAGCACGTGCCTCTTGGCCTTTCCTCCCCGCAGGAAACGTGCACCGCACCTACTCAGAGCCCTCTACCAGCCTGCACACACATGCCTTCCCCACTAACCTGCCCTCACAGGCAACACCACCCTTCCCTTCACAGCCCTACCTATACTCCACACCTACTGCCCTCCTTCCCTTGCACCTAGCCTGCTCACCGCTCACGCCCTGCACTCTCCTCCTGCTACAACAACTCCATGACCACCCACAAACCACAGGGAAGAGGCCTTGGCAGGCCAGCCTGCCCTGGCCACCACTCGCGTCGCCCCACAACAAAGGGCCCTCTCGCCTTCCTCCCCTCCTGAAACTTCCTCCACACCTACTCCCACCTTCCTCCCACACACCACACCCTCCTCTAATGCCTCCCCAACAACAACCAGGCCCCCATACAGCACCTCCTCCCCTGCCTCTCTCCCCTTGCTATGTCCACGCCACCCGCACAGCACGTGCCTCTTGGCCTTTCCTCCCCGCAGGAAACGTGCACCGCACCTACTCAGAGCCCTCTACCAGCCTGCACACACTACTCACACATGCCTTCCCCACTAACCTGCCCTCACAGGCAACACCACCCTTCCCTTCACAGCCCTACCTATACTCCACACCTACTGCCCTCCTTCCCTTGCACCTAGCCTGCTCACCGCTCACGCCCTGCACTCTCCTCCTGCTACAACAACTCCACGACCAGCCACATACCCCAGGGAAGAGGCCTTGGCAGGCCAGCCTGCCCTTGACACCACTCGCGTGGACCCACAACAAAGGGCCCTCTCGCCTTCCTCCCCTCCTGAAACTTCCTCCAAACCTACTCCCACCTTCCTCCCACACACCACACCCTCCTCTAACGCCTCCCCAACAACAACCAGGCCCCCACACAACACCTCCTCCCCGGCCTCTCTCCCCTTGCTATGTCCACACCAGCCGCACAGCACGTGCCTCTTGGCCTTTCCTCCCCACAGGAAACGTGCACCGCACCTACTCAGAGCCCTCTACCAGCCTGCACACACATGCCTTCCCCACTAACCTGCCCTCACAGGCAACACCACCCTTCCCTTCACAGCCCTACCTACACTCCACACCTACTGCCCTCCTTCCCTTGCACCTAGCCTGCTCACCGCTCACGCCCTGCACTCTCCTCCTGCTACAACAACTCCATGACCACCCACAAACCCCAGGGAAGAGGCCTTGGCAGGCCAGCATGCCCTTGACACCAATCGCGTCGCCCCACAACAAAGGGCCCTCTCGCCTTCCTCCCCTCCTGAAACTTCCTCCACACCTACTCCCACCTTCTTCCCACACACCACACCCTCCTCTAACGCCTCCCCAACAACAACCAGGCCCCCACACAACACCTCCTCCCCGGCCTCTCTCCCCTTGCTATGTCCACGCCACCCACACAGCACGTGCCTCTTGGCCTTTCCTCCCCGCAGGAAACGTGCACCGCACCTACTCAGAGCCCTCTACCAGCCTGCACACACAGGCCTTCCCCACTAACCTGCCCTCACAGGCAACACCACCCTTCCCTTCACAGCCCTACCTATACTCCACACCTACTGCCCTCCTTCCCTTGCACCTAGCCTGCTCACCGCTCACGCCCTGCACTCTCCTCCTGCTACAACAACTCCATGACCACCCACAAACCCCAGGGAAGAGGCCTTGGCAGGCCAGCCTGCCCTTGACACCAATCGCGTCGCCCCACAACAAAGGGCCCTCTCGCCTTCCTCCCCTCCTGAAACTTCCTCCACACCTACTCCCACCTTCCTCCCACACACCACACCCTCCTCTAATGCCTCCCCAACAACAACCAGGCCCCCATACAGCACCTCCTCCCCTGCCTCTCTCCCCTTGCTATGTCCACACCAGCCGCACAGCACGTGCCTCTTGGCCTTTCCTCCCCACAGGAAACGTGCACCGCACCTACTCAGAGCCCTCTACCAGCCTGCACACACATGCCTTCCCCACTAACCTGCCCTCACAGGCAACACCACCCTTCCCTTCACAGCCCTACCTACACTCCACACCTACTGCCCTCCTTCCCTTCCACCTAGCCTGCTCACCGCTCACGCCCTGCACTCTCCTCCTGCTACAACAACTCCATGACCACCCACAAACCCCAGGGAAGAGGCCTTGGCAGGCCAGCATGCCCTTGACACCAATCGCGTCGCCCCACAACAAAGGGCCCTCTCGCCTTCCTCCCCTCCTGAAACTTCCTCCACACCTACTCCCACCTTCTTCCCACACACCGCACCCTCCTCTAACGCCTCCCCAACAACAACCAGGCCCCCACACAACACCTCCTCCCCGGCCTCTCTCCCCTTGCTATGTCCACGCCACCCGCACAGCACGTGCCTCTTGGCCTTTCCTCCCCGCAGGAAACGTGCACCGCACCTACTCAGAGCCCTCTACCAGCCTGCACACACATGCCTTCCCCACTAACCTGCCCTCACAGGCAACACCACCCTTCCCTTCACAGCCCTACCTATACTCCACACCTACTGCCCTCCTTCCCTTGCACCTAGCCTGCTCACCGCTCACGCCCTGCACTCTCCTCCTGCTACAACAACTCCATGACCACCCACAAACCCCAGGGAAGAGGCCTTGGCAGGCCAGCCTGCCCTTGACACCAATCGCGTCGCCCCACAGCAAAGGGCCCTCTCGCCTTCCTCCCCTCCTGAAACTTCCTCCACACCTACTCCCACCTTCCTCCCACACACCACACCCTCATCTAACGCCTCCCCAACAACAACCAGGCCCCCACACAACACCTCCTCCCCGGCCTCTCTCCCCTTCCTATGTCCACGCCACCCGCACAGCACGTGCCTCTTGGCCTTTCCTCCCCGCAGGAAACGTGCACCGCACCTACTCAGAGCCCTCTACCAGCCTGCACACACATGCCTTCCCCACTAACCTGCCCTCACAGGCAACACCACCCTTCCCTTCACAGCCCTACCTATACTCCACACCTACTGCCCTCCTTCCCTTGCACCTAGCCTGCTCACCGCTCACGCCCTGCACTCTCCTCCTGCTACAACAACTCCACGACCAGTCACATACCCCAGGGAAGAGGCCTTGGCAGGCCAGCATGCCCTGGCCTCCACTCGCGTCGCCCCACAACAAAGGGCCCTCTCGCCTTCCTCCCCTCCTGAAACTTCCTCCACACCTACTCCCACCTTCCTCCCACACACCACACCCTCCTCTAATGCCTCCCCAACAACAACCAGGCCCCCATACAGCACCTCCTCCCCTGCCTCTCTCCCCTTGCTATGTCCACGCCACCCGCACAGCACGTGCCTCTTGGCCTTTCCTCCCCGCAGGAAACGTGCACCGCACCTACTCAGAGCCCTCTACCAGCCTGCACACACTACTCACACATGGCTTCCCCACTAACCTGCCCTCACAGGCAACACCACCCTTCCCTTCACAGCCCTACCTATACTCCACACCTACTGCCCTCCTTCCCTTGCACCTAGCCTGCTCACCGCTCACGCCCTGCACTCTCCTCCTGCTACAACAACTCCATGACCAGCCACAAACCCCAGGGAAGAGGCCTTGGCAGGCCAGCCTGCCCTTGACACCAATCGCGTCGCCCCACAGCAAAGGGCCCTCTCGCCTTCCTCCCCTCCTGAAACTTCCTCCACACCTACTCCCACCTTCCTCCCACACACCACACCCTCCTCTAATGCCTCCCCAACAACAACCAGGCCCCCACACAACACCTCCTCCCCTGCCTCTCTCCCCTTGCTATGTCCACGCCAGCCGCACAGCACGTGCCTCTTGGCCTTTCCTCCCCGCAGGAAACGTGCACCGCACCTACTCAGAGCCTTATACCAGCCTGCTCACACAGGCCTTCCCCACTAACCTGCCCTCACAGGCAACACCACCCTTCCCTTCACAGCCCTACCTATACTCCACACCTACTGCCCTCCTTCCCTTGCACCTAGCCTGCTCACCGCTCACGCCCTGCACTCTCCTCCTGCTACAACAACTCCATGACCAGCCACAAACCCCAGGGAAGAGGCCTTGGCAGGCCAGCCTGCCCTGGCCACCACTCGCGTCACCTCACAGCAAAGGGCCCTCTCGCCTTCCTCCCCTCCTGAAACTTCCTCCACACCTACTCCCACCTTCCTCCCACACACCACACCCTCCTCTAATGCCTCCCCAACAACAACCAGGCCCCCACACAACACCTCCTCCCCGGCCTCTCTCCCCTTGCTATGTCCACGCCACCCGCACAGCACGTGCCTCTTGGCCTTTCCTCCCCGCAGGAAACGTGCACCGCACCTACTCAGAGCCCTCTACCAGCCTGCACACACATGCCTTCCCCACTAACCTGCCCTCACAGGCAACACCACCCTTCCCTTCACAGCCCTACCTATACTCCACACCTACTGCCCTGCTTCCCTTGCACCTAGCCTGCTCACCGCTCACGCCCTGCACTCTCCTCCTGCTACAACAACTCCATGACCAGCCACAAACCACAGGAAAGAGGCCTTGGCAGGCCAGCCTGCCCTTGCCACCACTCGCGTCACCTCACAGCAAAGGGCCCTCTCGCCTTCCTCCCCTCCTGAAACTTCCTCCACACCTACTCCCACCTTCCTCCCACACACCACACCCTCCTCTAATGCCTCCCCAACAACAACCAGGCCCCCACACAACACCTCCTCCCCTGCCTCTCTCCCCTTGCTATGTCCACGCCACCCGCACAGCACGTGCCTCTTGGCCTTTCCTCCCCGCAGGAAACGTGCACCGCACCTACTCAGAGCCCTCTACCAGCCTGCACACACTACTCACACATGCCTTCCCACTAACCTGCCCTCACAGGCAACACCACCCTTCCCTTCACAGCCCTACCTATACTCCACACCTACTGCCCTCCTTCCCTTGCACCTAGCCTGCTCACCGCTCACGCCCTGCACTCTCCTCCTGCTACAACAACTCCACGACCAGCCACATACCCCAGGGAAGAGGCCTTGGCAGGCCAGCCTGCCCTGGCCACCACCCGCGTGGACCCACAACAAAGGGCCCTCTCGCCTTCCTCCCCTCCTGAAACTTCCTCCACACCTACTCCCACCTTCCTCCCACACACCACACCCTCCTCTAATGCCTCCCCAACAACAACCAGGCCCCCATACAGCACCTCCTCCCCTGACTCTCTCCCCTTGCTATGTCCACGCCAGCCGCACAGCACGTGCCTCTTGGCCTTTCCTCCCCGCAGGAAACGTGCACCGCACCTACTCAGAGCCCTCTACCAGCCTGCACACACAGGCCTTCCCCACTAACCTGCCCTCACAGGCAACACCACCCTTCCCTTCACAGCCCTACCTATACTCCACACCTACTGCCCTCCTTCCCTTGCACCTAGCCTGCTCACCGCTCACGCCCTGCACTCTCCTCCTGCTACAACAACTCCATGACCAGCCACAAACCCCAGGGAAGAGGCCTTGGCAGGCCAGCCTGCCCTGGCCACCACTCGCGTGGACCCACAACAAAGGGCCCTCTCGCCTTCCTCCCCTCCTGAAACTTCCTCCAAACCTACTCCCACCTTCCTCCCACACACCACACCCTCCTCTAACGCCTCCCCAACAACAACCAGGCCCCCACACAACACCTCCTCCCCGGCCTCTCTCCCCTTGCTATGTCCACACCAGCCGCACAGCACGTGCCTCTTGGCCTTTCCTCCCCACAGGAAACGTGCACCGCACCTACTCAGAGCCCTCTACCAGCCTGCACACACATGCCTTCCCCACTAACCTGCCCTCACAGGCAACACCACCCTTCCCTTCACAGCCCTACCTACACTCCACACCTACTGCCCTCCTTCCCTTGCACCTAGCCTGCTCACCGCTCACGCCCTGCACTCTCCTCCTGCTACAACAACTCCATGACCACCCACAAACCCCAGGGAAGAGGCCTTGGCAGGCCAGCATGCCCTTGACACCAATCGCGTCGCCCCACAACAAAGGGCCCTCTCGCCTTCCTCCCCTCCTGAAACTTCCTCCACACCTACTCCCACCTTCTTCCCACACACCACACCCTCCTCTAATGCCTCCCCAACAACAACCAGGCCCCCACACAACACCTCCTCCCCGGCCTCTCTCCCCTTGCTATGTCCACGCCACCCACACAGCACGTGCCTCTTGGCCTTTCCTCCCCGCAGGAAACGTGCACCGCACCTACTCAGAGCCCTCTACCAGCCTGCACACACATGCCTTGCCCACTAACCTGCCCTCACAGGCAACACCACCCTTCTCTTTACAGCCCTACCTATACTCCACACCTACTGCCCTCCTTCCCTTGCACCTAGCCTGCTCACCGCTCACGCCCTGCACTCTCCTCCTGCTACAACAACTCCATGACCACCCACAAACCCCAGGGAAGAGGCCTTGGCAGGCCAGCCTGCCCTTGACACCAATCGCGTCGCCCCACAACAAAGGGCCCTCTCGCCTTCCTCCCCTCCTGAAACTTCCTCCACACCTACTCCCACCTTCCTCCCACACACCACACCCTCCTCTAATGCCTCCCCAACAACAACCAGGCCCCCATACAGCACCTCCTCCCCTGCCTCTCTCCCCTTGCTATGTCCACACCAGCCGCACAGCACGTGCCTCTTGGCCTTTCCTCCCCACAGGAAACGTGCACCGCACCTACTCAGAGCCCTCTACCAGCCTGCACACACATGCCTTCCCCACTAACCTGCCCTCACAGGCAACACCACCCTTCCCTTCACAGCCCTACCTACACTCCACACCTACTGCCCTCCTTCCCTTCCACCTAGCCTGCTCACCGCTCACGCCCTGCACTCTCCTCCTGCTACAACAACTCCATGACCACCCACAAACCCCAGGGAAGAGGCCTTGGCAGGCCAGCATGCCCTTGACACCAATCGCGTCGCCCCACAACAAAGGGCCCTCTCGCCTTCCTCCCCTCCTGAAACTTCCTCCACACCTACTCCCACCTTCTTCCCACACACCGCACCCTCCTCTAACGCCTCCCCAACAACAACCAGGCCCCCACACAACACCTCCTCCCCGGCCTCTCTCCCCTTGCTATGTCCACGCCACCCGCACAGCACGTGCCTCTTGGCCTTTCCTCCCCGCAGGAAACGTGCACCGCACCTACTCAGAGCCCTCTACCAGCCTGCACACACATGCCTTCCCCACTAACCTGCCCTCACAGGCAACACCACCCTTCCCTTCACAGCCCTACCTATACTCCACACCTACTGCCCTCCTTCCCTTGCACCTAGCCTGCTCACCGCTCACGCCCTGCACTCTCCTCCTGCTACAACAACTCCATGACCAGCCACAAACCCCAGGGAAGAGGCCTTGGCAGGCCAGCCTGCCCTTGACACCAATCGCGTCGCCCCACAGCAAAGGGCCCTCTCGCCTTCCTCCCCTCCTGAAACTTCCTCCACACCTACTCCCACCTTCCTCCCACACACCACACCCTCATCTAACGCCTCCCCAACAACAACCAGGCCCCCACACAACACCTCCTCCCCGGCCTCTCTCCCCTTCCTATGTCCACGCCACCCGCACAGCACGTGCCTCTTGGCCTTTCCTCCCCGCAGGAAACGTGCACCGCACCTACTCAGAGCCCTCTACCAGCCTGCACACACATGCCTTCCCCACTAACCTGCCCTCACAGGCAACACCACCCTTCCCTTCACAGCCCTACCTATACTCCACACCTACTGCCCTCCTTCCCTTGCACCTAGCCTGCTCACCGCTCACGCCCTGCACTCTCCTCCTGCTACAACAACTCCACGACCAGTCACATACCCCAGGGAAGAGGCCTTGGCAGGCCAGCATGCCCTGGCCTCCACTCGCGTCGCCCCACAACAAAGGGCCCTCTCGCCTTCCTCCCCTCCTGAAACTTCCTCCACACCTACTCCCACCTTCCTCCCACACACCACACCCTCCTCTAATGCCTCCCCAACAACAACCAGGCCCCCATACAGCACCTCCTCCCCTGCCTCTCTCCCCTTGCTATGTCCACGCCACCCGCACAGCACGTGCCTCTTGGCCTTTCCTCCCCGCAGGAAACGTGCACCGCACCTACTCAGAGCCCTCTACCAGCCTGCACACACTACTCACACATGGCTTCCCCACTAACCTGCCCTCACAGGCAACACCACCCTTCCCTTCACAGCCCTACCTATACTCCACACCTACTGCCCTCCTTCCCTTGCACCTAGCCTGCTCACCGCTCACGCCCTGCACTCTCCTCCTGCTACAACAACTCCATGACCAGCCACAAACCCCAGGGAAGAGGCCTTGGCAGGCCAGCCTGCCCTTGACACCAATCGCGTCGCCCCACAGCAAAGGGCCCTCTCGCCTTCCTCCCCTCCTGAAACTTCCTCCACACCTACTCCCACCTTCCTCCCACACACCACACCCTCCTCTAATGCCTCCCCAACAACAACCAGGCCCCCACACAACACCTCCTCCCCTGCCTCTCTCCCCTTGCTATGTCCACGCCAGCCGCACAGCACGTGCCTCTTGGCCTTTCCTCCCCGCAGGAAACGTGCACCGCACCTACTCAGAGCCTTATACCAGCCTGCTCACACAGGCCTTCCCCACTAACCTGCCCTCACAGGCAACACCACCCTTCCCTTCACAGCCCTACCTATACTCCACACCTACTGCCCTCCTTCCCTTGCACCTAGCCTGCTCACCGCTCACGCCCTGCACTCTCCTCCTGCTACAACAACTCCATGACCAGCCACAAACCCCAGGGAAGAGGCCTTGGCAGGCCAGCCTGCCCTGGCCACCACTCGCGTCACCTCACAGCAAAGGGCCCTCTCGCCTTCCTCCCCTCCTGAAACTTCCTCCACACCTACTCCCACCTTCCTCCCACACACCACACCCTCCTCTAATGCCTCCCCAACAACAACCAGGCCCCCACACAACACCTCCTCCCCGGCCTCTCTCCCCTTGCTATGTCCACGCCACCCGCACAGCACGTGCCTCTTGGCCTTTCCTCCCCGCAGGAAACGTGCACCGCACCTACTCAGAGCCCTCTACCAGCCTGCACACACATGCCTTCCCCACTAACCTGCCCTCACAGGCAACACCACCCTTCCCTTCACAGCCCTACCTATACTCCACACCTACTGCCCTGCTTCCCTTGCACCTAGCCTGCTCACCGCTCACGCCCTGCACTCTCCTCCTGCTACAACAACTCCATGACCAGCCACAAACCACAGGAAAGAGGCCTTGGCAGGCCAGCCTGCCCTTGCCACCACTCGCGTCACCCCACAGCAAAGGGCCCTCTCGCCTTCCTCCCCTCCTGAAACTTCCTCCACACCTACTCCCACCTTCCTCCCACACACCACACCCTCCTCTAATGCCTCCCCAACAACAACCAGGCCCCCACACAACACCTCCTCCCCTGCCTCTCTCCCCTTGCTATGTCCACGACACCCGCACAGCACGTGCCTCTTGGCCTTTCCTCCCCGCAGGAAACGTGCACCGCACCTACTCAGAGCCCTCTACCAGCCTGCACACACTACTCACACATGCCTTCCCACTAACCTGCCCTCACAGGCAACACCACCCTTCCCTTCACAGCCCTACCTATACTCCACACCTACTGCCCTCCTTCCCTTGCACCTAGCCTGCTCACCGCTCACGCCCTGCACTCTCCTCCTGCTACAACAACTCCACGACCAGCCACATACCCCAGGGAAGAGGCCTTGGCAGGCCAGCCTGCCCTGGCCACCACCCGCGTGGACCCACAACAAAGGGCCCTCTCGCCTTCCTCCCCTCCTGAAACTTCCTCCACACCTACTCCCACCTTCCTCCCACACACCACACCCTCCTCTAATGCCTCCCCAACAACAACCAGGCCCCCATACAGCACCTCCTCCCCTGACTCTCTCCCCTTGCTATGTCCACGCCAGCCGCACAGCACGTGCCTCTTGGCCTTTCCTCCCCGCAGGAAACGTGCACCGCACCTACTCAGAGCCCTCTACCAGCCTGCACACACAGGCCTTCCCCACTAACCTGCCCTCACAGGCAACACCACCCTTCCCTTCACAGCCCTACCTATACTCCACACCTACTGCCCTCCTTCCCTTGCACCTAGCCTGCTCACCGCTCACGCCCTGCACTCTCCTCCTGCTACAACAACTCCATGACCAGCCACAAACCCCAGGGAAGAGGCCTTGGCAGGCCAGCCTGCCCTGGCCACCACCCGCGTGGACCCACAACAAAGGGCCCTCTCGCCTTCCTCCCCTCCTGAAACTTCCTCCACACCTACTCCCACCTTCCTCCCACACACCACACCCTCCTCTAACGCCTCCCCAACAACAACCAGGCCCCCACACAACACCTCCTCCCCGGCCTCTCTCCCCTTGCTATGTCCACGCCACCCGCACAGCACGTGCCTCTTGGCCTTTCCTCCCCGCAGGAAACGTGCACCGCACCTACTCAGAGCCTTATACCAGCCTGCTCACACATGCCTTCCCCACTAACCTGCCCTCACAGGCAACACCACCCTTCCCTTCACAGCCCTACCTATACTCCACACCTACTGCCCTCCTTCCCTTCCACCTAGCCTGCTCACCGCTCACGCCCTGCACTCTCCTCCTGCTACAACAACTCCATGACCAGCCACAAACCACAGGGAAGAGGCCTTGGCAGGCCAGCCTGCCCTGGCCACCACTCGCGTCACCTCACAGCAAAGGGCCCTCTCGCCTTCCTCCCCTCCTGAAACTTCCTCCACACCTACTCCCACCTTCCTCCCACACACCACACCCTCCTCTAATGCCTCCCCAACAACAACCAGGCCCCCACACAACACCTCCTCCCCGGCCTCTCTCCCCTTCCTATGTCCACGCCAGCCGCACAGCACGTGCCTCTTGGCCTTTCCTCCCCGCAGGAAACGTGCACCGCACCTACTCAGAGCCCTCTACCAGCCTGCACACACATGCCTTCCCCACTAACCTGCCCTCACAGGCAACACCACCCTTCCCTTCACAGCCCTACCTATACTCCACACCTACTGCCCTCCTTCCCTTCCTCCCCTCAACAAACATGCACCTAGCCTGCTCACCGCTCACGCCCTGCACTCTCCTCCTGCTACAACAACTCCACGACCAGTCACATACCCCAGGGAAGAGGCCTTGGCAGGCCAGCATGCCCTGGCCTCCACTCGCGTCGCCCCACAACAAAGGGCCCTATCGCCTTCCTCCCCTCCTGAAACTTCCTCCACACCTACTCCCACCTTCCTCCCACACACCACACCCTCCTCTAATGCCTCCCCAACAACAACCAGGCCCCCACACAACACCTCCTCCCCTGCCTCTCTCCCCTTGCTATGTCCACGCCACCCGCACAGCACGTGCCTCTTGGCCTTTCCTCCCCGCAGGAAACGTGCACCGCACCTACTCAGAGCCCTCTACCAGCCTGCACACACTACTCACACATGCCTTCCCACTAACCTGCCCTCACAGGCAACACCACCCTTCCCTTCACAGCCCTACCTATACTCCACACCTACTGCCCTCCTTCCCTTGCACCTAGCCTGCTCACCGCTCACGCCCTGCACTCTCCTCCTGCTACAACAACTCCACGACCAGCCACATACCCCAGGGAAGAGGCCTTGGCAGGCCAGCCTGCCCTGGCCACCACCCGCGTGGACCCACAGCAAAGGGCCCTCTCGCCTTCCTCCCCTCCTGAAACTTCCTCCACACCTACTCCCACCTTCCTCCCACACACCACACCCTCCTCTAACGCCTCCCCAACAACAACCAGGCCCCCACACAACACCTCCTCCCCGGCCTCTCTCCCCTTGCTTTGTCCACACCAGCCGCACAGCACGTGCCTCTTGGCCTTTCCTCCCCACAGGAAACGTGCACCGCACCTACTCAGAGCCCTCTACCAGCCTGCACACACATGCCTTCCCCACTAACCTGCCCTCACAGGCAACACCACCCTTCCCTTCACAGCCCTACCTACACTCCACACCTACTGCCCTCCTTCCCTTGCACCTAGCCTGCTCACCGCTCACGCCCTGCACTCTCCTCCTGCTACAACAACTCCATGACCACCCACAAACCCCAGGGAAGAGGCCTTGGCAGGCCAGCATGCCCTTGACACCAATCGCAAGGCCCCACAACAAAGGGCCCTCTCGTCTTCCTCCCCTCCTGAAACTTCCTCCACACCTACTCCCACCTTCTTCCCACACACCGCACCCTCCTCTAACGCCTCCCCAACAACAACCAGGCCCCCATACAGCACCTCCTCCCCGGCCTCTCTCCCCTTGCTATGTCCACGCCACCCACACAGCACGTGCCTCTTGGCCTTTCCTCCCCGCAGGAAACGTGCACCGCACCTACTCAGAGCCCTCTACCAGCCTGCACACACATGCCTTGCCCACTAACCTGCCCTCACAGGCAACACCACCCTTCTCTTTACAGCCCTACCTATACTCCACACCTACTGCCCTCCTTCCCTTGCACCTAGCCTGCTCACCGCTCACGCCCTGCACTCTCCTCCTGCTACAACAACTCCATGACCAGCCACAAACCCCAGGGAAGAGGCCTTGGCAGGCCAGCCTGCCCTTGACACCAATCGCGTCGCCCCACAACAAAGGGCCCTCTCGCCTTCCTCCCCTCCTGAAACTTCCTCCACACCTACTCCCACCTTCCTCCCACACACCACACCCTCCTCTAATGCCTCCCCAACAACAACCAGGCCCCCATACAGCACCTCCTCCCCTGCCTCTCTCCCCTTGCTATGTCCACGCCACCCGCACAGCACGTGCCTCTTGGCCTTTCCTCCCCGCAGGAAACATGCACCGCACCTACTCAGAGCCTTATACCAGCCTGCACACACATGCCTTCCCCACTAACCTGCCCTCACAGGCAACACCACCCTTCCCTTCACAGCCCTACCTATACTCCACACCTACTGCCCTCCTTCACTTCCTCCCCTCAACAAACATGCACCTAGCCTGCTCACCGCTCACGCCCTGCACTCTCCTCCTGCTACAACAACTCCATGACCAGCCACAAACCCCAGGGAAGAGGCCTTGGCAGGCCAGCATGCCCTTGACACCAATCGCGTCGCCCCACAACAAAGGGCCCTCTCGCCTTCCTCCCCTCCTGAAACTTCCTCCACACCTACTCCCACCTTCCTCCCACACACCACACCCTCATCTAACGCCTCCCCAACAACAACCAGGCCCCCACACAACACCTCCTCCCCGGCCTCTCTCCCCTTGCTATGTCCACGCCACCCGCACAGCACGTGCCTCTTGGCCTTTCCTCCCCGCAGGAAACGTGCACCGCACCTACTCAGAGCCCTCTACCAGCCTGCACACACATGCCTTCCCCACTAACCTGCCCTCACAGGCAACACCACCCTTCCCTTCACAGCCCTACCTATACTCCACACCTACTGCCCTCCTTCCCTTGCACCTAGCCTGCTCACCGCTCACGCCCTGCACTCTCCTCCTGCTACAACAACTCCATGACCAGCCACAAACCACAGGGAAGAGGCCTTGGCAGGCCAGCCTGCCCTGGCCACCACTCGCGTCACCCCACAACAAAGGGCCCTCTCGCCTTCCTCCCCTCCTGAAACTTCCTCCACACCTACTCCCACCTTCCTCCCACACACCACACCCTCCTCTAATGCCTCCCCAACAACAACCAGGCCCCCACACAACACCTCCTCCCCAGCCTCTCTCCCATTGCTATGTCCACGCCACCCGCACAGCACGTGCCTCTTGGCCTTTCCTCCCCGCAGGAAACATGCACCGCACCTACTCAGAGCCCTCTACCAGCCTGCTCACACATGCCTTGCCCACTAACCTGCCCTCACAGGCAACACCACCCTTCCCTTCACAGCCCTACCTATACTCCACACCTACTGCCCTCCTTCCCTTCCTCCCCTCAACAAACATGCACCTAGCCTGCTCACCGCTCACGCCCTGCACTCTCCTCCTGCTACAACAACTCCAAGACCAGCCACAAACCCCAGGGAAGAGGCCTTGGCAGGCCAGCCTGCCCTTGACACCAATCGCGTCGCCCCACAGCAAAGGGCCCTCTCGCCTTCCTCCCCTCCTGAAACTTCCTCCACACCTACTCCCACCTTCCTCCCACACACCACACCCTCATCTAACGCCTCCCCAACAACAACCAGGCCCCCCACACAACACCTCCTCCCCTACTCTCTCCCCTTGCTATGTCCACGCCACCCGCACAGCACGTGCCTCTTGGCCTTTCCTCCCCGCAGGAAACGTGCACCGCACCTACTCAGAGCCCTCTACCAGCCTGCACACACATGCCTTGCCCACTAACCTGCCCTCACAGGCAACACCACCCTTCTCTTTACAGCCCTACCTATACTCCACACCTACTGCCCTCCTTCCCTTGCACCTAGCCTGCTCACCGCTCACGCCCTGCACTCTCCTCCTGCTACAACAACTCCATGACCACCCACAAACCCCAGGGAAGAGGCTTTGGCAGGCCAGCCTGCCCTTGACACCAATCGCGTCGCCCCACAACAAAGGGCCCTCTCGCCTTCCTCCCCTCCTGAAACTTCCTCCACACCTACTCCCACCTTCCTCCCACACACCACACCCTCATCTAACGCCTCCCCAACAACAACCAGGCCCCCACACAACACCTCCTCCCCGGCCTCTCTCCCCTTCCTATGTCCACGCCACCCGCACAGCACGTGCCTCTTGGCCTTTCCTCCCCGCAGGAAACGTGCACCGCACCTACTCAGAGCCCTCTACCAGCCTGCACACACATGCCTTCCCCACTAACCTGCCCTCACAGGCAACACCACCCTTCCCTTCACAGCCGTACCTATACTCCACACCTACTGCCCTCCTTCCCTTGCACCTAGCCTGCTCACCGCTCACGCCCTGCACTCTCCTCCTGCTACAACAACTCCATGACCAGCCACAAACCACAGGGAAGAGGCCTTGGCAGGCCAGCCTGCCCTGGCCACCACTCGCGTCGCCCCACAACAAAGGGCCCTCTCGCCTTCCTCCCCTCCTGAAACTTCCTCCACACCTACTCCCACCTTCCTCCCACACACCACACCCTCCTCTAATGCCTCCCCAACAACAACCAGGCCCCCATACAGCACCTCCTCCCCTGCCTCTCTCCCCTTGCTATGTCCACGCCACCCGCACAGCACGTGCCTCTTGGCCTTTCCTCCCCGCAGGAAACGTGCACCGCACCTACTCAGAGCCCTCTACCAGCCTGCACACACTACTCACACATGCCTTCCCCACTAACCTGCCCTCACAGGCAACACCACCCTTCCCTTCACAGCCCTACCTATACTCCACACCTACTGCCCTCCTTCCCTTGCACCTAGCCTGCTCACCGCTCACGCCCTGCACTCTCCTCCTGCTACAACAACTCCACGACCAGCCACATACCCCAGGGAAGAGGCCTTGGCAGGCCAGCCTGCCCTGGCCACCACCCGCGTGGACCCACAACAAAGGGCCCTCTCGCCTTCCTCCCCTCCTGAAACTTCCTCCACACCTACTCCCACCTTCCTCCCACACACCACACCCTCCTCTAACGCCTCCCCAACAACAACCAGGCCCCCACACAACACCTCCTCCCCGGCCTCTCTCCCCTTGCTATGTCCACACCAGCCGCACAGCACGTGCCTCTTGGCCTTTCCTCCCCACAGGAAACGTGCACCGCACCTACTCAGAGCCCTCTACCAGCCTGCACACACATGCCTTCCCCACTAACCTGCCCTCACAGGCAACACCACCCTTCCCTTCACAGCCCTACCTACACTCCACACCTACTGCCCTCCTTCCCTTCCACCTAGCCTGCTCACCGCTCACGCCCTGCACTCTCCTCCTGCTACAACAACTCCATGACCACCCACAAACCCCAGGGAAGAGGCCTTGGCAGGCCAGCATGCCCTTGACACCAATCGCGTCGCCCCACAACAAAGGGCCCTCTCGCCTTCCTCCCCTCCTGAAACTTCCTCCACACCTACTCCCACCTTCTTCCCACACACCACACCCTCCTCTAACGCCTCCCCAACAACAACCAGGCCCCCACACAACACCTCCTCCCCGGCCTCTCTCCCCTTGCTATGTCCACGCCACCCGCACAGCACGTGCCTCTTGGCCTTTCCTCCCCGCAGGAAACGTGCACCGCACCTACTCAGAGCCCTCTACCAGCCTGCACACACATGCCTTCCCCACTAACCTGCCCTCACAGGCAACACCACCCTTCTCTTTACAGCCCTACCTATACTCCACACCTACTGCCCTCCTTCCCTTGCACCTAGCCTGCTCACCGCTCACGCCCTGCACTCTCCTCCTGCTACAACAACTCCATGACCACCCACAAACCCCAGGGAAGAGGCCTTGGCAGGCCAGCCTGCCCTTGACACCAATCGCGTCGCCCCACAACAAAGGGCCCTCTCGCCTTCCTCCCCTCCTGAAACTTCCTCCACACCTACTCCCACCTTCCTCCCACACACCACACCCTCCTCTAATGCCTCCCCAACAACAACCAGGCCCCCATACAGCACCTCCTCCCCGGCCTCTCTCCCCTTGCTATGTCCACACCAGCCGCACAGCACGTGCCTCTTGGCCTTTCCTCCCCGCAGGAAACGTGCACCGCACCTACTCAGAGCCCTCTACCAGCCTGCACACACATGCCTTCCCCACTAACCTGCCCTCACAGGCAACACCACCCTTCCCTTCACAGCCCTACCTACACTCCACACCTACTGCCCTCTTTCCCTTGCACCTAGCCTGCTCACCGCTCACGCCCTGCACTCTCCTCCTGCTACAACAACTCCATGACCAGCCACAAACCCCAGGGAAGAGGCCTTGGCAGGCCAGCCTGCCCTGGCCACCACCCGCGTGGACCCACAACAAAGGGCCCTCTCGCCTTCCTCCCCTCCTGAAACTTCCTCCACACCTACTCCCACCTTCCTCCCACACACCACACCCTCCTCTAACGCCTCCCCAACAACAACCAGGCCCCCACACAACACCTCCTCCCCGGCCTCTCTCCCCTTGCTATGTCCACGCCACCCGCACAGCACGTGCCTCTTGGCCTTTCCTCCCCGCAGGAAACGTGCACCGCACCTACTCAGAGCCCTCTACCAGCCTGCACACACATGCCTTCCCCACTAACCTGCCCTCACAGGCAACACCACCCTTCCCTTCACAGCCCTACCTATACTCCACACCTACTGCCCTCCTTCCCTTGCACCTAGCCTGCTCACCGCTCACGCCCTGCACTCTCCTCCTGCTACAACAACTCCATGACCAGCCACAAACCCCAGGGAAGAGGCCTTGGCAGGCCAGCCTGCCCTTGACACCAATCGCGTCGCCCCACAGCAAAGGGCCCTCTCGCCTTCCTCCCCTCCTGAAACTTCCTCCACACCTACTCCCACCTTCCTCCCACACACCACACCCTCATCTAACGCCTCCCCAACAACAACCAGGCCCCCACACAACACCTCCTCCCCGGCCTCTCTCCCCTTCCTATGTCCACGCCACCCGCACAGCACGTGCCTCTTGGCCTTTCCTCCCCGCAGGAAACGTGCACCGCACCTACTCAGAGCCCTCTACCAGCCTGCACACACATGCCTTCCCCACTAACCTGCCCTCACAGGCAACACCACCCTTCCCTTCACAGCCCTACCTATACTCCACACCTACTGCCCTCCTTCCCTTGCACCTAGCCTGCTCACCGCTCACGCCCTGCACTCTCCTCCTGCTACAACAACTCCATGACCAGCCACAAACCACAGGGAAGAGGCCTTGGCAGGCCAGCCTGCCCTGGCCACCACTCGCGTCGCCCCACAACAAAGGGCCCTCTCGCCTTCCTCCCCTCCTGAAACTTCCTCCACACCTACTCCCACCTTCCTCCCACACACCACACCCTCCTCTAATGCCTCCCCAACAACAACCAGGCCCCCATACAGCACCTCCTCCCCTGCCTCTCTCCCCTTGCTATGTCCACGCCACCCGCACAGCACGTGCCTCTTGGCCTTTCCTCCCCGCAGGAAACGTGCACCGCACCTACTCAGAGCCCTCTACCAGCCTGCACACACTACTCACACATGCCTTCCCCACTAACCTGCCCTCACAGGCAACACCACCCTTCCCTTCACAGCCCTACCTATACTCCACACCTACTGCCCTCCTTCCCTTGCACCTAGCCTGCTCACCGCTCACGCCCTGCACTCTCCTCCTGCTACAACAACTCCATGACCAGCCACAAACCCCAGGGAAGAGGCCTTGGCAGGCCAGCCTGCCCTTGACACCAATCGCGTCGCCCCACAGCAAAGGGCCCTCTCGCCTTCCTCCCCTCCTGAAACTTCCTCCACACCTACTCCCACCTTCCTCCCACACACCACACCCTCCTCTAATGCCTCCCCAACAACAACCAGGCCCCCACACAACACCTCCTCCCCGGCCTCTCTCCCCTTGCTATGTCCACGCCACCCGCACAGCACGTGCCTCTTGGCCTTTCCTCCCCGCAGGAAACGTGCACCGCACCTACTCAGAGCCCTCTACCAGCCTGCACACACATGCCTTCCCCACTAACCTGCCCTCACAGGCAACACCACCCTTCCCTTCACAGCCCTACCTATACTCCACACCTACTGCCCTCCTTCCCTTGCACCTAGCCTGCTCACCGCTCACGCCCTGCACTCTCCTCCTGCTACAACAACTCCATGACCAGCCACAAACCACAGGGAAGAGGCCTTGGGAGGCCAGCCTGCCCTGGCCACCACTCGCGTCACCCCACAACAAAGGGCCCTCTCGCCTTCCTCCCCTCCTGAAACTTCCTCCACACCTACTCCCACCTTCCTCCCACACACCACACCCTCCTCTAATGCCTCCCCAACAACAACCAGGCCCCCACACAACACCTCCTCCCCAGCCTCTCTCCCATTGCTATGTCCACGCCACCCGCACAGCACGTGCCTCTTGGCCTTTCCTCCCCGCAGGAAACATGCACCGCACCTACTCAGAGCCCTCTACCAGCCTGCTCACACATGCCTTCCCCACTAACCTGCCCTCACAGGCAACACCACCCTTCCCTTCACAGCCCTACCTATACTCCACACCTACTGCCCTCCTTCCCTTCCTCCCCTCAACAAACATGCACCTAGCCTGCTCACCGCTCACGCCCTGCACTCTCCTCCTGCTACAACAACTCCAAGACCAGCCACAAACCCCAGGGAAGAGGCCTTGGCAGGCCAGCCTGCCCTTGACACCAATCGCGTCGCCCCACAGCAAAGGGCCCTCTCGCCTTCCTCCCCTCCTGAAACTTCCTCCACACCTACTCCCACCTTCCTCCCACACACCACACCCTCATCTAACGCCTCCCCAACAACAACCAGGCCCCCCACACAACACCTCCTCCCCTACTCTCTCCCCTTGCTATGTCCACGCCACCCGCACAGCACGTGCCTCTTGGCCTTTCCTCCCCGCAGGAAACGTGCACCGCACCTACTCAGAGCCCTCTACCAGCCTGCACACACATGCCTTCCCCACTAACCTGCCCTCACAGGCAACACCACCCTTCTCTTTACAGCCCTACCTATACTCCACACCTACTGCCCTCCTTCCCTTGCACCTAGCCTGCTCACCGCTCACGCCCTGCACTCTCCTCCTGCTACAACAACTCCATGACCACCCACAAACCCCAGGGAAGAGGCCTTGGCAGGCCAGCCTGCCCTTGACACCAATCGCGTCGCCCCACAACAAAGGGCCCTCTCGCCTTCCTCCCCTCCTGAAACTTCCTCCACACCTACTCCCACCTTCCTCCCACACACCACACCCTCATCTAACGCCTCCCCAACAACAACCAGGCCCCCACACAACACCTCCTCCCCGGCCTCTCTCCCCTTGCTATGTCCACGCCAGCCGCACAGCACGTGCCTCTTGGCCTTTCCTCCCCGCAGGAAACGTGCACCGCACCTACTCAGAGCCCTCTACCAGCCTGCACACACATGCCTTCCCCACTAACCTGCCCTCACAGGCAACACCACCCTTCCCTTCACAGCCCTACCTATACTCCACACCTACTGCCCTCCTTCCCTTGCACCTAGCCTGCTCACCGCTCACGCCCTGCACTCTCCTCCTGCTACAACAACTCCATGACCACCCACAAACCCCAGGGAAGAGGCCTTGGCAGGCCAGCATGCCCTTGACACCAATCGCGTCGCCCCACAACAAAGGGCCCTCTCGCCTTCCTCCCCTCCTGAAACTTCCTCCACACCTACTCCCACCTTCTTCCCACACACCACACCCTCCTCTAACGCCTCCCCAACAACAACCAGGCCCCCACACAACACCTCCTCCCCGGCCTCTCTCCCCTTGCTATGTCCACGCCACCCGCACAGCACGTGCCTCTTGGCCTTTCCTCCCCGCAGGAAACGTGCACCGCACCTACTCAGAGCCCTCTACCAGCCTGCACACACATGCCTTCCCCACTAACCTGCCCTCACAGGCAACACCACCCTTCTCTTTACAGCCCTACCTATACTCCACACCTACTGCCCTCCTTCCCTTGCACCTAGCCTGCTCACCGCTCACGCCCTGCACTCTCCTCCTGCTACAACAACTCCATGACCACCCACAAACCCCAGGGAAGAGGCCTTGGCAGGCCAGCCTGCCCTTGACACCAATCGCGTCGCCCCACAACAAAGGGCCCTCTCGCCTTCCTCCCCTCCTGAAACTTCCTCCACACCTACTCCCACCTTCCTCCCACACACCACACCCTCCTCTAATGCCTCCCCAACAACAACCAGGCCCCCATACAGCACCTCCTCCCCGGCCTCTCTCCCCTTGCTATGTCCACACCAGCCGCACAGCACGTGCCTCTTGGCCTTTCCTCCCCACAGGAAACGTGCACCGCACCTACTCAGAGCCCTCTACCAGCCTGCACACACATGCCTTCCCCACTAACCTGCCCTCACAGGCAACACCACCCTTCCCTTCACAGCCCTACCTACACTCCACACCTACTGCCCTCCTTCCCTTCCACCTAGCCTGCTCACCGCTCACGCCCTGCACTCTCCTCCTGCTACAACAACTCCATGACCACCCACAAACCCCAGGGAAGAGGCCTTGGCAGGCCAGCCTGCCCTGGCCACCACCCGCGTGGACCCACAACAAAGGGCCCTCTCGCCTTCCTCCCCTCCTGAAACTTCCTCCACACCTACTCCCACCTTCCTCCCACACACCACACCCTCCTCTAACGCCTCCCCAACAACAACCAGGCCCCCACACAACACCTCCTCCCCGGCCTCTCTCCCCTTCCTATGTCCACGCCACCCGCACAGCACGTGCCTCTTGGCCTTTCCTCCCCGCAGGAAACGTGCACCGCACCTACTCAGAGCCCTCTACCAGCCTGCACACACATGCCTTCCCCACTAACCTGCCCTCACAGGCAACACCACCCTTCCCTTCACAGCCCTACCTATACTCCACACCTACTGCCCTCCTTCCCTTGCACCTAGCCTGCTCACCGCTCACGCCCTGCACTCTCCTCCTGCTACAACAACTCCATGACCAGCCACAAACCCCAGGGAAGAGGCCTTGGCAGGCCAGCCTGCCCTTGACACCAATCGCGTCGCCCCACAGCAAAGGGCCCTCTCGCCTTCCTCCCCTCCTGAAACTTCCTCCACACCTACTCCCACCTTCCTCCCACACACCACACCCTCATCTAACGCCTCCCCAACAACAACCAGGCCCCCACACAACACCTCCTCCCCGGCCTCTCTCCCCTTCCTATGTCCACGCCACCCGCACAGCACGTGCCTCTTGGCCTTTCCTCCCCGCAGGAAACGTGCACCGCACCTACTCAGAGCCCTCTACCAGCCTGCACACACATGCCTTCCCCACTAACCTGCCCTCACAGGCAACACCACCCTTCCCTTCACAGCCCTACCTATACTCCACACCTACTGCCCTCCTTCCCTTGCACCTAGCCTGCTCACCGCTCACGCCCTGCACTCTCCTCCTGCTACAACAACTCCATGACCAGCCACAAACCACAGGGAAGAGGCCTTGGCAGGCCAGCCTGCCCTGGCCACCACTCGCGTCGCCCCACAACAAAGGGCCCTCTCGCCTTCCTCCCCTCCTGAAACTTCCTCCACACCTACTCCCACCTTCCTCCCACACACCACACCCTCCTCTAATGCCTCCCCAACAACAACCAGGCCCCCATACAGCACCTCCTCCCCTGCCTCTCTCCCCTTGCTATGTCCACGCCACCCGCACAGCACGTGCCTCTTGGCCTTTCCTCCCCGCAGGAAACGTGCACCGCACCTACTCAGAGCCCTCTACCAGCCTGCACACACTACTCACACATGCCTTCCCCACTAACCTGCCCTCACAGGCAACACCACCCTTCCCTTCACAGCCCTACCTATACTCCACACCTACTGCCCTCCTTCCCTTGCACCTAGCCTGCTCACCGCTCACGCCCTGCACTCTCCTCCTGCTACAACAACTCCATGACCAGCCACAAACCCCAGGGAAGAGGCCTTGGCAGGCCAGCCTGCCCTTGACACCAATCGCGTCGCCCCACAGCAAAGGGCCCTCTCGCCTTCCTCCCCTCCTGAAACTTCCTCCACACCTACTCCCACCTTCCTCCCACACACCACACCCTCCTCTAATGCCTCCCCAACAACAACCAGGCCCCCACACAACACCTCCTCCCCGGCCTCTCTCCCCTTGCTATGTCCACGCCAGCCGCACAGCACGTGCCTCTTGGCCTTTCCTCCCCGCAGGAAACGTGCACCGCACCTACTCAGAGCCCTCTACCAGCCTGCACACACATGCCTTCCCCACTAACCTGCCCTCACAGGCAACACCACCCTTCCCTTCACAGCCCTACCTATACTCCACACCTACTGCCCTCCTTCCCTTCCGCCCCTCAACAAACATGCACCTAGCCTGCTCACCGCTCACGCCCTGCACTCTCCTCCTGCTACAACAACTCCATGACCAGCCACAAACCCCAGGGAAGAGGCCTTGGCAGGCCGGCCTGCCCTTGACACCAATCGCAAGGCCCCACAACAAAGGGCCCTCTCGCCTTCCTCCCCTCCTGAAACTTCCTCCACACCTACTCCCACCTTCTTCCCACACACCGCACCCTCCTCTAACGCCTCCCCAACAACAACCAGGCCCCCACACAACACCTCCTCCCCGGCCTCTCTCCCCTTGCTATGTCCACGCCAGCCGCACAGCACGTGCCTCTTGGCCTTTCCTCCCCGCAGGAAACGTGCACCGCACCTACTTACAGCCTTATACCAGCCTGCACACACATGCCTTCCCCACTAACCTGCCCTCACAGGCAACACCACCCTTCCCTTCACAGCCCTACCTATACTCCACACCTACTGCCCTCCTTCCCTTGCACCTAGCCTGCTCACCGCTCACGCCCTGCACTCTCCTCCTGCTACAACAACTCCATGACCAGCCACAAACCCCAGGGAAGAGGCCTTGGCAGGCCAGCCTGCCCTGGCCACCACTCGCGTCACCCCACAGCAAAGGGCCCTCTCGCCTTCCTCCCCTCCTGAAACTTCCTCCACACCTACTCCCACCTTCCTCCCACACACCACACCCTCCTCTAATGCCTCCCCAACAACAACCAGGCCCCCATACAGCACCTCCTCCCCTGCCTCTCTCCCCTTGCTATGTCCACGCCAGCCGCACAGCACGTGCCTCTTGGCCTTTCCTCCCCGCAGGAAACGTGCACCGCACCTACTCAGAGCCCTCTACCAGCCTGCTCACACAGGCCTTCCCCACTAACCTGCCCTCACAGGCAACACCACCCTTCCCTTCACAGCCCTACCTATACTCCACACCTACTGCCCTCCTTCCCTTCCACCTAGCCTGCTCACCGCTCACGCCCTGCACTCTCCTCCTGCTACAACAACTCCACGACCAGTCACATACCCCAGGGAAGAGGCCTTGGCAGGCCAGCATGCCCTGGCCTCCACTCGCGTCGCCCCACAACAAAGGGCCCTCTTGCCTTCCTCCCCTCCTGAAACTTCCTCCACACCTACTCCCACCTTCCTCCCACACACCACACCCTCCTCTAATGCCTCCCCAACAACAACCAGGCCCCCACACAACACCTCCTCCCCGGCCTCTCTCCCCTTGCTATGTCCACGCCACCCGCACAGCACGTGCCTCTTGGCCTTTCCTCCCCGCAGGAAACGTGCACCGCACCTACTCAGAGCCCTCTACCAGCCTGCACACACTACTCACACATGCCTTCCCACTAACCTGCCCTCACAGGCAACACCACCCTTCCCTTCACAGCCCTACCTATACTCCACACCTACTGCCCTCCTTCCCTTGCACCTAGCCTGCTCACCGCTCACGCCCTGCACTCTCCTCCTGCTACAACAACTCCACGACCAGCCACATACCCCAGGGAAGAGGCCTTGGCAGGCCAGCCTGCCCTGGCCACCACCCGCGTGGACCCACAGCAAAGGGCCCTCTCGCCTTCCTCCCCTCCTGAAACTTCCTCCACACCTACTCCCACCTTCCTCCCACACACCACACCCTCCTCTAACGCCTCCCCAACAACAACCAGGCCCCCACACAACACCTCCTCCCCGGCCTCTCTCCCCTTGCTATGTCCACACCACCCACACAGCACGTGCCTCTTGGCCTTTCCTCCCCGCAGGAAACGTGCACCGCACCTACTCAGAGCCCTCTACCAGCCTGCACACACATGCCTTCCCCACTAACCTGCCCTCACAGGCAACACCACCCTTCTCTTTACAGCCCTACCTATACTCCACACCTACTGCCCTCCTTCCCTTGCACCTAGCCTGCTCACCGCTCACGCCCTGCACTCTCCTCCTGCTACAACAACTCCATGACCAGCCACAAACCCCAGGGAAGAGGCCTTGGCAGGCCAGCCTGCCCTTGACACCAATCGCGTCGCCCCACAACAAAGGGCCCTCTCGCATTCCTCCCCTCCTGAAACTCCCTCCACACCTACTCCCACCTTCCTCCCACACACCACACCCTCCTCTAATGCCTCCCCAACAACAACCAGGCCCCCATACAGCACCTCCTCCCCTGCCTCTCTCCCCTTGCTATGTCCACGCCACCCGCACAGCACGTGCCTCTTGGCCTTTCCTCCCCGCAGGAAACATGCACCGCACCTACTCAGAGCCTTATACCAGCCTGCACACACATGCCTTCCCCACTAACCTGCCCTCACAGGCAACACCACCCTTCCCTTCACAGCCCTACCTATACTCCACACCTACTGCCCTCCTTCCCTTCCTCCCCTCAACAAACATGCACCTAGCCTGCTCACCGCTCACGCCCTGCACTCTCCTCCTGCTACAACAACTCCATGACCAGCCACAAACCCCAGGGAAGAGGCCTTGGCAGGCCGGCCTGCCCTTGACACCAATCGCAAGGCCCCACAACAAAGGGCCCTCTCGCCTTCCTCCCCTCCTGAAACTTCCTCCACACCTACTCCCACCTTCCTCCCACACACCACACCCTCATCTAACGCCTCCCCAACAACAACCAGGCCCCCACACAACACCTCCTCCCCGGCCTCTCTCCCCTTGCTATGTCCACGCCACCCGCACAGCACGTGCCTCTTGGCCTTTCCTCCCCGCAGGAAACGTGCACCGCACCTACTCAGAGCCCTCTACCAGCCTGCACACACATGCCTTCCCCACTAACCTGCCCTCACAGGCAACACCACCCTTCCCTTCACAGCCCTACCTATACTCCACACCTACTGCCCTCCTTCCCTTGCACCTAGCCTGCTCACCGCTCACGCCCTGCACTCTCCTCCTGCTACAACAACTCCATGACCAGCCACAAACCACAGGGAAGAGGCCTTGGGAGGCCAGCCTGCCCTGGCCACCACTCGCGTCACCCCACAACAAAGGGCCCTCTCGCCTTCCTCCCCTCCTGAAACTTCCTCCACACCTACTCCCACCTTCCTCCCACACACCACACCCTCCTCTAATGCCTCCCCAACAACAACCAGGCCCCCACACAACACCTCCTCCCCAGCCTCTCTCCCCTTGCTATGTCCACGCCACCCGCACAGCACGTGCCTCTTGGCCTTTCCTCCCCGCAGGAAACATGCACCGCACCTACTCAGAGCCCTCTACCAGCCTGCTCACACATGCCTTGCCCACTAACCTGCCCTCACAGGCAACACCACCCTTCCCTTCACAGCCCTACCTATACTCCACACCTACTGCCCTCCTTCCCTTCCTCCCCTCAACAAACATGCACCTAGCCTGCTCACCGCTCACGCCCTGCACTCTCCTCCTGCTACAACAACTCCAAGACCAGCCACAAACCCCAGGGAAGAGGCCTTGGCAGGCCAGCCTGCCCTTGACACCAATCGCGTCGCCCCACAGCAAAGGGCCCTCTCGCCTTCCTCCCCTCCTGAAACTTCCTCCACACCTACTCCCACCTTCCTCCCACACACCACACCCTCATCTAACGCCTCCCCAACAACAACCAGGCCCCCCACACAACACCTCCTCCCCGGCCTCTCTCCCCTTGCTATGTCCACGCCACCCGCACAGCACGTGCCTCTTGGCCTTTCCTCCCCGCAGGAAACGTGCACCGCACCTACTCAGAGCCCTCTACCAGCCTGCACACACATGCCTTCCCCACTAACCTGCCCTCACAGGCAACACCACCCTTCCCTTCACAGCCCTACCTATACTCCACACCTACTGCCCTCCTTCCCTTGCACCTAGCCTGCTCACCGCTCACGCCCTGCACTCTCCTCCTGCTACAACAACTCCATGACCACCCACAAACCCCAGGGAAGAGGCCTTGGCAGGCCAGCATGCCCTTGACACCAATCGCGTCGCCCCACAACAAAGGGCCCTCTCGCCTTCCTCCCCTCCTGAAACTTCCTCCACACCTACTCCCACCTTCTTCCCACACACCGCACCCTCCTCTAACGCCTCCCCAACAACAACCAGGCCCCCACACAACACCTCCTCCCCGGCCTCTCTCCCCTTGCTATGTCCACGCCACCCGCACAGCACGTGCCTCTTGGCCTTTCCTCCCCGCAGGAAACGTGCACCGCACCTACTCAGAGCCCTCTACCAGCCTGCACACACTACTCACACATGCCTTCCCCACTAACCTGCCCTAACAGGCAACACCACCCTTCTCTTTACAGCCCTACCTATACTCCACACCTACTGCCCTCCTTCCCTTGCACCTAGCCTGCTCACCGCTCACGCCCTGCACTCTCCTCCTGCTACAACAACTTCACGACCAGCCACAAACCCCAGGGAAGAGGCCTTGGCAGGCCGGCCTGCCCTTGACACCAATCGCAAGGCCCCACAACAAAGGGCCCTCTCGCCTTCCTCCCCTCCTGAAACTTCCTCCACACCTACTCCCACCTTCTTCCCACACACCGCACCCTCCTCTAACGCCTCCCCAACAACAACCAGGCCCCCACACAACACCTCCTCCCCGGCCTCTCTCCCCTTCCTATGTCCACGCCACCCGCACAGCACGTGCCTCTTGGCCTTTCCTCCCCGCAGGAAACGTGCACCGCACCTACTCAGAGCCCTCTACCAGCCTGCACACACATGCCTTCCCCACTAACCTGCCCTCACAGGCAACACCACCCTTCCCTTCACAGCCCTACCTATACTCCACACCTACTGCCCTCCTTCCCTTGCACCTAGCCTGCTCACCGCTCACGCCCTGCACTCTCCTCCTGCTACAACAACTCCATGACCAGCCACAAACCCCAGGGAAGAGGCCTTGGCAGGCCAGCCTGCCCTGGCCACCACTCGCGTCACCCCACAACAAAGGGCCCTCTCGCCTTCCTCCCCTCCTGAAACTTCCTCCACACCTACTCCCACCTTCCTCCCACACACCACACCCTCCTCTAATGCCTCCCCAACAACAACCAGGCCCCCACACAACACCTCCTCCCCGGCCTCTCTCCCCTTGCTATGTCCACGCCAGCCGCACAGCACGTGCCTCTTGGCCTTTCCTCCCCGCAGGAAACGTGCACCGCACCTACTCAGAGCCCTCTACCAGCCTGCACACACATGCCTTCCCCACTAACCTGCCCTCACAGGCAACACCACCCTTCCCTTCACAGCCCTACCTATACTCCACACCTACTGCCCTCCTTCCCTTCCACCTAGCCTGCTCACCGCTCACGCCCTGCACTCTCCTCCTGCTACAACAACTCCACGACCAGCCACAAACCACAGGGAAGAGGCCTTGGCAGGCCAGCCTGCCCTTGACACCAATCGCGTCGCCCCACAGCAAAGGGCCCTCTCGCCTTCCTCCCCTCCTGAAACTTCCTCCACACCTACTCCCACCTTCCTCCCACACACCACACCCTCATCTAACGCCTCCCCAACAACAACCAGGCCCCCACACAACACCTCCTCCCCGGCCTCTCTCCCCTTGCTATGTCCACGCCACCCGCACAGCACGTGCCTCTTGGCCTTTCCTCCCCGCAGGAAACGTGCACCGCACCTACTCAGAGCCCTCTACCAGCCTGCACACACATGCCTTCCCCACTAACCTGCCCTCACAGGCAACACCACCCTTCCCTTCACAGCCCTACCTACACTCCACACCTACTGCCCTCCTTCCCTTGCACCTAGCCTGCTCACCGCTCACGCCCTGCACTCTCCTCCTGCTACAACAACTCCATGACCACCCACAAACCCCAGGGAAGAGGCCTTGGCAGGCCAGCCTGCCCTTGACACCAATCGCGTCGCCCCACAACAAAGGGCCCTCTCGCCTTCCTCCCCTCCTGAAACTTCCTCCACACCTACTCCCACCTTCTTCCCACACACCGCACCCTCCTCTAACGCCTCCCCAACAACAACCAGGCCCCCACACAACACCTCCTCCCCGGCCTCTCTCCCCTTGCTATGTCCACGCCACCCGCACAGCACGTGCCTCTTGGCCTTTCCTCCCCGCAGGAAACGTGCACCGCACCTACTCAGAGCCCTCTACCAGCCTGCACACACTACTCACACATGCCTTCCCCACTAACCTGCCCTAACAGGCAACACCACCCTTCTCTTTACAGCCCTACCTATACTCCACACCTACTGCCCTCCTTCCCTTGCACCTAGCCTGCTCACCGCTCACGCCCTGCACTCTCCTCCTGCTACAACAACTTCACGACCAGCCACAAACCCCAGGGAAGAGGCCTTGGCAGGCCGGCCTGCCCTTGACACCAATCGCAAGGCCCCACAACAAAGGGCCCTCTCGCCTTCCTCCCCTCCTGAAACTTCCTCCACACCTACTCCCACCTTCTTCCCACACACCGCACCCTCCTCTAACGCCTCCCCAACAACAACCAGGCCCCCACACAACACCTCCTCCCCGGCCTCTCTCCCCTTCCTATGTCCACGCCACCCGCACAGCACGTGCCTCTTGGCCTTTCCTCCCCGCAGGAAACGTGCACCGCACCTACTCAGAGCCCTCTACCAGCCTGCACACACATGCCTTGCCCACTAACCTGCCCTCACAGGCAACACCACCCTTCCCTTCACAGCCCTACCTATACTCCACACCTACTGCCCTCCTTCCCTTCCTCACCTCAACAAACATGCACCTAGCCTGCTCACCGCTCACGCCCTGCACTCTCCTCCTGCTACAACAACTCCACGACCAGTCACATACCCCAGGGAAGAGGCCTTGGCAGGCCAGCCTGCCCTGGCCACCACCCGCGTGGACCCACAACAAAGGGCCCTCTCGCCTTCCTCCCCTCCTGAAACTTCCTCCACACCTACTCCCACCTTCTTCCCACACACCGCACCCTCCTCTAACGCCTCCCCAACAACAACCAGGCCCCCACACAACACCTCCTCCCCGGCCTCTCTCCCCTTCCTATGTCCACGCCACCCGCACAGCACGTGCCTCTTGGCCTTTCCTCCCCGCAGGAAACATGCACCGCACCTACTCAGAGCCCTCTACCAGCCTGCTCACACATGCCTTCCCCACTAACCTGCCCTCACAGGCAACACCACCCTTCCCTTCACAGCCCTACCTATACTCCACACCTACTGCCCTCCTTCCCTTCCACCTAGCCTGCTCACCGCTCACGCCCTGCACTCTCCTCCTGCTACAACAACTCCATGACCACCCACAAACCCCAGGGAAGAGGCCTTGGCAGGCCAGCCTGCCCTGGCCACCACCCGCGTGGACCCACAACAAAGGGCCCTCTCGCCTTCCTCCCCTCCTGAAACTTCCTCCACACCTACTCCCACCTTCCTCCCACACACCACACCCTCCTCTAATGCCTCCCCAACAACAACCAGGCCCCCACACAACACCTCCTCCCCGGCCTCTCTCCCCTTGCTATGTCCACGCCACCCGCACAGCACGTGCCTCTTGGCCTTTCCTCCCCGCAGGAAACGTGCACCGCACCTACTCAGAGCCCTCTACCAGCCTGCACACACATGCCTTCCCCACTAACCTGCCCTCACAGGCAACACCACCCTTCCCTTCACAGCCCTACCTATACTCCACACCTACTGCCCTCCTTCCCTTGCACCTAGCCTGCTCACCGCTCACGCCCTGCACTCTCCTCCTGCTACAACAACTCCATGACCACCCACAAACCCCAGGGAAGAGGCCTTGGCAGGCCAGCCTGCCCTTGACACCAATCGCGTCGCCCCACAACAAAGGGCCCTCTCGCCTTCCTCCCCTCCTGAAACTTCCTCCACACCTACTCCCACCTTCCTCCCACACACCACACCCTCATCTAACGCCTCCCCAACAACAACCAGGCCCCCACACAACACCTCCTCCCCGGCCTCTCTCCCCTTGCTATGTCCACGCCACCCACACAGCACGTGCCTCTTGGCCTTTCCTCCCCGCAGGAAACGTGCACCGCACCTACTCAGAGCCCTCTACCAGCCTGCACACACATGCCTTCCCCACTAACCTGCCCTCACAGGCAACACCACCCTTCCCTTCACAGCCCTACCTATACTCCACACCTACTGCCCTCCTTCCCTTGCACCTAGCCTGCTCACCGCTCACGCCCTGCACTCTCCTCCTGCTACAACAACTCCATGACCAGCCACAAACCACAGGGAAGAGGCCTTGGCAGGCCAGCCTGCCCTGGCCACCACTCGCGTCGCCCCACAACAAAGGGCCCTCTCGCCTTCCTCCCCTCCTGAAACTTCCTCCACACCTACTCCCACCTTCCTCCCACACACCACACCCTCCTCTAATGCCTCCCCAACAACAACCAGGCCCCCACACAGCACCTCCTCCCCTGCCTCTCTCCCCTTGCTATGTCCACGCCACCTGCACAGCACGTGCCTCTTGGCCTTTCCTCCCCGCAGGAAACGTGCACCGCACCTACTCAGAGCCCTCTACCAGCCTGCACACACTACTCACACATGCCTTCCCCACTAACCTGCCCTCACAGGCAACACCACCCTTCCCTTCACAGCCCTACCTATACTCCACACCTACTGCCCTCCTTCCCTTGCACCTAGCCTGCTCACCGCTCACGCCCTGCACTCTCCTCCTGCTACAACAACTCCATGACCAGCCACAAACCCCAGGGAAGAGGCCTTGGCAGGCCAGCCTGCCCTTGACACCAATCGCGTCGCCCCACAGCAAAGGGCCCTCTCGCCTTCCTCCCCTCCTGAAACTTCCTCCACACCTACTCCCACCTTCCTCCCACACACCACACCCTCATCTAACGCCTCCCCAACAACAACCAGGCCCCCACACAACACCTCCTCCCCGGCCTCTCTCCCCTTGCTATGTCCACGCCACCCGCACAGCACGTGCCTCTTGGCCTTTCCTCCCCGCAGGAAACGTGCACCGCACCTACTCAGAGCCCTCTACCAGCCTGCACACACATGCCTTCCCCACTAACCTGCCCTCACAGGCAACACCACCCTTCCCTTCACAGCCCTACCTATACTCCACACCTACTGCCCTCCTTCCCTTGCACCTAGCCTGCTCACCGCTCACGCCCTGCACTCTCCTCCTGCTACAACAACTCCATGACCACCCACAAACCACAGGGAAGAGGCCTTGGCAGGCCAGCCTGCCCTTGACACCACTCGCGTCGCCCCACAACAAAGGGCCCTCTCGCCTTCCTCCCCTCCTGAAACTTCCTCCACACCTACTCCCACCTTCCTCCCACACACCACACCCTCCTCTAATGCCTCCCCAACAACAACCAGGCCCCCATACAGCACCTCCTCCCCGGCCTCTCTCCCCTTGCTATGTCCACGCCACCCGCACAGCACGTGCCTCTTGGCCTTTCCTCCCCGCAGGAAACATGCACCGCACCTACTCAGAGCCCTCTACCAGCCTGCTCACACATGCCTTGCCCACTAACCTGCCCTCACAGGCAACACCACCCTTCCCTTCACAGCCCTACCTATACTCCACACCTACTGCCCTCCTTCCCTTGCACCTAGCCTGCTCACCGCTCACGCCCTGCACTCTCCTCCTGCTACAACAACTCCATGACCACCCACAAACCCCAGGGAAGAGGCCTTGGCAGGCCAGCCTGCCCTGGCCACCACCCGCGTGGACCCACAACAAAGGGCCCTCTCGCCTTCCTCCCCTCCTGAAACTTCCTCCACACCTACTCCCACCTTCCTCCCACACACCACACCCTCCTCTAACGCCTCCCCAACAACAACCAGGCCCCCACACAACACCTCCTCCCCGGCCTCTCTCCCCTTGCTATGTCCACGCCACCCGCACAGCACGTGCCTCTTGGCCTTTCCTCCCCGCAGGAAACATGCACCGCACCTACTCAGAGCCCTCTACCAGCCTGCTCACACATGCCTTCCCCACTAACCTGCCCTCACAGGCAACACCACCCTTCTCTTCACAGCCCTACCTATACTCCACACCTACTGCCCTCCTTCCCTTGCACCTAGCCTGCTCACCGCTCACGCCCTGCACTCTCCTCCTGCTACAACAACTCCATGACCACCCACAAACCCCAGGGAAGAGGCCTTGGCAGGCCAGCCTGCCCTGGCCACCACCCGCGTGGACCCACAACAAAGGGCCCTCTCGCCTTCCTCCCCTCCTGAAACTTCCTCCACACCTACTCCCACCTTCCTCCCACACACCACACCCTCCTCTAACGCCTCCCCAACAACAACCAGGCCCCCACACAACACCTCCTCCCCGGCCTCTCTCCCCTTGCTATGTCCACGCCAGCCGCACAGCACGTGCCTCTTGGCCTTTCCTCCCCGCAGGAAACGTGCACCGCACCTACTCAGAGCCCTCTACCAGCCTGCACACACATGCCTTCCCCACTAACCTGCCCTCACAGGCAACACCACCCTTCCCTTCACAGCCCTACCTATACTCCACACCTACTGCCCTCCTTCCCTTGCACCTAGCCTGCTCACCGCTCACGCCCTGCACTCTCCTCCTGCTACAACAACTCCATGACCACCCACAAACCCCAGGGAAGAGGCCTTGGCAGGCCAGCCTGCCCTTGACACCAATCGCGTCGCCCCACAACAAAGGGCCCTCTCGCCTTCCTCCCCTCCTGAAACTTCCTCCACACCTACTCCCACCTTCCTCCCACACACCACACCCTCATCTAACGCCTCCCCAACAACAACCAGGCCCCCACACAACACCTCCTCCCCGGCCTCTCTCCCCTTGCTATGTCCACGCCACCCACACAGCACGTGCCTCTTGGCCTTTCCTCCCCGCAGGAAACGTGCACCGCACCTACTCAGAGCCCTCTACCAGCCTGCACACACATGCCTTCCCCACTAACCTGCCCTCACAGGCAACACCACCCTTCCCTTCACAGCCCTACCTATACTCCACACCTACTGCCCTCCTTCCCTTGCACCTAGCCTGCTCACCGCTCACGCCCTGCACTCTCCTCCTGCTACAACAACTCCATGACCAGCCACAAACCACAGGGAAGAGGCCTTGGCAGGCCAGCCTGCCCTGGCCACCACTCGCGTCGCCCCACAACAAAGGGCCCTCTCGCCTTCCTCCCCTCCTGAAACTTCCTCCACACCTACTCCCACCTTCCTCCCACACACCACACCCTCCTCTAATGCCTCCCCAACAACAACCAGGCCCCCATACAGCACCTCCTCCCCTGCCTCTCTCCCCTTGCTATGTCCACGCCACCCGCACAGCACGTGCCTCTTGGCCTTTCCTCCCCGCAGGAAACGTGCACCGCACCTACTCAGAGCCCTCTACCAGCCTGCACACACTACTCACACATGCCTTGCCCACTAACCTGCCCTCACAGGCAACACCACCCTTCCCTTCACAGCCCTACCTATACTCCACACCTACTGCCCTCCTTCCCTTGCACCTAGCCTGCTCACCGCTCACGCCCTGCACTCTCCTCCTGCTACAACAACTCCATGACCAGCCACAAACCCCAGGGAAGAGGCCTTGGCAGGCCAGCCTGCCCTGGCCACCACTCGCGTCGCCCCACAACAAAGGGCCCTCTCGCCTTCCTCCCCTCCTGAAACTTCCTCCACACCTACTCCCACCTTCCTCCCACACACCACACCCTCATCTAACGCCTCCCCAACAACAACCAGGCCCCCACACAACACCTCCTCCCCGGCCTCTCTCCCCTTGCTATGTCCACGCCACCCGCACAGCACGTGCCTCTTGGTCTTTCCTCCCCGCAGGAAACGTGCACCGCACCTACTCAGAGCCCTCTACCAGCCTGCACACACATGCCTTCCCCACTAACCTGCCCTCACAGGCAACACCACCCTTCCCTTCACAGCCCTACCTATACTCCACACCTACTGCCCTCCTTCCCTTCCACCTAGCCTGCTCACCGCTCACGCCCTGCACTCTCCTCCTGCTACAACAACTCCATAACCACCCACAAACCACAGGGAAGAGGCCTTGGCAGGCCAGCCTGCCCTTGACACCACTCGCGTGGCCCCACAACAAAGGGCCCTCTCGCCTTCCTCCCCTCCTGAAACTTCCTCCACACCTACTCCCACCTTCCTCCCACACACCACACCCTCCTCTAATGCCTCCCCAACAACAACCAGGCCCCCATACAGCACCTCCTCCCCTGCCTCTCTCCCCTTGCTATGTCCACGCCACCCGCACAGCACGTGCCTCTTGGCCTTTCCTCCCCGCAGGAAACGTGCACCGCACCTACTCAGAGCCCTCTACCAGCCTGCACACACATGCCTTCCCCACTAACCTGCCCTCACAGGCAACACCACCCTTCCCTTCACAGCCCTACCTATACTCCACACCTACTGCCCTCCTTCCCTTGCACCTAGCCTGCTCACCGCTCACGCCCTGCACTCTCCTCCTGCTACAACAACTCCATGACCAGCCACAAACCCCAGGGAAGAGGCCTTGGCAGGCCAGCCTGCCCTTGACACCAATCGCGTCGCCCCACAGCAAAGGGCCCTCTCGCCTTCCTCCCCTCCTGAAACTTCCTCCACACCTACTCCCACCTTCCTCCCACACACCACACCCTCATCTAACGCCTCCCCAACAACAACCAGGCCCCCACACAACACCTCCTCCCCGGCCTCTCTCCCCTTCCTATGTCCACGCCAGCCGCACAGCACGTGCCTCTTGGCCTTTCCTCCCCGCAGGAAACGTGCACCGCACCTACTCAGAGCCTTATACCAGCCTGCACACACATGCCTTCCCCACTAACCTGCCCTCACAGGCAACACCACCCTTCCCTTCACAGCCCTACCTATACTCCACACCTACTGCCCTCCTTCCCTTGCACCTAGCCTGCTCACCGCTCACGCCCTGCACTCTCCTCCTGCTACAACAACTCCATGACCACTCACAAACCCCAGGGAAGAGGCCTTGGCAGGCCAGCCTGCCCTGGCCACCACTCGCGTCACCCCACAGCAAAGGTCCCTCTCGCCTTCCTCCCCTCCTGAAACTTCCTCCACACCTACTCCCACCTTCCTCCCACACACCACACCCTCCTCTAATGCCTCCCCAACAACAACCAGGCCCCCATACAGCACCTCCTCCCCTGACTCTCTCCCCTTGCTATGTCCACGCCACCCGCACAGCACGTGCCTCTTGGCCTTTCCTCCCCGCAGGAAACGTGCACCGCACCTACTCAGAGCCCTCTACCAGCCTGCACACACATGCCTTCCCCACTAACCTGCCCTCACAGGCAACACCACCCTTCCCTTCACAGCCCTACCTATACTCCACACCTACTGCCCTCCTTCCCTTGCACCTAGCCTGCTCACCACTCACGCCCTGCACTCTCCTCCTGCTACAACAACTCCATGACCAGCCACAAACCACAGGGAAGAGGCTTTGGGAGGCCAGCCTGCCCTGGCCACCACCCGCGTGGACCCACAACAAAGGGCCCTCTTGCCTTCCTCCCCTCCTGAAACTTCCTCCACACCTACTCCCACCTTCCTCCCACACACCACACCCTCATCTAACGCCTCCCCAACAACAACCAGGCCCCCACACAACACCTCCTCCCCGGCCTCTCTCCCCTTGCCATGGCCACGCCACCCGCACAGCACGTGCCTCTTGGCCTTTCCTCCCTGCAGGAAACGTGCACCGCACCTACTCAGAGCCCTCTACCAGCCTGCACACACAGGCCTTCCCCACTAACCTGCCCTCACAGGCAACACCACCCTTCCCTTCACAGCCCTACCTATACTCCACACCTACTGCCCTCCTTCCCTTGCACCTAGCCTGCTCACCGCTCACGCCCTGCACTCTCCTCCTGCTACAACAACTCCATGACCAGCCACATACCCCAGGGAAGAGGCCTTGGCAGGTCAGCATGCCCTTGACACCAATCGCGTCGCCCCACAACAAAGGGCCCTCTCGCCTTCCTCCCCTCCTGAAACTTCCTCCACACCTACTCCCACCTTCCTCCCACACACCACACCCTCCTCTAATGCCTCCCCAACAACAACCAGGCCCCCACACAACACCTCCTCCCCTGCCTCTCTCCCCTTGCTATGTCCACGACACCCGCACAGCACGTGCCTCTTGGCCTTTCTTCCCCGCAGGAAACGTGCACCGCACCTACTCAGAGCCCTCTACCAGCCTGCACACACATGCCTTCCCCACTAACCTGCCCTCACAGGCAACACCACCCTTCCCTTCACAGCCCTACCTATACTCCACACCTACTGCCCTCCTTCCCTTGCACCTAGCCTGCTCACCGCTCACGCCCTGCACTCTCCTCCTGCTACAACAACTCCATGACCAGCCACAAACCCCAGGGAAGAGGCCTTGGCAGGCCAGCATGCCCTTGACACCACTCGCGTCGCCCCACAACAAAGGGCCCTCTCTCCTTCCTCCCCTCCTGAAACTTCCTCCACACCTACTCCCACCTTCTTCCCACACACCGCACCCTCCTCTAACGCCTCCCCAACAACAACCAGGCCCCCACACAACACCTCCTCCCCGGCCTCTCTCCCCTTGCTATGTCCACGCCACCCGCACAGCACGTGCCTCTTGGCCTTTCCTCCCCGCAGGAAACGTGCACCGCACCTACTCAGAGCCCTCTACCAGCCTGCACACACATGCCTTCCCCACTAACCTGCCCTCACAGGCAACACCACCCTTCCCTTCACAGCCCTACCTATACTCCACACCTACTGCCCTCCTTCCCTTCCACCTAGCCTGCTCACCGCTCACGCCATGCACTCTCCTCCTGCTACAACAACTCCATGACCACCCACAAACCCCAGGGAAGAGGCCTTGGCAGGCCAGCCTGCCCTGGCCACCACTCGCGTCACCCCACAGCAAAGGGCCCTCTCGCATTCCTCCCCTCCTGAAACTTCCTCCACACCTACTCCCACCTTCCTCCCACACACCACACCCTCCTCTAATGCCTCCCCAACAACAACCAGGCCCCCACACAACACCTCCTCCCCTGCCTCTCTCCCCTTGCTATGTCCACGCCACCCGCACAGCACGTGCCTCTTGGCCTTTCCTCCCCGCAGGAAACATGCACCGCACCTACTCAGAGCCCTCTAACAGCCTGCACACACATGCCTTCCCCACTAACCTGCCCTCACAGGCAACACCACCCTTCCCTTCACAGCCCTACCTATACTCCACACCTACTGCCCTCCTTCCCTTGCACCTAGCCTGCTCACCGCTCACGCCCTGCACTCTCCTCCTGCTACAACAACTCCATGACCACCCACAAACCCCAGGGAAGAGGCCTTGGCAGGCCAGCCTGCCCTGACCTCCACTCGCGTCGCCCCACAACAAAGGGCCCTCTCGCCTTCCTCCCCTCCTGAAACTTCCTCCACACCTACTCCCACCTTCCTCCCACACACCACACCCTCCTCTAACGCCTCCCCAACAACAACCAGGCCCCCACACAACACCTCCTCCCCGGCCTCTCTCCCCTTGCTATGTCCACGCCACCCGCACAGCACGTGCCTCTTGGCCTGTCCTCCCCGCAGGAAACGTGCACCGCACCTACTCAGAGCCCTCTACCAGCCTGCACACACATGCCTTCCCCACTAACCTGCCCTCACAGGCAACACCACCCTTCCCTTCACAGCCCTACCTATACTCCACACCTACTGCCCTCCTTCCCTTGCACCTAGCCTGCTCACCGCTCACGCCCTGCACTCTCCTCCTGCTACAACAACTCCATGACCAGCCACAAACCCCAGGGAAGAGGCCTTGGCAGGCCAGCCTGCCCTGGCCACCAATCGCGTCGCCCCACAACAAAGGGCCCTCTCGCCTTCCTCCCCTCCTGAAACTTCCTCCACACCTACTCCCACCTTCCTCCCACACACCACACCCTCCTCTAATGCCTCCCCAACAACAACCAGGCCCCCACACAACACCTCCTCCCCGGCCTCTCTCCCCTTGCTATGTCCACGACACCCGCACAGCACGTGCCTCTTGGCCTTTCCTCCCCGCAGGAAACGTGCACCGCACCTACTCAGAGCCCTCTACCAGCCTGCACACACATGCCTTCCCCACTAACCTGCCCTCACAGGCAACACCACCCTTCCCTTCACAGCCCTACCTATACTCCACACCTACTGCCCTCCTTCCCTTGCACCTAGCCTGCTCACCGCTCACGCCCTGCACTCTCCTCCTGCTACAACAACTCCATGACCACCCACAAACCCCAGGGAAGAGGCCTTGGCAGGCCAGCCTGCCCTGGCCACCACTCGCGTCACCCCACAACAAAGGGCCCTCTCGCCTTCCTCCCCTCCTGAAACTTCCTCCACACCTACTCCCACCTTCCTCCCACACACCACACCCTCCTCTAATGCCTCCCCAACAACAACCAGGCCCCCATACAGCACCTCCTCCCCTGCTTCTCTCCCCTTGCTATGTCCACGCCACCCGCACAGCACGTGCCTCTTGGCCTTTCCTCCCCGCAGGAAACATGCACCGCACCTACTCAGAGCCCTCTACCAGCCTGCACACACATGCCTTCCCCACTAACCTGCCCTCACAGGCAACACCACCCTTCCCTTCACAGCCCTACCTATACTCCACACCTACTGCCCTCCTTCCCTTCCTCCCCTCAACAAACAGGCACCTAGCCTGCTCACCGCTCACGCCCTGCACTCTCCTCCTGCTACAACAACTCCACGACCAGCCACATACCCCAGGGAAGAGGCCTTGGCAGGCCAGCCTGCCCTTGACACCAATCGCGTCGCCCCACAACAAAGGGCCCTCTCGCCTTCCTCCCCTCCTGAAACTTCCTCCACACCTACTCCCACCTTCCTCCCACACACCACACCCTCCTCTAATGCCTCCCCAACAACAACCAGGCCCCCACACAACACCTCCTCCCCGGCCTCTCTCCCCTTGCTATGTCCACGACACCCGCACAGCACGTGCCTCTTGGCCTGTCCTCCCCGCAGGAAACGTGCACCGCACCTACTCAGAGCCCTCTAACAGCCTGCACACACATGCCTTCCCCACTAACCTGCCCTCACAGGCAACACCACCCTTCCCTTCACAGCCCTACCTATACTCCACACCTACTGCCCTCCTTCCCTTGCACCTAGCCTGCTCACCGCTCACGCCCTGCACTCTCCTCCTGCTACAACAACTCCACGACCAGCCACATACCCCAGGGAAGAGGCCTTGGCAGGCCAGCCTGCCCTGGCCACCACCCGCGTGGACCAACAACAAAGGGCCCTCTCGCCTTCCTCCCCTCCTGAAACTTCCTCCACACCTACTCCCACCTTCCTCCCACACACCACACCCTCCTCTAACGCCTCCCCAACAACAACCAGGCCCCCACACAACACCTCCTCCCCTACTCTCTCCCCTTGCTATGTCCACGCCGCCCGCACAGCACGTGCCTCTTGGCCTTTCCTCCCCACAGGAAACGTGCACCGCACCTACTCAGAGCCCTCTACCAGCCTGCACACACATGCCTTCCCCACTAACCTGCCCTCACAGGCAACACCACCCTTCCCTTCACAGCCCTACCTATACTCCACACCTACTGCCCTCCTTCCCTTGCACCTAGCCTGCTCACCGCTCACGCCCTGCACTCTCCTCCTGCTACAACAACTCCATGACCAGCCAGAAACCACAGGGAAGAGGCCTTGGCAGACCAGCCTGCCCTTGACACCAATCGCGTCGCCCCACAACAAAGGGCCCTCTCGCCTTCCTCCCCTCCTGAAACTTCCTCCACACCTACTCCCACCTTCTTCCCACACACCGCACCCTCCTCTAACGCCTCCCCAACAACAACCAGGCCCCCCACACAACACCTCCTCCCCGGCCTCTCTCCCCTTGCTATGTCCACGCCACCCGCACAGCACGTGCCTCTTGGCCTTTCCTCCCCGCAGGAAACGTGCACCGCACCTACTCAGAGCCCTCTACCAGCCTGCACACACATGCCTTCCCCACTAACCTGCCCTCACAGGCAACACCACCCTTCTCTTTACAGCCCTACCTATACTCCACACCTACTGCCCTCCTTCCCTTGCACCTAGCCTGCTCACCGCTCACGCCCTGCACTCTCCTCCTGCTACAACAACTCCATGACCACCCACAAACCCCAGGGAAGAGGCCTTGGCAGGCCAGCCTGCCCTGGCCACCACTCGCGTCACCCCACAACAAAGGGCCCTCTCGCCTTCCTCCCCTCCTGAAACTTCCTCCACACCTACTCCCACCTTCCTCCCACACACCACACCCTCCTCTAATGCCTCCCCAACAACAACCAGGCCCCCATACAGCACCTCCTCCCCTGCTTCTCTCCCCTTGCTATGTCCACGCCACCCGCACAGCACGTGCCTCTTGGCCTTTCCTCCCCGCAGGAAACATGCACCGCACCTACTCAGAGCCCTCTACCAGCCTGCTCACACATGCCTTCCCCACTAACCTGCCCTCACAGGCAACACCACCCTTCCCTTCACAGCCCTACCTATACTCCACACCTACTGCCCTCCTTCCCTTCCTCCCCTCAACAAACAGGCACCTAGCCTGCTCACCGCTCACGCCCTGCACTCTCCTCCTGCTACAACAACTCCACGACCAGCCACATACCCCAGGGAAGAGGCCTTGGCAGGCCAGCCTGCCCTGGCCTCCACTCGCGTCGCCCCACAACAAAGGGCCCTCTCGCCTTCCTCCCCTCCTGAAACTTCCTCCACACCTACTCCCACCTTCCTCCCACACACCACACCCTCCTCTAATGCCTCCCCAACAACAACCAGGCCCCCACACAACACCTCCTCCCCGGCCTCTCTCCCCTTGCTATGTCCACGCCAGCCGCACAGCACGTGCCTCTTGGCCTGTCCTCCCCGCAGGAAACATGCACCGCACCTACTCAGAGCCCTCTAACAGCCTGCACACACATGCCTTCCCCACTAACCTGCCCTCACAGGCAACACCACCCTTCCCTTCACAGCCCTACCTATACTCCACACCTACTGCCCTCCTTCCCTTGCACCTAGCCTGCTCACCGCTCACGCCCTGCACTCTCCTCCTGCTACAACAACTCCACGACCAGCCACATACCCCAGGGAAGAGGCCTTGGCAGGCCAGCCTGCCCTGGCCACCACCCGCGTGGACCCACAACAAAGGGCCCTCTCGCCTTCCTCCCCTCCTGAAACTTCCTCCACACCTACTCCCACCTTCCTCCCACACACCACACCCTCCTCTAACGCCTCCCCAACAACAACCAGGCCCCCACACAACACCTCCTCCCCTACTCTCTCCCCTTGCTATGTCCACGCTGCCCGCACAGCACGTGCCTCTTGGCCTTTCCTCCCCACAGGAAACGTGCACCGCACCTACTCAGAGCCCTCTACCAGCCTGCACACACATGCCTTCCCCACTAACCTGCCCTCACAGGCAACACCACCCTTCCCTTCACAGCCCTACCTATACTCCACACCTACTGCCCTCCTTCCCTTGCACCTAGCCTGCTCACCGCTCACGCCCTGCACTCTCCTCCTGCTACAACAACTCCATGACCAGCCAGAAACCACAGGGAAGAGGCCTTGGCAGACCAGCCTGCCCTTGACACCAATCGCGTCGCCCCACAACAAAGGGCCCTCTCGCCTTCCTCCCCTCCTGAAACTTCCTCCACACCTACTCCCACCTTCCTCCCACACACCGCACCCTCCTCTAACGCCTCCCCAACAACAACCAGGCCCCCCACACAACACCTCCTCCCCGGCCTCTCTCCCCTTGCTATGTCCACGCCACCCGCACAGCACGTGCCTCTTGGCCTTTCCTCCCCGCAGGAAACGTGCACCGCACCTACTCAGAGCCCTCTACCAGCCTGCACACACATGCCTTCCCCACTAACCTGCCCTCACAGGCAACACCACCCTTCTCTTTACAGCCCTACCTATACTCCACACCTACTGCCCTCCTTCCCTTGCACCTAGCCTGCTCACCGCTCACGCCCTGCACTCTCCTCCTGCTACAACAACTCCATGACCAGCCACATACCCCAGGGAAGAGGCCTTGGCAGGCCAGCCTGCCCTTGACACCAATCGCGTCGCCCCACAACAAAGGGCCCTCTCTCCTTCCTCCCCTCCTGAAACTTCCTCCACACCTACTCCCACCTTCCTCCCACACACCACACCCTCCTCTAACGCCTCCCCAACAACAACCAGGCCCCCACACAACACCTCCTCCCCGGCCTCTCTCCCCTTGCTATGTCCACGCCACCCGCACAGCACGTGCCTCTTGGCCTTTCCTCCCCGCAGGAAACGTGCACCGCACCTACTCAGAGCCCTCTACCAGCCTGCACACACATGCCTTCCCCACTAACCTGCCCTCACAGGCAACACCACCCTTCCCTTCACAGCCCTACCTATACTCCACACCTACTGCCCTCCTTCCCTTGCACCTAGCCTGCTCACCGCTCACGCCCTGCACTCTCCTCCTGCTACAACAACTCCACGACCAGCCACATACCCCAGGAAAGAGGCCTTGGCAGGCCAGCCTGCCCTGGCCACCACCCGCGTGGCCCCACAACAAAGGGCCCTCTCGCCTTCCTCCCCTCCTGAAACTTCCTCCACACCTACTCCCACCTTCTTCCCACACACCACACCCTCCTCTAACGCCTCCCCAACAACAACCAGGCCCCCCACACAACACCTCCTCCCCTACTCTCTCCCCTTGCTATGTCCACGCCGCCCGCACAGCACGTGCCTCTTGGCCTTTCCTCCCCGCAGGAAACGTGCACCGCACCTACTCAGAGCCCTCTACCAGCCTGCACACACATGCCTTCCCCACTAACCTGCCCTCACAGGCAACACCACCCTTCCCTTCACAGCCCTACCTACACTCCACACCTACTGCCCTCCTTCCCTTGCACCTAGCCTGCTCACCGCTCACGCCCTGCACTCTCCTCCTGCTACAACAACTCCATGACCACCCACAAATCCCAGGGAAGAGGCCTTGGCAGGCCAGCCTGCCCTTGACACCAATCGCGTCGCCCCACAGCAAAGGGCCCTCTCGCCTTCCTCCCCTCCTGAAACTTCCTCCACACCTACTCCCACCTTCTTCCCACACACCGCACCCTCCTCTAACGCCTCCCCAACAACAACCAGGCCCCCACACAACACCTCCTCCCCGGCCTCTCTCCCCTTGCTATGTCCACGCCACCCGCACAGCACGTGCCTCTTGGCCTTTCCTCCCCGCAGGAAACGTGCACCGCACCTACTCAGAGCCCTCTACCAGCCTGCACACACATGCCTTCCCCACTAACCTGCCCTCACAGGCAACACCACCCTTCCCTTCACAGCCCTACCTATACTCCACACCTACTGCCCTCCTTCCCTTGCACCTAGCCTGCTCACCGCTCACGCCCTGCACTCTCCTCCTGCTACAACAACTCCATGACCAGCCACATACCCCAGGGAAGAGGCCTTGGCAGGCCAGCCTGCCCTTGACACCACTCGTGTCGCCCCACAACAAAGGGCCCTCTCGCCTTCCTCCCCTCCTGAAACTTCCTCCACACCTACTCCCACCTTCTTCCCACACACCGCACCCTCCTCTAACGCCTCCCCAAAAACAACCAGGCCCCCACACAACACCTCCTCCCCGGCCTCTCTCCCCTTGCTATGTCCACGACACCCGCACAGCACGTGCCTCTTGGCCTTTCCTCCCCGCAGGAAACGTGCACCGCACCTACTCAGAGCCCTCTAACAGCCTGCACACACATGCCTTCCCCACTAACCTGCCCTCACAGGCAACACCACCCTTCTCTTTACAGCCCTACCTATACTCCACACCTACTGCCCTCCTTCCCTTGCACCTAGCCTGCTCACCGCTCACGCCCTGCACTCTCCTCCTGCTACAACAACTCCATGACCACCCACAAACCCCAGGGAAGAGGCCTTGGCAGGACAGCCTGCCCTTGACACCAATCGCGTCGCCCCACAACAAAGGGCCCTCTCTCCTTCCTCCCCTCCTGAAACTTCCTCCACACCTACTCCCACCTTCCTCCCACACACCACACCCTCCTCTAACGCCTCCCCAACAACAACCAGGCCCCCACACAACACCTCCTCCCCGGCCTCTCTCCCCTTGCTATGTCCACGCCACCCGCACAGCACGTGCCTCTTGGCCTTTCCTCCCCGCAGGAAACGTGCACCGCACCTACTCAGAGCCCTCTACCAGCCTGCTCACACATGCCTTGCCCACTAACCTGCCCTCACAGGCAACACCACCCTTCCCTTCACAGCCCTACCTATACTCCACACCTACTGCCCTCCTTCCCTTGCACCTAGCCTGCTCACCGCTCACGCCCTGCACTCTCCTCCTGCTACAACAACTCCACGACCAGCCACATACCCCAGGGAAGAGGCCTTGGCAGGCCAGCCTGCCCTGGCCACCACTCGCGTCGCCCCACAACAAAGGGCCCTATCGCCTTCCTCCCCTCCTGAAACTTCCTCCACACCTACTCCCACCTTCTTCCCACACACCGCACCCTCCTCTAACGCCTCCCCAACAACAACCAGGCCCCCACACAACACCTCCTCCCCGGCCTCTCTCCCCTTGCTATGTCCACGCCACCCGCACAGCACGTGCCTCTTGGCCTTTCCTCCCCGCAGGAAACGTGCACCGCACCTACTCAGAGCCCTCTACCAGCCTGCACACACATGCCTTCCCCACTAACCTGCCCTCACAGGCAACACCACCCTTCCCTTCACAGCCCTACCTATACTCCACACCTACTGCCCTCCTTCCCTTGCACCTAGCCTGCTCACCGCTCACGCCCTGCACTCTCCTCCTGCTACAACAACTCCATGACCACCCACAAACCCCAGGGAAGAGGCCTTGGCAGGCCAGCCTGCCCTGGCCACCACTCGCGTGGCCCCACAACAAAGGGCCCTCTCGCCTTCCTCCCCTCCTGAAACTTCCTCCACACCTACTCCCACCTTCCTCCCACACACCACACCCTCCTCTAATGCCTCCCCAACAACAACCAGGCCCCCATACAGCACCTCCTCCCCTGCTTCTCTCCCCTTGCTATGTCCACGCCACCCGCACAGCACGTGCCTCTTGGCCTTTCCTCCCCGCAGGAAACATGCACCGCACCTACTCAGAGCCCTCTACCAGCCTGCTCACACATGCCGTGCCCACTAACCTGCCCTCACAGGCAACACCACCCTTCCCTTCACAGCCCTACCTATACTCCACACCTACTGCCCTCCTTCCCTTCCTCCCCTCAACAAACAGGCACCTAGCCTGCTCACCGCTCACGCCCTGCACTCTCCTCCTGCTACAACAACTCCACGACCAGCCACATACCCCAGGAAAGAGGCCTTGGCAGGCCAGCCTGCCCTGGCCACCACCCGCGTGGCCCCACAACAAAGGGCCCTCTCGCCTTCCTCCCCTCCTGAAACTTCCTCCACACCTACTCCCACCTTCTTCCCACACACCACACCCTCCTCTAACGCCTCCCCAACAACAACCAGGCCCCCCACACAACACCTCCTCCCCGGCCTCTCTCCCCTTGCTATGTCCACGACACCCGCACAGCACGTGCCTCTTGGCCTTTCCTCCCCGCAGGAAACGTGCACCGCACCTACTCAGAGCCCTCTACCAGCCTGCACACACATGCCTTCCCCACTAACCTGCCCTCACAGGCAACACCACCCTTCCCTTCACAGCCCTACCTACACTCCACACCTACTGCCCTCCTTCCCTTGCACCTAGCCTGCTCACCGCTCACGCCCTGCACTCTCCTCCTGCTACAACAACTCCATGACCACCCACAAACCCCAGGGAAGAGGCCTTGGCAGGCCAGCCTGCCCTTGACACCAATCGCGTCGCCCCACAGCAAAGGGCCCTCTCGCCTTCCTCCCCTCCTGAAACTTCCTCCACACCTACTCCCACCTTCTTCCCACACACCGCACCCTCCTCTAACGCCTCCCCAACAACAACCAGGCCCCCACACAACACCTCCTCCCCGGCCTCTCTCCCCTTGCTATGTCCACGCCACCCGCACAGCACGTGCCTCTTGGCCTTTCCTCCCCGCAGGAAACGTGCACCGCACCTACTCAGAGCCCTCTACCAGCCTGCACACACATGCCTTCCCCACTAACCTGCCCTCACAGGCAACACCACCCTTCCCTTCACAGCCCTACCTATACTCCACACCTACTGCCCTCCTTCCCTTGCACCTAGCCTGCTCACCGCTCACGCCCTGCACTCTCCTCCTGCTACAACAACTCCATGACCAGCCACATACCCCAGGGAAGAGGCCTTGGCAGGCCAGCCTGCCCTTGACACCACTCGTGTCGCCCCACAACAAAGGGCCCTCTCGCCTTCCTCCCCTCCTGAAACTTCCTCCACACCTACTCCCACCTTCTTCCCACACACCGCACCCTCCTCTAACGCCTCCCCAACAACAACCAGGCCCCCACACAACACCTCCTCCCCGGCCTCTCTCCCCTTGCTATGTCCACGACACCCGCACAGCACGTGCCTCTTGGCCTTTCCTCCCCGCAGGAAACGTGCACCGCACCTACTCAGAGCCCTCTAACAGCCTGCACACACATGCCTTCCCCACTAACCTGCCCTCACAGGCAACACCACCCTTCTCTTTACAGCCCTACCTATACTCCACACCTACTGCCCTCCTTCCCTTGCACCTAGCCTGCTCACCGCTCACGCCCTGCACTCTCCTCCTGCTACAACAACTCCATGACCAGCCACAAACCCCAGGGAAGAGGCCTTGGCAGGACAGCCTGCCCTTGACACCAATCGCGTCGCCCCACAACAAAGGGCCCTCTCTCCTTCCTCCCCTCCTGAAACTTCCTCCACACCTACTCCCACCTTCCTCCCACACACCACACCCTCCTCTAACGCCTCCCCAACAACAACCAGGCCCCCACACAACACCTCCTCCCCGGCCTCTCTCCCCTTGCTATGTCCACGCCACCCGCACAGCACGTGCCTCTTGGCCTTTCCTCCCCGCAGGAAACGTGCACCGCACCTACTCAGAGCCCTCTACCAGCCTGCTCACACATGCCTTGCCCACTAACCTGCCCTCACAGGCAACACCACCCTTCCCTTCACAGCCCTACCTATACTCCACACCTACTGCCCTCCTTCCCTTGCACCTAGCCTGCTCACCGCTCACGCCCTGCACTCTCCTCCTGCTACAACAACTCCACGACCAGCCACATACCCCAGGGAAGAGGCCTTGGCAGGCCAGCCTGCCCTGGCCACCACTCGCGTCGCCCCACAACAAAGGGCCCTATCGCCTTCCTCCCCTCCTGAAACTTCCTCCACACCTAATCCCACCTTCTTCCCACACACCGCACCCTCCTCTAACGCCTCCCCAACAACAACCAGGCCCCCACACAACACCTCCTCCCCGGCCTCTCTCCCCTTGCTATGTCCACGCCACCCGCACAGCACGTGCCTCTTGGCCTTTCCTCCCCGCAGGAAACGTGCACCGCACCTACTCAGAGCCCTCTACCAGCCTGCACACACATGCCTTCCCCACTAACCTGCCCTCACAGGCAACACCACCCTTCCCTTCACAGCCCTACCTATACTCCACACCTACTGCCCTCCTTCCCTTGCACCTAGCCTGCTCACCGCTCACGCCCTGCACTCTCCTCCTGCTACAACAACTCCATGACCACCCACAAACCCCAGGGAAGAGGCCTTGGCAGGCCAGCCTGCCCTGGCCACCACTCGCGTGGCCCCACAACAAAGGGCCCTCTCGCCTTCCTCCCCTCCTGAAACTTCCTCCACACCTACTCCCACCTTCCTCCCACACACCACACCCTCCTCTAATGCCTCCCCAACAACAACCAGGCCCCCATACAGCACCTCCTCCCCTGCTTCTCTCCCCTTGCTATGTCCACGCCACCCGCACAGCACGTGCCTCTTGGCCTTTCCTCCCCGCAGGAAACATGCACCGCACCTACTCAGAGCCCTCTACCAGCCTGCTCACACATGCCGTGCCCACTAACCTGCCCTCACAGGCAACACCACCCTTCCCTTCACAGCCCTACCTATACTCCACACCTACTGCCCTCCTTCCCTTCCTCCCCTCAACAAACAGGCACCTAGCCTGCTCACCGCTCACGCCCTGCACTCTCCTCCTGCTACAACAACTCCACGACCAGCCACATACCCCAGGGAAGAGGCCTTGGCAGGCCAGCCTGCCCTGGCCACCACCCGCGTGGCCCCACAACAAAGGGCCCTCTCGCCTTCCTCCCCTCCTGAAACTTCCTCCACACCTACTCCCACCTTCCTCCCACACACCACACCCTCCTCTAACGCCTCCCCAACAACAACCAGGCCCCCACACAACACCTCCTCCCCGGCCTCTCTCCCCTTGCTATGTCCACACCAGCCGCACAGCACGTGCCTCTTGGCCTTTCCTCCCCACAGGAAACGTGCACCGCACCTACTCAGAGCCCTCTACCAGCCTGCACACACATGCCTTCCCCACTAACCTGCCCTCACAGGCAACACCACCCTTCCCTTCACAGCCCTACCTACACTCCACACCTACTGCCCTCCTTCCCTTGCACCTAGCCTGCTCACCGCTCACGCCCTGCACTCTCCTCCTGCTACAACAACTCCATGACCAGCCACAAACCACAGGGAAGAGGCCTTGGCAGGCCAGCCTGCCCTTGACACCAATCGCGTCGCCCCACAACAAAGGGCCCTCTCTCCTTCCTCCCCTCCTGAAACTTCCTCCACACCTACTCCCACCTTCTTCCCACACACCACACCCTCCTCTAACGCCTCCCCAACAACAACCAGGCCCCCACACAACACCTCCTCCCCGGCCTCTCTCCCCTTGCTATGTCCACGCCACCCGCACAGCACGTGCCTCTTGGCCTTTCCTCCCCGCAGGAAACGTGCACCGCACCTACTCAGAGCCCTCTACCAGCCTGCACACACATGCCTTCCCCACTAACCTGCCCTCACAGGCAACACCACCCTTCCCTTCACAGCCCTACCTATACTCCACACCTACTGCCCTCCTTCCCTTGCACCTAGCCTGCTCACCGCTCACGCCCTGCACTCTCCTCCTGCTACAACAACTCCATGACCAGCCACAAACCCCAGGGAAGAGGCCTTGGCAGGCCAGCCTGCCCTTGACACCAATCGCGTGGCCCCACAACAAAGGGCCCTCTCGCCTTCCTCCCCTCCTGAAACTTCCTCCACACCTACTCCCACCTTCCTCCCACACACCACACCCTCCTCTAACGCCTCCCCAACAACAACCAGGCCCCCACACAACACCTCCTCCCCGGCCTCTCTCCCCTTGCTATGTCCACGCCAGCCGCACAGCACGTGCCTCTTGGCCTTTCCTCCCCGCAGGAAACGTGCACCGCACCTACTCAGAGCCCTCTACCAGCCTGCACACACATGCCTTCCCCACTAACCTGCCCTCACAGGCAACACCACCCTTCCCTTCACAGCCCTACCTATACTCCACACCTACTGCCCTCCTTCCCTTGCACCTAGCCTGCTCACCGCTCACGCCCTGCACTCTCCTCCTGCTACAACAACTCCACGACCAGCCACATACCCCAGGGAAGAGGCCTTGGCAGGCCAGCCTGCCCTGGCCACCAATCGCGTGGCCCCACAACAAAGGGCCCTCTCGCCTTCCTCCCCTCCTGAAACTTCCTCCACACCTACTCCCACCTTCTTCCCACACACCACACCCTCCTCTAACGCCTCCCCAACAACAACCAGGCCCCCCACACAACACCTCCTCCCCTACTCTCTCCCCTTGCTATGTCCACGCCGCCCGCACAGCACGTGCCTCTTGGCCTTTCCTCCCCGCAGGAAACGTGCACCGCACCTACTCAGAGCCCTCTACCAGCCTGCACACACATGCCTTCCCCACTAACCTGCCCTCACAGGCAACACCACCCTTCCCTTCACAGCCCTACCTATACTCCACACCTACTGCCCTCCTTCCCTTCCTCCCCTCAACAAACAGGCACCTAGCCTGCTCACCGCTCACGCCCTGCACTCTCCTCCTGCTACAACAACTCCACGACCAGCCACATACCCCAGGGAAGAGGCCTTGGCAGGCCAGCCTGCCCTGGCCTCCACTCGCGTCGCCCCACAACAAAGGGCCCTCTCGCCTTCCTCCCCTCCTGAAACTTCCTCCACACCTACTCCCACCTTCCTCCCACACACCGCACCCTCCTCTAATGCCTCCCCAACAACAACCAGGCCCCCACACAACACCTCCTCCCCGGCCTCTCTCCCCTTCCTATGTCCACGCCAGCCGCACAGCACGTGCCTCTTGGCCTGTCCTCCCCGCAGGAAACGTGCACCGCACCTACTCAGAGCCCTCTACCAGCCTGCACACACATGCCTTCCCCACTAACCTGCCCTCACAGGCAACACCACCCTTCTCTTTACAGCCCTACCTATACTCCACACCTACTGCCCTCCTTCCCTTGCACCTAGCCTGCTCACTGCTCACGCCCTGCACTCTCCTCCTGCTACAACAACTCCACGACCAGCCACATACCCCAGGGAAGAGGCCTTGGCAGGCCAGCCTGCCCTGGCCACCAATCGCGTGGCCCCACAACAAAGGGCCCTCTCGCCTTCCTCCCCTCCTGAAACTTCCTCCACACCTACTCCCACCTTCTTCCCACACACCACACCCTCCTCTAACGCCTCCCCAACAACAACCAGGCCCCCCACACAACACCTCCTCCCCTACTCTCTCCCCTTGCTATGTCCACGCCGCCCGCACAGCACGTGCCTCTTGGCCTTTCCTCCCCGCAGGAAACGTGCACCGCACCTACTCAAAGCCCTCTACCAGCCTGCACACACATGCCTTCCCCACTAACCTGCCCTCACAGGCAACACCACCCTTCCCTTCACAGCCCTACCTATACTCCACACCTACTGCCCTCCTTCCCTTGCACCTAGCCTGCTCACCGCTCACGCCCTGCACTCTCCTCCTGCTACAACAACTCCATGACCACCCACAAACCCCAGGGAAGAGGCCTTGGCAGGCCAGCCTGCCCTGGCCACCACCCGCGTGGCCCCACAACAAAGGGCCCTCTCGCCTTCCTCCCCTCCTGAAACTTCCTCCACACCTACTCCCACCTTCCTCCCACACACCACACCCTCATCTAATGCCTCCCCAACAACAACCAGGCCCCCACACAACACCTCCTCCCCGGCCTCTCTCCCCTTGCTATGTCCACGCCACCCGCACAGCACGTGCCTCTTGGCCTGTCCTCCCCGCAGGAAACGTGCACCGCACCTACTCAGAGCCCTCTACCAGCCTGCACACACATGCCTTCCCCACTAACCTGCCCTCACAGGCAACACCACCCTTCCCTTCACAGCCCTACCTATACTCCACACCTACTGCCCTCCTTCCCTTGCACCTAGCCTGCTCACCGCTCACGCCCTGCACTCTCCTCCTGCTACAACAACTCCATGACCACCCACAAACCCCAGGGAAGAGGCCTTGGCAGGCCAGCCTGCCCTGGCCTCCACTCGCGTCGCCCCACAACAAAGGGCCCTCTCGCCTTCCTCCCCTCCTGAAACTTCCTCCACACCAACTCCCACCTTCCTCCCACACACCACACCCTCCTCTAATGCCTCCCCAACAACAACCAGGCCCCCATACAGCACCTCCTCCCCTGCTTCTCTCCCCTTGCTATGTCCACGCCACCCGCACAGCACGTGCCTCTTGGCCTTTCCTCCCCACAGGAAACATGCACCGCACCTACTCAGAGCCCTCTACCAGCCTGCTCACACATGCCTTGCCCACTAACCTGCCCTCACAGGCAACACCACCCTTCCCTTCACAGCCCTACCTATACTCCACACCTACCGCCCTCCTTCCCTTCCGCCCCTCAACAAACAGGCACCTAGCCTGCTCACCGCTCACGCCCTGCACTCTCCTCCTGCTACAACAACTCCACGACCAGCCACATACCCCAGGGAAGAGGCCTTGGCAGGCCAGCCTGCCCTTGACACCACTCGTGTCGCCCCACAACAAAGGGCCCTCTCGCCTTCCTCCCCTCCTGAAACTTCCTCCACACCTACTCCCACCTTCCTCCCACACACCACACCCTCCTCTAATGCCTCCCCAACAACAACCAGGCCCCCACACAACACCTCCTCCCCGGCCTCTCTCCCCTTGCTATGTCCACGCCAGCCGCACAGCACGTGCCTCTTGGCCTGTCCTCCCCGCAGGAAACGTGCACCGCACCTACTCAGAGCCCTCTACCAGCCTGCACACACATGCCTTCCCCACTAACCTGCCCTCACAGGCAACACCACCCTTCCCTTCACAGCCCTACCTATACTCCACACCTACTGCCCTCCTTCCCTTGCACCTAGCCTGCTCACTGCTCACGCCCTGCACTCTCCTCCTGCTACAACAACTCCATGACCACCCACAAACCCCAGGGAAGAGGCCTTGGCAGGCCAGCCTGCCCTGGCCACCAATCGCGTGGCCCCACAACAAAGGGCCCTCTCGCCTTCCTCCCCTCCTGAAACTTCCTCCAAACCTACTCCCACCTTCCTCCCACACACCACACCCTCCTCTAACGCCTCCCCAACAACAACCAGGCCCCCCACACAACACCTCCTCCCCTACTCTCTCCCCTTGCTATGTCCACGCCAGCCGCACAGCACGTGCCTCTTGGCCTTTCCTCCCCGCAGGAAATGTGCACCGCACCTACTCAGAGCCCTCTAACAGCCTGCACACACATGCCTTCCCCACTAACCTGCCCTCACAGGCAACACCACCCTTCCCTTCACAGCCCTACCTATACTCCACACCTACTGCCCTCCTTCCCTTGCACCTAGCCTGCTCACCGCTCACGCCCTGCACTCTCCTCCTGCTACAAAAACTCCATGACCACCCACAAACCCCAGGGAAGAGGCCTTGGCAGGCCAGCCTGCCCTTGACACCAATCGCGTCGCCCCACAGCAAAGGGCCCTCTCGCCTTCCTCCCCTCCTGAAACTTCCTCCACACCTACTCCCACCTTCTTCCCACACACCGCAACCTCCTCTAACGCCTCCCCAACAACAACCAGGCCCCCACACAACACCTCCTCCCCGGCCTCTCTCCCCTTGCTATGTCCACGCCACCCGCACAGCACGTGCCTCTTGGCCTTTCCTCCCCGCAGGAAACGTGCACCGCACCTACTCAGAGCCCTCTACCAGCCTGCACACACATGCCTTCCCCACTAACCTGCCCTCACAGGCAACACCACCCTTCCCTTCACAGCCCTACCTATACTCCACACCTACTGCCCTCCTTCCCTTGCACCTAGCCTGCTCACCGCTCACGCCCTGCACTCTCCTCCTGCTACAACAACTCCATGACCAGCCACATACCCCAGGGAAGAGGCCTTGGCAGGCCAGCCTGCCCTTGACACCACTCGTGTCGCCCCACAACAAAGGGCCCTCTCGCCTTCCTCCCCTCCTGAAACTTCCTCCACACCTACTCCCACCTTCTTCCCACACACCGCACCCTCCTCTAACGCCTCCCCAACAACAACCAGGCCCCCACACAACACCTCCTCCCCGGCCTCTCTCCCCTTGCTATGTCCACGCCAGCCGCACAGCACGTGCCTCTTGGCCTGTCCTCCCCGCAGGAAACGTGCACCGCACCTACTCAGAGCCCTCTACCAGCCTGCACACACATGCCTTCCCCACTAACCTGCCCTCACAGGCAACACCACCCTTCCCTTCACAGCCCTACCTATACTCCACACCTACTGCCCTCCTTCCCTTGCACCTAGCCTGCTCACCGCTCACGCCCTGCACTCTCCTCCTGCTACAACAACTCCATGACCACCCACAAACCCCAGGGAAGAGGCCTTGGCAGGCCAGCCTGCCCTGGCCACCACTCGCGTCACCCCACAACAAAGGGCCCTCTCGCCTTCCTCCCCTCCTGAAACTTCCTCCACACCTACTCCCACCTTCCTCCCACACACCACACCCTCCTCTAATGCCTCCCCAACAACAACCAGGCCCCCATACAGCACCTCCTCCCCTGCTTCTCTCCCCTTGCTATGTCCACGCCACCCGCACAGCACGTGCCTCTTGGCCTTTCCTCCCCGCAGGAAACATGCACCGCACCTACTCAGAGCCCTCTACCAGCCTGCTCACACATGCCTTGCCCACTAACCTGCCCTCACAGGCAACACCACCCTTCCCTTCACAGCCCTACCTATACTCCACACCTACTGCCCTCCTTCCCTTCCTCCCCTCAACAAACAGGCACCTAGCCTGCTCACCGCTCACGCCCTGCACTCTCCTCCTGCTACAACAACTCCACGACCAGCCACATACCCCAGGGAAGAGGCCTTGGCAGGCCAGCCTGCCCTGGCCTCCACTCGCGTCGCCCCACAACAAAGGGCCCTCTCGCCTTCCTCCCCTCCTGAAACTTCCTCCACACCTACTCCCACCTTCCTCCCACACACCACACCCTCATCTAATGCCTCCCCAACAACAACCAGGCCCCCACACAACACCTCCTCCCCGGCCTCTCTCCCCTTGCTATGTCCACGCCAGCCGCACAGCACGTGCCTCTTGGCCTGTCCTCCCCGCAGGAAACGTGCACCGCACCTACTCAGAGCCCTCTACCAGCCTGCACACACATGCCTTCCCCACTAACCTGCCCTCACAGGCAACACCACCCTTCCCTTCACAGCCCTACCTATACTCCACACCTACTGCCCTCCTTCCCTTGCACCTAGCCTGCTCACTGCTCACGCCCTGCACTCTCCTCCTGCTACAACAACTCCACGACCAGCCACATACCCCAGGGAAGAGGCCTTGGCAGGCCAGCCTGCCCTTGACACCAATCGCGTGGCCCCACAACAAAGGGCCCTCTCGCCTTCCTCCCCTCCTGAAACTTCCTCCACACCTACTCCCACCTTCCTCCCACACACCACACCCTCCTCTAACGCCTCCCCAACAACAACCAGGCCCCCACACAACACCTCCTCCCCGGCCTCTCTCCCCTTGCTATGTCCACGCCAGCCGCACAGCACGTGCCTCTTGGCCTTTCCTCCCCGCAGGAAACGTGCACCGCACCTACTCAGAGCCCTCTACCAGCCTGCACACACATGCCTTCCCCACTAACCTGCCCTCACAGGCAACACCACCCTTCCCTTCACAGCCCTACCTATACTCCACACCTACTGCCCTCCTTCCCTTGCACCTAGCCTGCTCACCGCTCACGCCCTGCACTCTCCTCCTGCTACAACAACTCCATGACCAGCCACATACCCCAGGGAAGAGGCCTTGGCAGGCCAGCCTGCCCTGGCCACCAATCGCGTGGCCCCACAACAAAGGGCCCTCTCGCCTTCCTCCCCTCCTGAAACTTCCTCCACACCTACTCCCACCTTCTTCCCACACACCGCACCCTCCTCTAACGCCTCCCCAACAACAACCAGGCCCCCACACAACACCTCCTCCCCGGCCTCTCTCCCCTTGCTATGTCCACGCCAGCCGCACAGCACGTGCCTCTTGGCCTTTCCTCCCCGCAGGAAACGTGCACCGCACCTACTCAGAGCCCTCTACCAGCCTGCACACACATGCCTTCCCCACTAACCTGCCCTCACAGGCAACACCACCCTTCCCTTCACAGCCCTACCTATACTCCACACCTACTGCCCTCCTTCCCTTGCACCTAGCCTGCTCACCGCTCACGCCCTGCACTCTCCTCCTGCTACAACAACTCCATGACCACCCACAAACCCCAGGGAAGAGGCCTTGGCAGGCCAGCCTGCCCTGGCCTCCACTCGCGTCACCGCACAACAAAGGGCCCTCTCGCCTTCCTCCCCTCCTGAAACTTCCTCCACACCTACTCCCACCTTCCTCCCACACACCACACCCTCCTCTAATGCCTCCCCAACAACAACCAGGCCCCCATACAGCACCTCCTCCCCTGCTTCTCTCCCCTTGCTATGTCCACGCCACCCGCACAGCACGTGCCTCTTGGCCTTTCCTCCCCGCAGGAAACATGCACCGCACCTACTCAGAGCCCTCTACCAGCCTGCTCACACATGCCTTGCCCACTAACCTGCCCTCACAGGCAACACCACCCTTCCCTTCACAGCCCTACCTATACTCCACACCTACTGCCCTCCTTCCCTTCCTCCCCTCAACAAACAGGCACCTAGCCTGCTCACCGCTCACGCCCTGCACTCTCCTCCTGCTACAACAACTCCACGACCAGCCACATACCCCAGGGAAGAGGCCTTGGCAGGCCAGCCTGCCCTGGCCTCCACTCGCGTCGCCCCACAACAAAGGGCCCTCTCGCCTTCCTCCCCTCCTGAAACTTCCTCCACACCTACTCCCACCTTCCTCCCACACACCGCACCCTCCTCTAACGCCTCCCCAACAACAACCAGGCCCCCACACAACACCTCCTCCCCGGCCTCTCTCCCCTTGCTATGTCAACGCCAGCCGCACAGCACGTGCCTCTTGGCCTGTCCTCCCCGCAGGAAACGTGCACCGCACCTACTCAGAGCCCTCTACCAGCCTGCACACACATGCCTTCCCCACTAACCTGCCCTCACAGGCAACACCACCCTTCCCTTCACAGCCCTACCTATACTCCACACCTACTGCCCTCCTTCCCTTGCACCTAGCCTGCTCACCGCTCACGCCCTGCACTCTCCTCCTGCTACAACAACTCCACGACCAGCCACATACCCCAGGGAAGAGGCCTTGGCAGGCCAGCCTGCCCTGGCCACCAATCGCGTGGCCCCACAACAAAGGGCCCTCTCTCCTTCCTCCCCTCCTGAAACTTCCTCCACACCTACTCCCACCTTCTTCCCACACACCACACCCTCCTCTAACGCCTCCCCAACAACAACCAGGCCCCCCACACAACACCTCCTCCCCTACTCTCTCCCCTTGCTATGTCCACGCCGCCCGCACAGCACGTGCCTCTTGGCCTTTCCTCCCCGCAGGAAACGTGCACCGCACCTACTCAGAGCCCTCTACCAGCCTGCACACACATGCCTTCCCCACTAACCTGCCCTCACAGGCAACACCACCCTTCCCTTCACAGCCCTACCTATACTCCACACCTACTGCCCTCCTTCCCTTGCACCTAGCCTGCTCACCGCTCACGCCCTGCACTCTCCTCCTGCTACAACAACTCCATGACCAGCCACATACCCCAGGGAAGAGGCCTTGGCAGGCCAGCCTGCCCTGGCCACCAATCGCGTGGCCCCACAACAAAGGGCCCTCTCGCCTTCCTCCCCTCCTGAAACTTCCTCCACACCTACTCCCACCTTCTTCCCACACACCGCACCCTCCTCTAACGCCTCCCCAACAACAACCAGGCCCCCACACAACACCTCCTCCCCGGCCTCTCTCCCCTTGCTATGTCCACGCCAGCCGCACAGCACGTGCCTCTTGGCCTTTCCTCCCCGCAGGAAACGTGCACCGCACCTACTCAGAGCCCTCTACCAGCCTGCACACACATGCCTTCCCCACTAACCTGCCCTCACAGGCAACACCACCCTTCCCTTCACAGCCCTACCTATACTCCACACCTACTGCCCTCCTTCCCTTGCACCTAGCCTGCTCACCGCTCACGCCCTGCACTCTCCTCCTGCTACAACAACTCCATGACCACCCACAAACCCCAGGGAAGAGGCCTTGGCAGGCCAGCCTGCCCTGGCCTCCACTCGCGTCACCGCACAACAAAGGGCCCTCTCGCCTTCCTCCCCTCCTGAAACTTCCTCCACACCTACTCCCACCTTCCTCCCACACACCACACCCTCCTCTAATGCCTCCCCAACAACAACCAGGCCCCCATACAGCACCTCCTCCCCTGCTTCTCTCCCCTTGCTATGTCCACGCCACCCGCACAGCACGTGCCTCTTGGCCTTTCCTCCCCGCAGGAAACATGCACCGCACCTACTCAGAGCCCTCTACCAGTCTGCTCACACATGCCTTGCCCACTAACCTGCCCTCACAGGCAACACCACCCTTCCCTTCACAGCCCTACCTATACTCCACACCTACTGCCCTCCTTCCCTTCCTCCCCTCAACAAACAGGCACCTAGCCTGCTCACCGCTCACGCCCTGCACTCTCCTCCTGCTACAACAACTCCACGACCAGCCACATACCCCAGGGAAGAGGCCTTGGCAGGCCAGCCTGCCCTGGCCTCCACTCGCGTCGCCCCACAACAAAGGGCCCTCTCGCCTTCCTCCCCTCCTGAAACTTCCTCCACACCTACTCCCACCTTCCTCCCACACACCGCACCCTCCTCTAACGCCTCCCCAACAACAACCAGGCCCCCACACAACACCTCCTCCCCGGCCTCTCTCCCCTTGCTATGTCAACGCCAGCCGCACAGCACGTGCCTCTTGGCCTGTCCTCCCCGCAGGAAACGTGCACCGCACCTACTCAGAGCCCTCTACCAGCCTGCACACACATGCCTTCCCCACTAACCTGCCCTCACAGGCAACACCACCCTTCCCTTCACAGCCCTACCTATACTCCACACCTACTGCCCTCCTTCCCTTGCACCTAGCCTGCTCACCGCTCACGCCCTGCACTCTCCTCCTGCTACAACAACTCCACGACCAGCCACATACCCCAGGGAAGAGGCCTTGGCAGGCCAGCCTGCCCTGGCCACCAATCGCGTGGCCCCACAACAAAGGGCCCTCTCTCCTTCCTCCCCTCCTGAAACTTCCTCCACACCTACTCCCACCTTCTTCCCACACACCACACCCTCCTCTAACGCCTCCCCAACAACAACCAGGCCCCCCACACAACACCTCCTCCCCTACTCTCTCCCCTTGCTATGTCCACGCCGCCCGCACAGCACGTGCCTCTTGGCCTTTCCTCCCCGCAGGAAACGTGCACCGCACCTACTCAGAGCCCTCTACCAGCCTGCACACACATGCCTTCCCCACTAACCTGCCCTCACAGGCAACACCACCCTTCCCTTCACAGCCCTACCTATACTCCACACCTACTGCCCTCCTTCCCTTGCACCTAGCCTGCTCACCGCTCACGCCCTGCACTCTCCTCCTGCTACAACAACTCCATGACCACCCACAAACCCCAGGGAAGAGGCCTTGGCAGGCCAGCCTGCCCTTGACACCAATCGCGTCGCCCCACAGCAAAGGGCCCTCTCGCCTTCCTCCCCTCCTGAAACTTCCTCCACACCTACTCCCACCTTCTTCCCACACACCGCACCCTCCTCTAACGCCTCCCCAACAACAACCAGGCCCCCACACAACACCTCCTCCCCGGCCTCTCTCCCCTTGCTATGTCCACGCCACCCGCACAGCACGTGCCTCTTGACCTTTCCTCCCCGCAGGAAACGTGCACCGCACCTACTCAGAGCCCTCTACCAGCCTGCACACACATGCCTTCCCCACTAACCTGCCCTCACAGGCAACACCACCCTTCCCTTCACAGCCCTACCTATACTCCACACCTACTGCCCTCCTTCCCTTGCACCTAGCCTGCTCACCGCTCACGCCCTGCACTCTCCTCCTGCTACAACAACTCCACGACCAGCCACATACCCCAGGGAAGAGGCCTTGGCAGGCCAGCCTGCCCTGGCCTCCACTCGCGTCGCCCCACAACAAAGGGCCCTCTCGCCTTCCTCCCCTCCTGAAACTTCCTCCACACCTACTCCCACCTTCTTCCCACACACCGCACCCTCCTCTAACGCCTCCCCAACAACAACCAGGCCCCCACACAACACCTCCTCCCCGGCCTCTCTCCCCTTCCTATGTCCACGCCACCCGCACAGCACGTGCCTCTTGGCCTTTCCTCCCCGCAGGAAACGTGCACCGCACCTACTCAGAGCCCTCTACCAGCCTGCACACACATGCCTTCCCCACTAACCTGCCCTCACAGGCAACACCACCCTTCCCTTCACAGCCCTACCTATACTCCACACCTACTGCCCTCCTTCCCTTGCACCTAGCCTGCTCACCGCTCACGCCCTGCACTCTCCTCCTGCTACAACAACTCCATGACCACCCACAAACCCCAGGGAAGAGGCCTTGGCAGGCCAGCCTGCCCTGGCCACCACTCGCGTCACCGCACAACAAAGGGCCCTCTCGCCTTCCTCCCCTCCTGAAACTTCCTCCACACCTACTCCCACCTTCTTCCCACACACCGCACCCTCCTCTAACGCCTCCCCAACAACAACCAGGCCCCCACACAACACCTCCTCCCCGGCCTCTCTCCCCTTCCTATGTCCACGCCACCCGCACAGCACGTGCCTCTTGGCCTTTCCTCCCCGCAGGAAACGTGCACCGCACCTACTCAGAGCCCTCTAACAGCCTGCACACACATGCCTTCCCCACTAACCTGCCCTCACAGGCAACACCACCCTTCCCTTCACAGCCCTACCTATACTCCACACCTACTGCCCTCCTTCCCTTGCACCTAGCCTGCTCACCGCTCACGCCCTGCACTCTCCTCCTGCTACAACAACTCCATGACCAGCCACATACCCCAGGGAAGAGGCCTTGGCAGGCCAGCCTGCCCTTGACACCACTCGTGTCGCCCCACAACAAAGGGCCCTCTCGCCTTCCTCCCCTCCTGAAACTTCCTCCACACCTACTCCCACCTTCTTCCCACACACCGCACCCTCCTCTAACGCCTCCCCAACAACAACCAGGCCCCCACACAACACCTCCTCCCCGGCCTCTCTCCCCTTGCTATGTCCACGCCACCCGCACAGCACGTGCCTCTTGGCCTTTCCTCCCCGCAGGAAACGTGCACCGCACCTACTCAGAGCCCTCTACCAGCCTGCACACACATGCCTTCCCCACTAACCTGCCCTCACAGGCAACACCACCCTTCCCTTCACAGCCCTACCTATACTCCACACCTACTGCCCTCCTTCCCTTCCTCCCCTCAACAAACAGGCACCTAGCCTGCTCACTGCTCACGCCCTGCACTCTCCTCCTGCTACAACAACTCCACGACCAGCCACATACCCCAGGGAAGAGGCCTTGGCAGGCCAGCCTGCCCTTGACACCAATCGCGTGGCCCCACAACAAAGGGCCCTCTCGCCTTCCTCCCCTCCTGAAACTTCCTCCACACCTACTCCCACCTTCCTCCCACACACCACACCCTCCTCTAACGCCTCCCCAACAACAACCAGGCCCCCACACAACACCTCCTCCCCGGCCTCTCTCCCCTTGCTATGTCCACGCCAGCCGCACAGCACGTGCCTCTTGGCCTTTCCTCCCCGCAGGAAACGTGCACCGCACCTACTCAGAGCCCTCTACCAGCCTGCACACACATGCCTTCCCCACTAACCTGCCCTCACAGGCAACACTACCCTTCCCTTCACAGCCCTACCTATACTCCACACCTACTGCCCTCCTTCCCTTGCACCTAGCCTGCTCACCGCTCACGCCCTGCACTCTCCTCCTGCTACAACAACTCCACGACCAGCCACATACCCCAGGGAAGAGGCCTTGGCAGGCCAGCCTGCCCTGGCCACCAATCGCGTGGCCCCACAACAAAGGGCCCTCTCGCCTTCCTCCCCTCCTGAAACTTCCTCCACACCTACTCCCACCTTCTTCCCACACACCACACCCTCCTCTAACGCCTCCCCAACAACAACCAGGCCCCCCACACAACACCTCCTCCCCGGCCTCTCTCCCCTTGCTATGTCCACGCCGCCCGCACAGCACGTGCCTCTTGGCCTTTCCTCCCCGCAGGAAACGTGCACCGCACCTACTCAGAGCCCTCTACCAGCCTGCACACACATGCCTTCCCCACTAACCTGCCCTCACAGGCAACACCACCCTTCCCTTCACAGCCCTACCTATACTCCACACCTACTGCCCTCCTTCCCTTGCACCTAGCCTGCTCACCGCTCACGCCCTGCACTCTCCTCCTGCTACAACAACTCCACGACCAGCCACATACCCCAGGGAAGAGGCCTTGGCAGGCCAGCCTGCCCTGGCCACCAATCGCGTGGCCCCACAACAAAGGGCCCTCTCGCCTTCCTCCCCTCCTGAAACTTCCTCCACACCTACTCCCACCTTCTTCCCACACACCGCACCCTCCTCTAACGCCTCCCCAACAACAACCAGGCCCCCCACACAACACCTCCTCCCCGGCCTCTCTCCCCTTGCTATGTCCACGCCGCCCGCACAGCACGTGCCTCTTGGCCTTTCCTCCCCGCAGGAAACGTGCACCGCACCTACTCAGAGCCCTCTACCAGCCTGCTCACACATGCCTTCCCCACTAACCTGCCCTCACAGGCAACACCACCCTTCCCTTCACAGCCCTACCTATACTCCACACCTACTGCCCTCCTTCCCTTCCTCCCCTCAACAAACAGGCACCTAGCCTGCTCACCGCTCACGCCCTGCACTCTCCTCCTGCTACAACAACTCCACGACCAGCCACATACCCCAGGGAAGAGGCCTTGGCAGGCCAGCCTGCCCTGGCCTCCACTCGCGTCGCCCCACAACAAAGGGCCCTCTCGCCTTCCTCCCCTCCTGAAACTTCCTCCACACCTACTCCCACCTTCCTCCCACACACCACACCCTCCTCTAATGCCTCCCCAACAACAACCAGGCCCCCACACAACACCTCCTCCCCGGCCTCTCTCCCCTTGCTATGTCCACGCCAGCCGCACAGCACGTGCCTCTTGGCCTGTCCTCCCCGCACGAAACGTGCACCGCACCTACTCAGAGCCCTCTACCAGCCTGCACACACATGCCTTCCCCACTAACCTGCCCTCACAGGCAACACCACCCTTCTCTTTACAGCCCTACCTATACTCCACACCTACTGCCCTCCTTCCCTTGCACCTAGCCTGCTCACTGCTCACGCCCTGCACTCTCCTCCTGCTACAACAACTCCACGACCAGCCACATACCCCAGGGAAGAGGCCTTGGCAGGCCAGCCTGCCCTGGCCACCAATCGCGTGGCCCCACAACAAAGGGCCCTCTCGCCTTCCTCCCCTCCTGAAACTTCCTCCACACCTACTCCCACCTTCTTCCCACACACCACACCCTCCTCTAACGCCTCCCCAACAACAACCAGGCCCCCCACACAACACCTCCTCCCCTACTCTCTCCCCTTGCTATGTCCACGCCGCCCGCACAGCACGTGCCTCTTGGCCTTTCCTCCCCGCAGGAAACGTGCACCGCACCTACTCAGAGCCCTCTACCAGCCTGCACACACATGCCTTCCCCACTAACCTGCCCTCACAGGCAACACCACCCTTCCCTTCACAGCCCTACCTATACTCCACACCTACTGCCCTCCTTCCCTTGCACCTAGCCTGCTCACCGCTCACGCCCTGCACTCTCCTCCTGCTACAACAACTCCATGACCACCCACAAACCCCAGGGAAGAGGCCTTGGCAGGCCAGCCTGCCCTTGACACCAATCGCGTCGCCCCACAGCAAAGGGCCCTCTCGCCTTCCTCCCCTCCTGAAACTTCCTCCACACCTACTCCCACCTTCTTCCCACACACCGCACCCTCCTCTAACGCCTCCCCAACAACAACCAGGCCCCCACACAACACCTCCTCCCCGGCCTCTCTCCCCTTGCTATGTCCACGCCACCCGCACAGCACGTGCCTCTTGGCCTTTCCTCCCCGCAGGAAACGTGCACCGCACCTACTCAGAGCCCTCTACCAGCCTGCACACACATGCCTTCCCCACTAACCTGCCCTCACAGGCAACACCACCCTTCCCTTCACAGCCCTACCTATACTCCACACCTACTGCCCTCCTTCCCTTCCACCTAGCCTGCTCACCGCTCACGCCCTGCACTCTCCTCCTGCTACAACAACTCCATGACCAGCCACATACCCCAGGGAAGAGGCCTTGGCAGGCCAGCCTGCCCTTGACACCACTCGTGTCGCCCCACAACAAAGGGCCCTCTCGCCTTCCTCCCCTCCTGAAACTTCCTCCACACCTACTCCCACCTTCTTCCCACACACCGCACCCTCCTCTAACGCCTCCCCAACAACAACCAGGCCCCCACACAACACCTCCTCCCCGGCCTCTCTCCCCTTGCTATGTCCACGCCACCCGCACAGCACGTGCCTCTTGGTCTTTCCTCCCCGCAGGAAACGTGCACCGCACCTACTCAGAGCCCTCTACCAGCCTGCACACACATGCCTTCCCCACTAACCTGCCCTCACAGGCAACACCACCCTTCCCTTCACAGCCCTACCTATACTCCACACCTACTGCCCTCCTTCCCTTGCACCTAGCCTGCTCACCGCTCACGCCCTGCACTCTCCTCCTGCTACAACAACTCCATGACCAGCCACAAACCCCAGGAAAGAGGCCTTGGCAGGCCAGCCTGCCCTTGACACCAATCGCGTCGCCCCACAACAAAGGGCCCTCTCTCCTTCCTCCCCTCCTGAAACTTCCTCCACACCTACTCCCACCTTCCTCCCACACACCACACCCTCCTCTAACGCCTCCCCAACAACAACCAGGCCCCCACACAACACCTCCTCCCCGGCCTCTCTCCCCTTGCTATGTCCACGCCGCCCGCACAGCACGTGCCTCTTGGCCTTTCCTCCCCGCAGGAAACGTGCACCGCACCTACTCAGAGCCCTCTACCAGCCTGCACACACATGCCTTCCCCACTAACCTGCCCTCACAGGCAACACCACCCTTCCCTTCACAGCCCTACCTATACTCCACACCTACTGCCCTCCTTCCCTTGCACCTAGCCTGCTCACCGCTCACGCCCTGCACTCTCCTCCTGCTACAACAACTCCATGACCACCCACAAACCCCAGGGAAGAGGCCTTGGCAGGCCAGCCTGCCCTGGCCACCACTCGCGTCACCGCACAACAAAGGGCCCTCTCGCCTTCCTCCCCTCCTGAAACTTCCTCCACACCTACTCCCACCTTCCTCCCACACACCACACCCTCCTCTAATGCCTCCCCAACAACAACCAGGCCCCCATACAGCACCTCCTCCCCTGCTTCTCTCCCCTTGCTATGTCCACGCCACCCGCACAGCACGTGCCTCTTGGCCTTTCCTCCCCGCAGGAAACATGCACCGCACCTACTCAGAGCCCTCTACCAGCCTGCTCACACATGCCTTCCCCACTAACCTGCCCTCACAGGCAACACCACCCTTCCCTTCACAGCCCTACCTATACTCCACACCTACTGCCCTCCTTCCCTTCCTCCCCTCAACAAACAGGCACCTAGCCTGCTCACCGCTCACGCCCTGCACTCTCCTCCTGCTACAACAACTCCACGACCAGCCACATACCCCAGGGAAGAGGCCTTGGCAGGCCAGCCTGCCCTGGCCTCCACTCGCGTCGCCCCACAACAAAGGGCCCTCTCGCCTTCCTCCCCTCCTGAAACTTCCTCCACACCTACTCCCACCTTCCTCCCACACACCACACCCTCCTCTAATGCCTCCCCAACAACAACCAGGCCCCCACACAACACCTCCTCCCCGGCCTCTCTCCCCTTGCTATGTCCACGCCACCCGCACAGCACGTGCCTCTTGGCCTGTCCTCCCCGCAGGAAACGTGCACCGCACCTACTCAGAGCCCTCTAACAGCCTGCACACACATGCCTTCCCCACTAACCTGCCCTCACAGGCAACACCACCCTTCTCTTTACAGCCCTACCTATACTCCACACCTACTGCCCTCCTTCCCTTGCACCTAGCCTGCTCACTGCTCACGCCCTGCACTCTCCTCCTGCTACAACAACTCCACGACCAGCCACATACCCCAGGGAAGAGGCCTTGGCAGGCCAGCCTGCCCTGGCCACCAATCGCGTGGCCCCACAACAAAGGGCCCTCTCGCCTTCCTCCCCTCCTGAAACTTCCTCCACACCTACTCCCACCTTCTTCCCACACACCGCACCCTCCTCTAACGCCTCCCCAACAACAACCAGGCCCCCCACACAACACCTCCTCCCCTACTCTCTCCCCTTGCTATGTCCACGCCGCCCGCACAGCACGTGCCTCTTGGCCTTTCCTCCCCGCAGGAAACGTGCACCGCACCTACTCAGAGCCCTCTACCAGCCTGCACACACATGCCTTCCCCACTAACCTGCCCTCACAGGCAACACCACCCTTCCCTTCACAGCCCTACCTATACTCCACACCTACTGCCCTCCTTCCCTTGCACCTAGCCTGCTCACCGCTCACGCCCTGCACTCTCCTCCTGCTACAACAACTCCATGACCACCCACAAATCCCAGGGAAGAGGCCTTGGCAGGCCAGCCTGCCCTTGACACCAATCGCGTCGCCCCACAGCAAAGGGCCCTCTCGCCTTCCTCCCCTCCTGAAACTTCCTCCACACCTACTCCCACCTTCTTCCCACACACCGCACCCTCCTCTAACGCCTCCCCAACAACAACCAGGCCCCCACACAACACCTCCTCCCCGGCCTCTCTCCCCTTGCTATGTCCACGCCACCCGCACAGCACGTGCCTCTTGGCCTTTCCTCCCCGCAGGAAACGTGCACCGCACCTACTCAGAGCCCTCTAACAGCCTGCACACACATGCCTTCCCCACTAACCTGCCCTCACAGGCAACACCACCCTTCCCTTCACAGCCCTACCTATACTCCACACCTACTGCCCTCCTTCCCTTGCACCTAGCCTGCTCACTGCTCACGCCCTGCACTCTCCTCCTGCTACAACAACTCCATGACCAGCCACATACCCCAGGGAAGAGGCCTTGGCAGGCCAGCCTGCCCTTGACACCACTCGTGTCGCCCCACAACAAAGGGCCCTCTCGCCTTCCTCCCCTCCTGAAACTTCCTCCACACCTACTCCCACCTTCTTCCCACACACCGCACCCTCCTCTAACGCCTCCCCAACAACAACCAGGCCCCCACACAACACCTCCTCCCCGGCCTCTCTCCCCTTGCTATGTCCACGCCACCCGCACAGCACGTGCCTCTTGGCCTTTCCTCCCCGCAGGAAACGTGCACCGCACCTACTCAGAGCCCTCTACCAGCCTGCACACACATGCCTTCCCCACTAACCTGCCCTCACAGGCAACACCACCCTTCCCTTCACAGCCCTACCTATACTCCACACCTACTGCCCTCCTTCCCTTGCACCTAGCCTGCTCACCGCTCACGCCCTGCACTCTCCTCCTGCTACAACAACTCCATGACCAGCCACAAACCCCAGGAAAGAGGCCTTGGCAGGCCAGCCTGCCCTTGACACCAATCGCGTGGCCCCACAACAAAGGGCCCTCTCGCCTTCCTCCCCTCCTGAAACTTCCTCCACACCTACTCCCACCTTCTTCCCACACACCGCACCCTCCTCTAACGCCTCCCCAACAACAACCAGGCCCCCACACAACACCTCCTCCCCGGCCTCTCTCCCCTTCCTATGTCCACGCCACCCGCACAGCACGTGCCTCTTGGCCTTTCCTCCCCGCAGGAAATGTGCACCGCACCTACTCAGAGCCCTCTACCAGCCTGCACACACATGCCTTCCCCACTAACCTGCCCTCACAGGCAACACCACCCTTCCCTTCACAGCCCTACCTATACTCCACACCTACTGCCCTCCTTCCCTTCCTCCCCTCAACAAACAGGCACCTAGCCTGCTCACCGCTCACGCCCTGCACTCTCCTCCTGCTACAACAACTCCACGACCAGCCACATACCCCAGGGAAGAGGCCTTGGCAGGCCAGCCTGCCCTGGCCTCCACTCGCGTCGCCCCACAACAAAGGGCCCTCTCGCCTTCCTCCCCTCCTGAAACTTCCTCCACACCTACTCCCACCTTCCTCCCACACACCACACCCTCATCTAATGCCTCCCCAACAACAACCAGGCCCCCACACAACACCTCCTCCCCGGCCTCTCTCCCCTTGCTATGTCCACGCCAGCCGCACAGCACGTGCCTCTTGGCCTGTCCTCCCCGCAGGAAACGTGCACCGCACCTACTCAGAGCCCTCTAACAGCCTGCACACACATGCCTTCCCCACTAACCTGCCCTCACAGGCAACACCACCCTTCCCTTCACAGCCCTACCTATACTCCACACCTACTGCCCTCCTTCCCTTGCACCTAGCCTGCTCACCGCTCACGCCCTGCACTCTCCTCCTGCTACAACAACTCCATGACCAGCCAGAAACCACAGGGAAGAGGCCTTGGCAGGCCAGCCTGCCCTTGACACCAATCGCGTCGCCCCACAACAAAGGGCCCTCTCTCCTTCCTCCCCTCCTGAAACTTCCTCCACACCTACTCCCACCTTCTTCCCACACACCGCACCCTCCTCTAACGCCTCCCCAACAACAACCAGGCCCCCACACAACACCTCCTCCCCTACTCTCTCCCCTTGCTATGTCCACGCCACCCGCACAGCACGTGCCTCTTGGCCTTTCCTCCCCGCAGGAAACGTGCACCGCACCTACTCAGAGCCCTCTACCAGCCTGCACACACATGCCTTCCCCACTAACCTGCCCTCACAGGCAACACCACCCTTCCCTTCACAGCCCTACCTATACTCCACACCTACTGCCCTCCTTCCCTTGCACCTAGCCTGCTCACCGCTCACGCCCTGCACTCTCCTCCTGCTACAACAACTCCACGACCAGCCACATACCCCAGGGAAGAGGCCTTGGCAGGCCAGCCTGCCCTGGCCACCAATCGCGTGGCCCCACAACAAAGGGCCCTCTCGCCTTCCTCCCCTCCTGAAACTTCCTCCACACCTACTCCCACCTTCTTCCCACACACCACACCCTCCTCTAACGCCTCCCCAACAACAACCAGGCCCCCCACACAACACCTCCTCCCCTACTCTCTCCCCTTGCTATGTCCACGCCGCCCGCACAGCACGTGCCTCTTGGCCTGTCCTCCCCGCAGGAAACGTGCACCGCACCTACTCAGAGCCCTCTACCAGCCTGCACACACATGCCTTCCCCACTAACCTGCCCTCACAGGCAACACCACCCTTCCCTTCACAGCCCTACCTATACTCCACACCTACTGCCCTCCTTCCCTTGCACCTAGCCTGCTCACCGCTCACGCCCTGCACTCTCCTCCTGCTACAACAACTCCACGACCAGCCACATACCCCAGGGAAGAGGCCTTGGCAGGCCAGCCTGCCCTGGCCACCAATCGCGTGGCCCCACAACAAAGGGCCCTCTCGCCTTCCTCCCCTCCTGAAACTTCCTCCACACCTACTCCCACCTTCTTCCCACACACCACACCCTCCTCTAACGCCTCCCCAACAACAACCAGGCCCCCCACACAACACCTCCTCCCCTACTCTCTCCCCTTGCTATGTCCACGCCGCCCGCACAGCACGTGCCTCTTGGCCTTTCCTCCCCGCAGGAAAAATGCACCGCACCTACTCAGAGCCCTCTACCAGCCTGCTCACACATGCCTTGCCCACTAACCTGCCCTCACAGGCAACACCACCCTTCCCTTCACAGCCCTACCTATACTCCACACCTACTGCCCTCCTTCCCTTCCTCCCCTCAACAAACATGCACCTAGCCTGCTCACCGCTCACGCCCTGCACTCTCCTCCTGCTACAACAACTCCACGACCAGCCACATACCCCAGGGAAGAGGCCTTGGCAGGCCAGCCTGCCCTGGCCTCCACTCGCGTCGCCCCACAACAAAGGGCCCTCTCGCCTTCCTCCCCTCCTGAAACTTCCTCCACACCTACTCCCACCTTCCTCCCACACACCACACCCTCCTCTAATGCCTCCCCAACAACAACCAGGCCCCCACACAACACCTCCTCCCCGGCCTCTCTCCCCTTGCTATGTCCACGCCAGCCGCACAGCACGTGCCTCTTGGCCTGTCCTCCCCGCAGGAAACGTGCACCGCACCTACTCAGAGCCCTCTACCAGCCTGCACACACATGCCTTCCCCACTAACCTGCCCTCACAGGCAACACCACCCTTCTCTTTACAGCCCTACCTATACTCCACACCTACTGCCCTCCTTCCCTTGCACCTAGCCTGCTCACTGCTCACGCCCTGCACTCTCCTCCTGCTACAACAACTCCACGACCAGCCACATACCCCAGGGAAGAGGCCTTGGCAGGCCAGCCTGCCCTGGCCACCAATCGCGTGGCCCCACAACAAAGGGCCCTCTCGCCTTCCTCCCCTCCTGAAACTTCCTCCACACCTACTCCCACCTTCTTCCCACACACCACACCCTCCTCTAACGCCTCCCCAACAACAACCAGGCCCCCCACACAACACCTCCTCCCCGGCCTCTCTCCCCTTGCTATGTCCACGCCGCCCGCACAGCACGTGCCTCTTGGCCTTTCCTCCCCGCAGGAAACGTGCACCGCACCTACTCAGAGCCCTCTACCAGCCTGCACACACATGCCTTCCCCACTAACCTGCCCTCACAGGCAACACCACCCTTCCCTTCACAGCCCTACCTATACTCCACACCTACTGCCCTCCTTCCCTTGCACCTAGCCTGCTCACCGCTCACGCCCTGCACTCTCCTCCTGCTACAACAACTCCATGACCACCCACAAACCCCAGGGAAGAGGCCTTGGCAGGCCAGCCTGCCCTGGCCACCACTCGCGTCACCGCACAACAAAGGGCCCTCTCGCCTTCCTCCCCTCCTGAAACTTCCTCCACACCTACTCCCACCTTCCTCCCACACACCACACCCTCCTCTAATGCCTCCCCAACAACAACCAGGCCCCCATACAGCACCTCCTCCCCTGCTTCTCTCCCCTTGCTATGTCCACGCCAGCCGCACAGCACGTGCCTCTTGGCCTTTCCTCCCCGCAGGAAACATGCACCGCACCTACTCAGAGCCCTCTACCAGCCTGCTCACACATGCCTTGCCCGCTAACCTGCCCTCACAGGCAACACCACCCTTCCCTTCACAGCCCTACCTATACTCCACACCTACTGCCCTCCTTCCCTTCCTCCCCTCAACAAACAGGCACCTAGCCTGCTCACCGCTCACGCCCTGCACTCTCCTCCTGCTACAACAACTCCACGACCAGCCACATACCCCAGGGAAGAGGCCTTGGCAGGCCAGCCTGCCCTGGCCTCCACTCGCGTCGCCCCACAACAAAGGGCCCTCTCGCCTTCCTCCCCTCCTGAAACTTCCTCCACACCTACTCCCACCTTCCTCCCACACACCACACCCTCATCTAATGCCTCCCCAACAACAACCAGGCCCCCACACAACACCTCCTCCCCGGCCTCTCTCCCCTTGCTATGTCCACGCCACCCGCACAGCACGTGCCTCTTGGCCTTTCCTCCCCGCAGGAAACGTGCACCGCACCTACTCAGAGCCCTCTACCAGCCTGCACACACATGCCTTCCCCACTAACCTGCCCTCACAGGCAACACCACCCTTCCCTTCACAGCCCTACCTATACTCCACACCTACTGCCCTCCTTCCCTTGCACCTAGCCTGCTCACTGCTCACGCCCTGCACTCTCCTCCTGCTACAACAACTCCACGACCAGCCACATACCCCAGGGAAGAGGCCTTGGCAGGCCAGCCTGCCCTTGACACCAATCGCGTGGCCCCACAACAAAGGGCCCTCTCGCCTTCCTCCCCTCCTGAAACTTCCTCCACACCTACTCCCACCTTCCTCCCACACACCACACCCTCCTCTAACGCCTCCCCAACAACAACCAGGCCCCCACACAACACCTCCTCCCCGGCCTCTCTCCCCTTGCTATGTCCACGCCACCCACACAGCACGTGCCTCTTGGCCTTTCCTCCCCGCAGGAAACGTGCACCGCACCTACTCAGAGCCCTCTACCAGCCTGCACACACATGCCTTCCCCACTAACCTGCCCTCACAGGCAACACCACCCTTCCCTTCACAGCCCTACCTATACTCCACACCTACTGCCCTCCTTCCCTTGCACCTAGCCTGCTCACCGCTCACGCCCTGCACTCTCCTCCTGCTACAACAACTCCACGACCAGCCACATACCCCAGGGAAGAGGCCTTGGCAGGCCAGCCTGCCCTGGCCACCACTCGTGTCGCCCCACAACAAAGGGCCCTCTCGCCTTCCTCCCCTCCTGAAACTTCCTCCACACCTACTCCCACCTTCTTCCCACACACCACACCCTCCTCTAACGCCTCCCCAACAACAACCAGGCCCCCCACACAACACCTCCTCCCCGGCCTCTCTCCCCTTGCTATGTCCACGCCGCCCGCACAGCACGTGCCTCTTGGCCTTTCCTCCCCGCAGGAAACGTGCACCGCACCTACTCAGAGCCCTCTACCAGCCTGCACACACATGCCTTCCCCACTAACCTGCCCTCACAGGCAACACCACCCTTCCCTTCACAGCCCTACCTATACTCCACACCTACTGCCCTCCTTCCCTTGCACCTAGCCTGCTCACCGCTCACGCCCTGCACTCTCCTCCTGCTACAACAACTCCATGACCACCCACAAACCCCAGGGAAGAGGCCTTGGCAGGCCAGCCTGCCCTTGACACCAATCGCGTCGCCCCACAGCAAAGGGCCCTCTCGCCTTCCTCCCCTCCTGAAACTTCCTCCACACCTACTCCCACCTTCTTCCCACACACCGCACCCTCCTCTAACGCCTCCCCAACAACAACCAGGCCCCCACACAACACCTCCTCCCCGGCCTCTCTCCCCTTGCTATGTCCACGCCACCCGCACAGCACGTGCCTCTTGGCCTTTCCTCCCCGCAGGAAACGTGCACCGCACCTACTCAGAGCCCTCTACCAGCCTGCACACACATGCCTTCCCCACTAACCTGCCCTCACAGGCAACACCACCCTTCCCTTCACAGCCCTACCTATACTCCACACCTACTGCCCTCCTTCCCTTGCACCTAGCCTGCTCACCGCTCACGCCCTGCACTCTCCTCCTGCTACAACAACTCCATGACCACCCACAAACCCCAGGGAAGAGGCCTTGGCAGGCCAGCCTGCCCTGGCCACCACTCGCGTCACCGCACAACAAAGGGCCCTCTCGCCTTCCTCCCCTCCTGAAACTTCCTCCACACCTACTCCCACCTTCCTCCCACACACCACACCCTCCTCTAATGCCTCCCCAACAACAACCAGGCCCCCATACAGCACCTCCTCCCCTGCTTCTCTCCCCTTGCTATGTCCACGCCAGCCGCACAGCACGTGCCTCTTGGCCTTTCCTCCCCGCAGGAAACATGCACCGCACCTACTCAGAGCCCTCTACCAGCCTGCTCACACATGCCTTGCCCACTAACCTGCCCTCACAGGCAACACCACCCTTCCCTTCACAGCCCTACCTATACTCCACACCTACTGCCCTCCTTCCCTTCCTCCCCTCAACAAACAGGCACCTAGCCTGCTCACCGCTCACGCCCTGCACTCTCCTCCTGCTACAACAACTCCACGACCAGCCACATACCCCAGGGAAGAGGCCTTGGCAGGCCAGCCTGCCCTGGCCTCCACTCGCGTCGCCCCACAACAAAGGGCCCTCTCGCCTTCCTCCCCTCCTGAAACTTCCTCCACACCTACTCCCACCTTCCTCCCACACACCACACCCTCATCTAATGCCTCCCCAACAACAACCAGGCCCCCACACAACACCTCCTCCCCGGCCTCTCTCCCCTTGCTATGTCCACGCCAGCCGCACAGCACGTGCCTCTTGGCCTTTCCTCCCCGCAGGAAACGTGCACCGCACCTACTCAGAGCCCTCTACCAGCCTGCACACACATGCCTTCCCCACTAACCTGCCCTCACAGGCAACACCACCCTTCTCTTTACAGCCCTACCTATACTCCACACCTACTGCCCTCCTTCCCTTGCACCTAGCCTGCTCACTGCTCACGCCCTGCACTCTCCTCCTGCTACAACAACTCCACGACCAGCCACATACCCCAGGGAAGAGGCCTTGGCAGGCCAGCCTGCCCTTGACACCAATCGCGTCGCCCCACAACAAAGGGCCCTCTCGCCTTCCTCCCCTCCTGAAACTTCCTCCACACCTACTCCCACCTTCCTCCCACACACCACACCCTCCTCTAACGCCTCCCCAACAACAACCAGGCCCCCACACAACACCTCCTCCCCGGCCTCTCTCCCCTTGCTATGTCCACGCCAGCCGCACAGCACGTGCCTCTTGGCCTTTCCTCCCCGCAGGAAACGTGCACCGCACCTACTCAGAGCCCTCTACCAGCCTGCACACACATGCCTTCCCCACTAACCTGCCCTCACAGGCAACACCACCCTTCCCTTCACAGCCCTACCTATACTCCACACCTACTGCCCTCCTTCCCTTGCACCTAGCCTGCTCACCGCTCACGCCCTGCACTCTCCTCCTGCTACAACAACTCCACGACCAGCCACATACCCCAGGGAAGAGGCCTTGGCAGGCCAGCCTGCCCTGGCCACCACTCGTGTCGCCCCACAACAAAGGGCCCTCTCGCCTTCCTCCCCTCCTGAAACTTCCTCCACACCTACTCCCACCTTCTTCCCACACACCACACCCTCCTCTAACGCCTCCCCAACAACAACCAGGCCCCCCACACAACACCTCCTCCCCGGCCTCTCTCCCCTTGCTATGTCCACGCCGCCCGCACAGCACGTGCCTCTTGGCCTTTCCTCCCCGCAGGAAACGTGCACCGCACCTACTCAGAGCCCTCTAACAGCCTGCACACACATGCCTTCCCCACTAACCTGCCCTCACAGGCAACACCACCCTTCCCTTCACAGCCCTACCTATACTCCACACCTACTGCCCTCCTTCCCTTGCACCTAGCCTGCTCACCGCTCACGCCCTGCACTCTCCTCCTGCTACAACAACTCCATGACCACCCACAAACCCCAGGGAAGAGGCCTTGGCAGGCCAGCCTGCCCTTGACACCACTCGCGTCACCGCACAACAAAGGGCCCTCTCGCCTTCCTCCCCTCCTGAAACTTCCTCCACACCTACTCCCACCTTCCTCCCACACACCACACCCTCCTCTAATGCCTCCCCAACAACAACCAGGCCCCCATACAGCACCTCCTCCCCTGCTTCTCTCCCCTTGCTATGTCCACGCCACCCGCACAGCACGTGCCTCTTGGCCTTTCCTCCCCGCAGGAAACATGCACCGCACCTACTCAGAGCCCTCTACCAGCCTGCTCACACATGCCTTGCCCACTAACCTGCCCTCACAGGCAACACCACCCTTCCCTTCACAGCCCTACCTATACTCCACACCTACTGCCCTCCTTCCCTTCCTCCCCTCAACAAACAGGCACCTAGCCTGCTCACCGCTCACGCCCTGCACTCTCCTCCTGCTACAACAACTCCACGACCAGCCACATACCCCAGGGAAGAGGCCTTGGCAGGCCAGCCTGCCCTGGCCTCCACTCGCGTCGCCCCACAACAAAGGGCCCTCTCGCCTTCCTCCCCTCCTGAAACTTCCTCCACACCTACTCCCACCTTCCTCCCACACACCACACCCTCCTCTAATGCCTCCCCAACAACAACCAGGCCCCCACACAACACCTCCTCCCCGGCCTCTCTCCCCTTGCTATGTCCACGACACCCGCACAGCACGTGCCTCTTGGCCTGTCCTCCCCGCAGGAAACGTGCACCGCACCTACTCAGAGCCCTCTACCAGCCTGCACACACATGCCTTCCCCACTAACCTGCCCTCACAGGCAACACCACCCTTCTCTTTACAGCCCTACCTATACTCCACACCTACTGCCCTCCTTCCCTTGCACCTAGCCTGCTCACTGCTCACGCCCTGCACTCTCCTCCTGCTACAACAACTCCACGAACAGCCACATACCCCAGGGAAGAGGCCTTGGCAGGCCAGCCTGCCCTGGCCACCAATCGCGTGGCCCCACAACAAAGGGCCCTCTCGCCTTCCTCCCCTCCTGAAACTTCCTCCACACCTACTCCCACCTTCTTCCCACACACCACACCCTCCTCTAACGCCTCCCCAACAACAACCAGGCCCCCCACACAACACCTCCTCCCCTACTCTCTCCCCTTGCTATGTCCACGCCGCCCGCACAGCACGTGCCTCTTGGCCTTTCCTCCCCGCAGGAAACGTGCACCGCACCTACTCAGAGCCCTCTACCAGCCTGCACACACATGCCTTCCCCACTAACCTGCCCTCACAGGCAACACCACCCTTCCCTTCACAGCCCTACCTACACTCCACACCTACTGCCCTCCTTCCCTTGCACCTAGCCTGCTCACCGCTCACGCCCTGCACTCTCCTCCTGCTACAACAACTCCATGACCACCCACAAACCCCAGGGAAGAGGCCTTGGCAGGCCAGCCTGCCCTTGACACCAATCGCGTCGCCCCACAGCAAAGGGCCCTCTCGCCTTCCTCCCCTCCTGAAACTTCCTCCACACCTACTCCCACCTTCTTCCCACACACCGCACCCTCCTCTAACGCCTCCCCAACAACAACCAGGCCCCCACACAACACCTCCTCCCCGGCCTCTCTCCCCTTGCTATGTCCACGCCACCCGCACAGCACGTGCCTCTTGGCCTTTCCTCCCCGCAGGAAACGTGCACCGCACCTACTCAGAGCCCTCTAACAGCCTGCACACACATGCCTTCCCCACTAACCTGCCCTCACAGGCAACACCACCCTTCCCTTCACAGCCCTACCTATACTCCACACCTACTGCCCTCCTTCCCTTGCACCTAGCCTGCTCACCGCTCACGCCCTGCACTCTCCTCCTGCTACAACAACTCCATGACCACCCACAAACCCCAGGGAAGAGGCCTTGGCAGGCCAGCCTGCCATGGCCACCACTCGCGTCACCGCACAACAAAGGGCCCTCTCGCCTTCCTCCCCTCCTGAAACTTCCTCCACACCTACTCCCACCTTCCTCCCACACACCACACCCTCCTCTAATGCCTCCCCAACAACAACCAGGCCCCCATACAGCACCTCCTCCCCTGCTTCTCTCCCCTTGCTATGTCCACGCCACCCGCACAGCACGTGCCTCTTGGCCTTTCCTCCCCGCAGGAAACATGCACCGCACCTACTCAGAGCCCTCTACCAGCCTGCTCACACATGCCTTCCCCACTAACCTGCCCTCACAGGCAACACCACCCTTCCCTTCACAGCCCTACCTATACTCCACACCTACTGCCCTCCTTCCCTTCCTCCCCTCAACAAACAGGCACCTAGCCTGCTCACCACTCACGCCCTGCACTCTCCTCCTGCTACAACAACTCCACGACCAGCCACATACCCCAGGGAAGAGGCCTTGGCAGGCCAGCCTGCCCTGGCCACCAATCGCGTGGCCCCACAACAAAGGGCCCTCTCGCCTTCCTCCCCTCCTGAAACTTCCTCCACACCTACTCCCACCTTCTTCCCACACACCACACCCTCCTCTAACGCCTCCCCAACAACAACCAGGCCCCCCACACAACACCTCCTCCCCTACTCTCTCCCCTTGCTATGTCCACGCCGCCCGCACAGCACGTGCCTCTTGGCCTTTCCTCCCCGCAGGAAACGTGCACCGCACCTACTCAGAGCCCTCTACCAGCCTGCACACACATGCCTTCCCCACTAACCTGCCCTCACAGGCAACACCACCCTTCCCTTCACAGCCCTACCTATACTCCACACCTACTGCCCTCCTTCCCTTGCACCTAGCCTGCTCACCGCTCACGCCCTGCACTCTCCTCCTGCTACAACAACTCCATGACCACCCACAAACCCCAGGGAAGAGGCCTTGGCAGGCCAGCCTGCCCTTGACACCAATCGCGTCGCCCCACAGCAAAGGGCCCTCTCGCCTTCCTTCCCTCCTGAAACTTCCTCCACACCTACTCCCACCTTCTTCCCACACACCGCACCCTCCTCTAACGCCTCCCCAACAACAACCAGGCCCCCACACAACACCTCCTCCCCGGCCTCTCTCCCCTTGCTATGTCCACGCCACCCGCACAGCACGTGCCTCTTGGCCTTTCCTCCCCGCAGGAAACGTGCACCGCACCTACTCAGAGCCCTCTACCAGCCTGCACACACATGCCTTCCCCACTAACCTGCCCTCACAGGCAACACCACCCTTCCCTTCACAGCCCTACCTATACTCCACACCTACTGCCCTCCTTCCCTTGCACCTAGCCTGCTCACCGCTCACGCCCTGCACTCTCCTCCTGCTACAACAACTCCACGACCAGCCACATACCCCAGGGAAGAGGCCTTGGCAGGCCAGCCTGCCCTGGCCTCCACTCGCGTCGCCCCACAACAAAGGGCCCTCTCGCCTTCCTCCCCTCCTGAAACTTCCTCCACACCTACTCCCACCTTCCTCCCACACACCACACCCTCCTCTAATGCCTCCCCAACAACAACCAGGCCCCCATACAGCACCTCCTCCCCTGCTTCTCTCCCCTTGCTATGTCCACGCCACCCGCACAGCACGTGCCTCTTGGCCTTTCCTCCCCGCAGGAAACATGCACCGCACCTACTCAGAGCCCTCTACCAGCCTGCTCACACATGCCTTCCCCACTAACCTGCCCTCACAGGCAACACCACCCTTCCCTTCACAGCCCTACCTATACTCCACACCTACTGCCCTCCTTCCCTTCCTCCCCTCAACAAACAGGCACCTAGCCTGCTCACCGCTCACGCCCTGCACTCTCCTCCTGCTACAACAACTCCACGACCAGCCACATACCCCAGGGAAGAGGCCTTGGCAGGCCAGCCTGCCCTGGCCTCCACTCGCGTCGCCCCACAACAAAGGGCCCTCTCGCCTTCCTCCCCTCCTGAAACTTCCTCCACACCTACTCCCACCTTCCTCCCACACACCACACCCTCCTCTAATGCCTCCCCAACAACAACCAGGCCCCCACACAACACCTCCTCCCCGGCCTCTCTCCCCTTGCTATGTCCACGCCACCCGCACAGCACGTGCCTCTTGGCCTGTCCTCCCCGCAGGAAACGTGCACCGCACCTACTCAGAGCCCTCTAACAGCCTGCACACACATGCCTTCCCCACTAACCTGCCCTCACAGGCAACACCACCCTTCTCTTTACAGCCCTACCTATACTCCACACCTACTGCCCTCCTTCCCTTGCACCTAGCCTGCTCACTGCTCACGCCCTGCACTCTCCTCCTGCTACAACAACTCCACGACCAGCCACATACCCCAGGGAAGAGGCCTTGGCAGGCCAGCCTGCCCTGGCCACCAATCGCGTGGCCCCACAACAAAGGGCCCTCTCGCCTTCCTCCCCTCCTGAAACTTCCTCCACACCTACTCCCACCTTCTTCCCACACACCGCACCCTCCTCTAACGCCTCCCCAACAACAACCAGGCCCCCCACACAACACCTCCTCCCCTACTCTCTCCCCTTGCTATGTCCACGCCGCCCGCACAGCACGTGCCTCTTGGCCTTTCCTCCCCGCAGGAAACGTGCACCGCACCTACTCAGAGCCCTCTAACAGCCTGCACACACATGCCTTCCCCACTAACCTGCCCTCACAGGCAACACCACCCTTCCCTTCACAGCCCTACCTATACTCCACACCTACTGCCCTCCTTCCCTTGCACCTAGCCTGCTCACCGCTCACGCCCTGCACTCTCCTCCTGCTACAACAACTCCATGACCACCCACAAATCCCAGGGAAGAGGCCTTGGCAGGCCAGCCTGCCCTTGACACCAATCGCGTCGCCCCACAGCAAAGGGCCCTCTCGCCTTCCTCCCCTCCTGAAACTTCCTCCACACCTACTCCCACCTTCTTCCCACACACCGCACCCTCCTCTAACGCCTCCCCAACAACAACCAGGCCCCCACACAACACCTCCTCCCCGGCCTCTCTCCCCTTGCTATGTCCACGCCACCCGCACAGCACGTGCCTCTTGGCCTTTCCTCCCCGCAGGAAACGTGCACCGCACCTACTCAGAGCCCTCTAACAGCCTGCACACACATGCCTTCCCCACTAACCTGCCCTCACAGGCAACACCACCCTTCCCTTCACAGCCCTACCTATACTCCACACCTACTGCCCTCCTTCCCTTGCACCTAGCCTGCTCACTGCTCACGCCCTGCACTCTCCTCCTGCTACAACAACTCCATGACCAGCCACATACCCCAGGGAAGAGGCCTTGGCAGGCCAGCCTGCCCTTGACACCACTCGTGTCGCCCCACAACAAAGGGCCCTCTCGCCTTCCTCCCCTCCTGAAACTTCCTCCACACCTACTCCCACCTTCTTCCCACACACCGCACCCTCCTCTAACGCCTCCCCAACAACAACCAGGCCCCCACACAACACCTCCTCCCCGGCCTCTCTCCCCTTGCTATGTCCACGCCACCCGCACAGCACGTGCCTCTTGGCCTTTCCTCCCCGCAGGAAACGTGCACCGCACCTACTCAGAGCCCTCTACCAGCCTGCACACACATGCCTTCCCCACTAACCTGCCCTCACAGGCAACACCACCCTTCCCTTCACAGCCCTACCTATACTCCACACCTACTGCCCTCCTTCCCTTGCACCTAGCCTGCTCACCGCTCACGCCCTGCACTCTCCTCCTGCTACAACAACTCCATGACCAGCCACAAACCCCAGGAAAGAGGCCTTGGCAGGCCAGCCTGCCCTTGACACCAATCGCGTCGCCCCACAACAAAGGGCCCTATCGCCTTCCTCCCCTCCTGAAACTTCCTCCACACCTACTCCCACCTTCTTCCCACACACCGCACCCTCCTCTAACGCCTCCCCAACAACAACCAGGCCCCCACACAACACCTCCTCCCCGGCCTCTCTCCCCTTCCTATGTCCACGCCACCCGCACAGCACGTGCCTCTTGGCCTTTCCTCCCCGCAGGAAATGTGCACCGCACCTACTCAGAGCCCTCTACCAGCCTGCACACACATGCCTTCCCCACTAACCTGCCCTCACAGGCAACACCACCCTTCCCTTCACAGCCCTACCTATACTCCACACCTACTGCCCTCCTTCCCTTCCTCCCCTCAACAAACAGGCACCTAGCCTGCTCACCGCTCACGCCCTGCACTCTCCTCCTGCTACAACAACTCCACGACCAGCCACATACCCCAGGGAAGAGGCCTTGGCAGGCCAGCCTGCCCTGGCCTCCACTCGCGTCGCCCCACAACAAAGGGCCCTCTCGCCTTCCTCCCCTCCTGAAACTTCCTCCACACCTACTCCCACCTTCCTCCCACACACCACACCCTCATCTAATGCCTCCCCAACAACAACCAGGCCCCCACACAACACCTCCTCCCCGGCCTCTCTCCCCTTGCTATGTCCACGCCAGCCGCACAGCACGTGCCTCTTGGCCTGTCCTCCCCGCAGGAAACGTGCACCGCACCTACTCAGAGCCCTCTAACAGCCTGCACACACATGCCTTCCCCACTAACCTGCCCTCACAGGCAACACCACCCTTCCCTTCACAGCCCTACCTATACTCCACACCTACTGCCCTCCTTCCCTTGCACCTAGCCTGCTCACCGCTCACGCCCTGCACTCTCCTCCTGCTACAACAACTCCATGACCAGCCAGAAACCACAGGGAAGAGGCCTTGGCAGGCCAGCCTGCCCTTGACACCAATCGCGTCGCCCCACAACAAAGGGCCCTCTCTCCTTCCTCCCCTCCTGAAACTTCCTCCACACCTACTCCCACCTTCTTCCCACACACCGCACCCTCCTCTAACGCCTCCCCAACAACAACCAGGCCCCCACACAACACCTCCTCCCCTACTCTCTCCCCTTGCTATGTCCACGCCACCCGCACAGCACGTGCCTCTTGGCCTTTCCTCCCCGCAGGAAACGTGCACCGCACCTACTCAGAGCCCTCTACCAGCCTGCACACACATGCCTTCCCCACTAACCTGCCCTCACAGGCAACACCACCCTTCCCTTCACAGCCCTACCTATACTCCACACCTACTGCCCTCCTTCCCTTGCACCTAGCCTGCTCACCGCTCACGCCCTGCACTCTCCTCCTGCTACAACAACTCCACGACCACCCACATACCCCAGGGAAGAGGCCTTGGCAGGCCAGCCTGCCCTGGCCACCAATCGCGTGGCCCCACAACAAAGGGCCCTCTCGCCTTCCTCCCCTCCTGAAACTTCCTCCACACCTACTCCCACCTTCTTCCCACACACCACACCCTCCTCTAACGCCTCCCCAACAACAACCAGGCCCCCCACACAACACCTCCTCCCCGGCCTCTCTCCCCTTGCTATGTCCACGCCGCCCGCACAGCACGTGCCTCTTGGCCTGTCCTCCCCGCAGGAAACGTGCACCGCACCTACTCAGAGCCCTCTACCAGCCTGCACACACATGCCTTCCCCACTAACCTGCCCTCACAGGCAACACCACCCTTCCCTTCACAGCCCTACCTATACTCCACACCTACTGCCCTCCTTCCCTTGCACCTAGCCTGCTCACCGCTCACGCCCTGCACTCTCCTCCTGCTACAAAAACTCCACGACCAGCCACATACCCCAGGGAAGAGGCCTTGGCAGGCCAGCCTGCCCTGGCCACCAATCGCGTGGCCCCACAACAAAGGGCCCTCTCGCCTTCCTCCCCTCCTGAAACTTCCTCCACACCTACTCCCACCTTCTTCCCACACACCACACCCTCCTCTAACGCCTCCCCAACAACAACCAGGCCCCCCACACAACACCTCCTCCCCTACTCTCTCCCCTTGCTATGTCCACGCCGCCCGCACAGCACGTGCCTCTTGGCCTTTCCTCCCCGCAGGAAAAATGCACCGCACCTACTCAGAGCCCTCTACCAGCCTGCTCACACATGCCTTGCCCACTAACCTGCCCTCACAGGCAACACCACCCTTCCCTTCACAGCCCTACCTATACTCCACACCTACTGCCCTCCTTCCCTTCCTCCCCTCAACAAACATGCACCTAGCCTGCTCACCGCTCACGCCCTGCACTCTCCTCCTGCTACAACAACTCCACGACCAGCCACATACCCCAGGGAAGAGGCCTTGGCAGGCCAGCCTGCCCTGGCCTCCACTCGCGTCGCCCCACAACAAAGGGCCCTCTCGCCTTCCTCCCCTCCTGAAACTTCCTCCACACCTACTCCCACCTTCCTCCCACACACCACACCCTCCTCTAATGCCTCCCCAACAACAACCAGGCCCCCACACAACACCTCCTCCCCGGCCTCTCTCCCCTTGCTATGTCCACGCCAGCCGCACAGCACGTGCCTCTTGGCCTGTCCTCCCCGCAGGAAACGTGCACCGCACCTACTCAGAGCCCTCTACCAGCCTGCACACACATGCCTTCCCCACTAACCTGCCCTCACAGGCAACACCACCCTTCTCTTTACAGCCCTACCTATACTCCACACCTACTGCCCTCCTTCCCTTGCACCTAGCCTGCTCACTGCTCACGCCCTGCACTCTCCTCCTGCTACAACAACTCCACGACCAGCCACATACCCCAGGGAAGAGGCCTTGGCAGGCCAGCCTGCCCTGGCCACCAATCGCGTGGCCCCACAACAAAGGGCCCTCTCGCCTTCCTCCCCTCCTGAAACTTCCTCCACACCTACTCCCACCTTCTTCCCACACACCACACCCTCCTCTAACGCCTCCCCAACAACAACCAGGCCCCCCACACAACACCTCCTCCCCGGCCTCTCTCCCCTTGCTATGTCCACGCCGCCCGCACAGCACGTGCCTCTTGGCCTTTCCTCCCCGCAGGAAACGTGCACCGCACCTACTCAGAGCCCTCTACCAGCCTGCACACACATGCCTTCCCCACTAACCTGCCCTCACAGGCAACACCACCCTTCCCTTCACAGCCCTACCTATACTCCACACCTACTGCCCTCCTTCCCTTGCACCTAGCCTGCTCACCGCTCACGCCCTGCACTCTCCTCCTGCTACAACAACTCCATGACCACCCACAAACCCCAGGGAAGAGGCCTTGGCAGGCCAGCCTGCCCTGGCCACCACTCGCGTCACCGCACAACAAAGGGCCCTCTCGCCTTCCTCCCCTCCTGAAACTTCCTCCACACCTACTCCCACCTTCCTCCCACACACCACACCCTCCTCTAATGCCTCCCCAACAACAACCAGGCCCCCATACAGCACCTCCTCCCCTGCTTCTCTCCCCTTGCTATGTCCACGCCAGCCGCACAGCACGTGCCTCTTGGCCTTTCCTCCCCGCAGGAAACATGCACCGCACCTACTCAGAGCCCTCTACCAGCCTGCTCACACATGCCTTGCCCGCTAACCTGCCCTCACAGGCAACACCACCCTTCCCTTCACAGCCCTACCTATACTCCACACCTACTGCCCTCCTTCCCTTCCTCCCCTCAACAAACAGGCACCTAGCCTGCTCACCGCTCACGCCCTGCACTCTCCTCCTGCTACAACAACTCCACGACCAGCCACATACCCCAGGGAAGAGGCCTTGGCAGGCCAGCCTGCCCTGGCCTCCACTCGCGTCGCCCCACAACAAAGGGCCCTCTCGCCTTCCTCCCCTCCTGAAACTTCCTCCACACCTACTCCCACCTTCCTCCCACACACCACACCCTCATCTAATGCCTCCCCAACAACAACCAGGCCCCCACACAACACCTCCTCCCCGGCCTCTCTCCCCTTGCTATGTCCACGCCACCCGCACAGCACGTGCCTCTTGGCCTTTCCTCCCCGCAGGAAACGTGCACCGCACCTACTCAGAGCCCTCTACCAGCCTGCACACACATGCCTTCCCCACTAACCTGCCCTCACAGGCAACACCACCCTTCCCTTCACAGCCCTACCTATACTCCACACCTACTGCCCTCCTTCCCTTGCACCTAGCCTGCTCACTGCTCACGCCCTGCACTCTCCTCCTGCTACAACAACTCCACGACCAGCCACATACCCCAGGGAAGAGGCCTTGGCAGGCCAGCCTGCCCTTGACACCAATCGCGTGGCCCCACAACAAAGGGCCCTCTCGCCTTCCTCCCCTCCTGAAACTTCCTCCACACCTACTCCCACCTTCCTCCCACACACCACACCCTCCTCTAACGCCTCCCCAACAACAACCAGGCCCCCACACAACACCTCCTCCCCGGCCTCTCTCCCCTTGCTATGTCCACGCCACCCACACAGCACGTGCCTCTTGGCCTTTCCTCCCCGCAGGAAACGTGCACCGCACCTACTCAGAGCCCTCTACCAGCCTGCACACACATGCCTTCCCCACTAACCTGCCCTCACAGGCAACACCACCCTTCCCTTCACAGCCCTACCTATACTCCACACCTACTGCCCTCCTTCCCTTGCACCTAGCCTGCTCACCGCTCACGCCCTGCACTCTCCTCCTGCTACAACAACTCCACGACCAGCCACATACCCCAGGGAAGAGGCCTTGGCAGGCCAGCCTGCCCTGGCCACCACTCGTGTCGCCCCACAACAAAGGGCCCTCTCGCCTTCCTCCCCTCCTGAAACTTCCTCCACACCTACTCCCACCTTCTTCCCACACACCACACCCTCCTCTAACGCCTCCCCAACAACAACCAGGCCCCCCACACAACACCTCCTCCCCGGCCTCTCTCCCCTTGCTATGTCCACGCCGCCCGCACAGCACGTGCCTCTTGGCCTTTCCTCCCCGCAGGAAACGTGCACCGCACCTACTCAGAGCCCTCTACCAGCCTGCACACACATGCCTTCCCCACTAACCTGCCCTCACAGGCAACACCACCCTTCCCTTCACAGCCCTACCTATACTCCACACCTACTGCCCTCCTTCCCTTGCACCTAGCCTGCTCACCGCTCACGCCCTGCACTCTCCTCCTGCTACAACAACTCCATGACCACCCACAAACCCCAGGGAAGAGGCCTTGGCAGGCCAGCCTGCCCTTGACACCAATCGCGTCGCCCCACAGCAAAGGGCCCTCTCGCCTTCCTCCCCTCCTGAAACTTCCTCCACACCTACTCCCACCTTCTTCCCACACACCGCACCCTCCTCTAACGCCTCCCCAACAACAACCAGGCCCCCACACAACACCTCCTCCCCGGCCTCTCTCCCCTTGCTATGTCCACGCCACCCGCACAGCACGTGCCTCTTGGCCTTTCCTCCCCGCAGGAAACGTGCACCGCACCTACTCAGAGCCCTCTACCAGCCTGCACACACATGCCTTCCCCACTAACCTGCCCTCACAGGCAACACCACCCTTCCCTTCACAGCCCTACCTATACTCCACACCTACTGCCCTCCTTCCCTTGCACCTAGCCTGCTCACCGCTCACGCCCTGCACTCTCCTCCTGCTACAACAACTCCATGACCAGCCACAAACCCCAGGGAAGAGGCCTTGGCAGGCCAGCCTGCCCTGGCCACCACTCGCGTCACCGCACAACAAAGGGCCCTCTCGCCTTCCTCCCCTCCTGAAACTTCCTCCACACCTACTCCCACCTTCCACCCACACACCACACCCTCCTCTAATGCCTCCCCAACAACAACCAGGCCCCCATACAGCACCTCCTCCCCTGCTTCTCTCCCCTTGCTATGTCCACGCCAGCCGCACAGCACGTGCCTCTTGGCCTTTCCTCCCCGCAGGAAACATGCACCGCACCTACTCAGAGCCCTCTACCAGCCTGCTCACACATGCCTTGCCCACTAACCTGCCCTCACAGGCAACACCACCCTTCCCTTCACAGCCCTACCTATACTCCACACCTACTGCCCTCCTTCCCTTCCTCCCCTCAACAAACAGGCACCTAGCCTGCTCACCGCTCACGCCCTGCACTCTCCTCCTGCTACAACAACTCCACGACCAGCCACATACCCCAGGGAAGAGGCCTTGGCAGGCCAGCCTGCCCTGGCCTCCACTCGCGTCGCCCCACAACAAAGGGCCCTCTCGCCTTCCTCCCCTCCTGAAACTTCCTCCACACCTACTCCCACCTTCCTCCCACACACCACACCCTCATCTAATGCCTCCCCAACAACAACCAGGCCCCCACACAACACCTCCTCCCCGGCCTCTCTCCCCTTGCTATGTCCACGCCAGCCGCACAGCACGTGCCTCTTGGCCTTTCCTCCCCGCAGGAAACGTGCACCGCACCTACTCAGAGCCCTCTACCAGCCTGCACACACATGCCTTCCCCACTAACCTGCCCTCACAGGCAACACCACCCTTCTCTTTACAGCCCTACCTATACTCCACACCTACTGCCCTCCTTCCCTTGCACCTAGCCTGCTCACTGCTCACGCCCTGCACTCTCCTCCTGCTACAACAACTCCACGACCAGCCACATACCCCAGGGAAGAGGCCTTGGCAGGCCAGCCTGCCCTTGACACCAATCGCGTCGCCCCACAACAAAGGGCCCTCTCGCCTTCCTCCCCTCCTGAAACTTCCTCCACACCTACTCCCACCTTCCTCCCACACACCACACCCTCCTCTAACGCCTCCCCAACAACAACCAGGCCCCCACACAACACCTCCTCCCCGGCCTCTCTCCCCTTGCTATGTCCACGCCAGCCGCACAGCACGTGCCTCTTGGCCTTTCCTCCCCGCAGGAAACGTGCACCGCACCTACTCAGAGCCCTCTACCAGCCTGCACACACATGCCTTCCCCACTAACCTGCCCTCACAGGCAACACCACCCTTCCCTTCACAGCCCTACCTATACTCCACACCTACTGCCCTCCTTCCCTTGCACCTAGCCTGCTCACCGCTCACGCCCTGCACTCTCCTCCTGCTACAACAACTCCACGACCAGCCACATACCCCAGGGAAGAGGCCTTGGCAGGCCAGCCTGCCCTGGCCACCACTCGTGTCGCCCCACAACAAAGGGCCCTCTCGCCTTCCTCCCCTCCTGAAACTTCCTCCACACCTACTCCCACCTTCTTCCCACACACCACACCCTCCTCTAACGCCTCCCCAACAACAACCAGGCCCCCCACACAACACCTCCTCCCCGGCCTCTCTCCCCTTGCTATGTCCACGCCGCCCGCACAGCACGTGCCTCTTGGCCTTTCCTCCCCGCAGGAAACGTGCACCGCACCTACTCAGAGCCCTCTAACAGCCTGCACACACATGCCTTCCCCACTAACCTGCCCTCACAGGCAACACCACCCTTCCCTTCACAGCCCTACCTATACTCCACACCTACTGCCCTCCTTCCCTTGCACCTAGCCTGCTCACCGCTCACGCCCTGCACTCTCCTCCTGCTACAACAACTCCATGACCACCCACAAACCCCAGGGAAGAGGCCTTGGCAGGCCAGCCTGCCCTTGACACCACTCGCGTCACCGCACAACAAAGGGCCCTCTCGCCTTCCTCCCCTCCTGAAACTTCCTCCACACCTACTCCCACCTTCCTCCCACACACCACACCCTCCTCTAATGCCTCCCCAACAACAACCAGGCCCCCATACAGCACCTCCTCCCCTGCTTCTCTCCCCTTGCTATGTCCACGCCACCCGCACAGCACGTGCCTCTTGGCCTTTCCTCCCCGCAGGAAACATGCACCGCACCTACTCAGAGCCCTCTACCAGCCTGCTCACACATGCCTTGCCCACTAACCTGCCCTCACAGGCAACACCACCCTTCCCTTCACAGCCCTACCTATACTCCACACCTACTGCCCTCCTTCCCTTCCTCCCCTCAACAAACAGGCACCTAGCCTGCTCACCGCTCACGCCCTGCACTCTCCTCCTGCTACAACAACTCCACGACCAGCCACATACCCCAGGGAAGAGGCCTTGGCAGGCCAGCCTGCCCTGGCCTCCACTCGCGTCGCCCCACAACAAAGGGCCCTCTCGCCTTCCTCCCCTCCTGAAACTTCCTCCACACCTACTCCCACCTTCCTCCCACACACCACACCCTCCTCTAATGCCTCCCCAACAACAACCAGGCCCCCACACAACACCTCCTCCCCGGCCTCTCTCCCCTTGCTATGTCCACGACACCCGCACAGCACGTGCCTCTTGGCCTGTCCTCCCCGCAGGAAACGTGCACCGCACCTACTCAGAGCCCTCTACCAGCCTGCACACACATGCCTTCCCCACTAACCTGCCCTCACAGGCAACACCACCCTTCTCTTTACAGCCCTACCTATACTCCACACCTACTGCCCTCCTTCCCTTGCACCTAGCCTGCTCACTGCTCACGCCCTGCACTCTCCTCCTGCTACAACAACTCCACGAACAGCCACATACCCCAGGGAAGAGGCCTTGGCAGGCCAGCCTGCCCTGGCCACCAATCGCGTGGCCCCACAACAAAGGGCCCTCTCGCCTTCCTCCCCTCCTGAAACTTCCTCCACACCTACTCCCACCTTCTTCCCACACACCACACCCTCCTCTAACGCCTCCCCAACAACAACCAGGCCCCCCACACAACACCTCCTCCCCTACTCTCTCCCCTTGCTATGTCCACGCCGCCCGCACAGCACGTGCCTCTTGGCCTTTCCTCCCCGCAGGAAACGTGCACCGCACCTACTCAGAGCCCTCTACCAGCCTGCACACACATGCCTTCCCCACTAACCTGCCCTCACAGGCAACACCACCCTTCCCTTCACAGCCCTACCTACACTCCACACCTACTGCCCTCCTTCCCTTGCACCTAGCCTGCTCACCGCTCACGCCCTGCACTCTCCTCCTGCTACAACAACTCCATGACCACCCACAAACCCCAGGGAAGAGGCCTTGGCAGGCCAGCCTGCCCTTGACACCAATCGCGTCGCCCCACAGCAAAGGGCCCTCTCGCCTTCCTCCCCTCCTGAAACTTCCTCCACACCTACTCCCACCTTCTTCCCACACACCGCACCCTCCTCTAACGCCTCCCCAACAACAACCAGGCCCCCACACAACACCTCCTCCCCGGCCTCTCTCCCCTTGCTATGTCCACGCCACCCGCACAGCACGTGCCTCTTGGCCTTTCCTCCCCGCAGGAAACGTGCACCGCACCTACTCAGAGCCCTCTAACAGCCTGCACACACATGCCTTCCCCACTAACCTGCCCTCACAGGCAACACCACCCTTCCCTTCACAGCCCTACCTATACTCCACACCTACTGCCCTCCTTCCCTTGCACCTAGCCTGCTCACCGCTCACGCCCTGCACTCTCCTCCTGCTACAACAACTCCATGACCACCCACAAACCCCAGGGAAGAGGCCTTGGCAGGCCAGCCTGCCATGGCCACCACTCGCGTCACCGCACAACAAAGGGCCCTCTCGCCTTCCTCCCCTCCTGAAACTTCCTCCACACCTACTCCCACCTTCCTCCCACACACCACACCCTCCTCTAATGCCTCCCCAACAACAACCAGGCCCCCATACAGCACCTCCTCCCCTGCTTCTATCCCCTTGCTATGTCCACGCCACCCGCACAGCACGTGCCTCTTGGCCTTTCCTCCCCGCAGGAAACATGCACCGCACCTACTCAGAGCCCTCTACCAGCCTGCTCACACATGCCTTCCCCACTAACCTGCCCTCACAGGCAACACCACCCTTCCCTTCACAGCCCTACCTATACTCCACACCTACTGCCCTCCTTCCCTTCCTCCCCTCAACAAACAGGCACCTAGCCTGCTCACCACTCACGCCCTGCACTCTCCTCCTGCTACAACAACTCCACGACCAGCCACATACCCCAGGGAAGAGGCCTTGGCAGGCCAGCCTGCCCTGGCCACCAATCGCGTGGCCCCACAACAAAGGGCCCTCTCGCCTTCCTCCCCTCCTGAAACTTCCTCCACACCTACTCCCACCTTCTTCCCACACACCACACCCTCCTCTAACGCCTCCCCAACAACAACCAGGCCCCCCACACAACACCTCCTCCCCTACTCTCTCCCCTTGCTATGTCCACGCCGCCCGCACAGCACGTGCCTCTTGGCCTTTCCTCCCCGCAGGAAACGTGCACCGCACCTACTCAGAGCCCTCTACCAGCCTGCACACACATGCCTTCCCCACTAACCTGCCCTCACAGGCAACACCACCCTTCCCTTCACAGCCCTACCTATACTCCACACCTACTGCCCTCCTTCCCTTGCACCTAGCCTGCTCACCGCTCACGCCCTGCACTCTCCTCCTGCTACAACAACTCCATGACCAGCCACAAACCCCAGGGAAGAGGCCTTGGCAGGCCAGCCTGCCCTTGACACCAATCGCGTCGCCCCACAGCAAAGGGCCCTCTCGCCTTCCTTCCCTCCTGAAACTTCCTCCACACCTACTCCCACCTTCTTCCCACACACCGCACCCTCCTCTAACGCCTCCCCAACAACAACCAGGCCCCCACACAACACCTCCTCCCCGGCCTCTCTCCCCTTGCTATGTCCACGCCACCCGCACAGCACGTGCCTCTTGGCCTTTCCTCCCCGCAGGAAACGTGCACCGCACCTACTCAGAGCCCTCTACCAGCCTGCACACACATGCCTTCCCCACTAACCTGCCCTCACAGGCAACACCACCCTTCCCTTCACAGCCCTACCTATACTCCACACCTACTGCCCTCCTTCCCTTGCACCTAGCCTGCTCACCGCTCACGCCCTGCACTCTCCTCCTGCTACAACAACTCCACGACCAGCCACATACCCCAGGGAAGAGGCCTTGGCAGGCCAGCCTGCCCTGGCCTCCACTCGCGTCGCCCCACAACAAAGGGCCCTCTCGCCTTCCTCCCCTCCTGAAACTTCCTCCACACCTACTCCCACCTTCCTCCCACACACCACACCCTCCTCTAATGCCTCCCCAACAACAACCAGGCCCCCACACAACACCTCCTCCCCGGCCTCTCTCCCCTTGCTATGTCCACGACACCCGCACAGCACGTGCCTCTTGGCCTGTCCTCCCCGCAGGAAACGTGCACCGCACCTACTCAGAGCCCTCTACCAGCCTGCACACACATGCCTTCCCCACTAACCTGCCCTCACAGGCAACACCACCCTTCTCTTTACAGCCCTACCTATACTCCACACCTACTGCCCTCCTTCCCTTGCACCTAGCCTGCTCACTGCTCACGCCCTGCACTCTCCTCCTGCTACAACAACTCCACGAACAGCCACATACCCCAGGGAAGAGGCCTTGGCAGGCCAGCCTGCCCTGGCCACCAATCGCGTGGCCCCACAACAAAGGGCCCTCTCGCCTTCCTCCCCTCCTGAAACTTCCTCCACACCTACTCCCACCTTCTTCCCACACACCACACCCTCCTCTAACGCCTCCCCAACAACAACCAGGCCCCCCACACAACACCTCCTCCCCTACTCTCTCCCCTTGCTATGTCCACGCCGCCCGCACAGCACGTGCCTCTTGGCCTTTCCTCCCCGCAGGAAACGTGCACCGCACCTACTCAGAGCCCTCTACCAGCCTGCACACACATGCCTTCCCCACTAACCTGCCCTCACAGGCAACACCACCCTTCCCTTCACAGCCCTACCTACACTCCACACCTACTGCCCTCCTTCCCTTGCACCTAGCCTGCTCACCGCTCACGCCCTGCACTCTCCTCCTGCTACAACAACTCCATGACCACCCACAAACCCCAGGGAAGAGGCCTTGGCAGGCCAGCCTGCCCTTGACACCAATCGCGTCGCCCCACAGCAAAGGGCCCTCTCGCCTTCCTCCCCTCCTGAAACTTCCTCCACACCTACTCCCACCTTCTTCCCACACACCGCACCCTCCTCTAACGCCTCCCCAACAACAACCAGGCCCCCACACAACACCTCCTCCCCGGCCTCTCTCCCCTTGCTATGTCCACGCCACCCGCACAGCACGTGCCTCTTGGCCTTTCCTCCCCGCAGGAAACGTGCACCGCACCTACTCAGAGCCCTCTAACAGCCTGCACACACATGCCTTCCCCACTAACCTGCCCTCACAGGCAACACCACCCTTCCCTTCACAGCCCTACCTATACTCCACACCTACTGCCCTCCTTCCCTTGCACCTAGCCTGCTCACCGCTCACGCCCTGCACTCTCCTCCTGCTACAACAACTCCATGACCACCCACAAACCCCAGGGAAGAGGCCTTGGCAGGCCAGCCTGCCATGGCCACCACTCGCGTCACCGCACAACAAAGGGCCCTCTCGCCTTCCTCCCCTCCTGAAACTTCCTCCACACCTACTCCCACCTTCCTCCCACACACCACACCCTCCTCTAATGCCTCCCCAACAACAACCAGGCCCCCATACAGCACCTCCTCCCCTGCTTCTCTCCCCTTGCTATGTCCACGCCACCCGCACAGCACGTGCCTCTTGGCCTTTCCTCCCCGCAGGAAACATGCACCGCACCTACTCAGAGCCCTCTACCAGCCTGCTCACACATGCCTTCCCCACTAACCTGCCCTCACAGGCAACACCACCCTTCCCTTCACAGCCCTACCTATACTCCACACCTACTGCCCTCCTTCCCTTCCTCCCCTCAACAAACAGGCACCTAGCCTGCTCACCACTCACGCCCTGCACTCTCCTCCTGCTACAACAACTCCACGACCAGCCACATACCCCAGGGAAGAGGCCTTGGCAGGCCAGCCTGCCCTGGCCACCAATCGCGTGGCCCCACAACAAAGGGCCCTCTCGCCTTCCTCCCCTCCTGAAACTTCCTCCACACCTACTCCCACCTTCTTCCCACACACCACACCCTCCTCTAACGCCTCCCCAACAACAACCAGGCCCCCCACACAACACCTCCTCCCCTACTCTCTCCCCTTGCTATGTCCACGCCGCCCGCACAGCACGTGCCTCTTGGCCTTTCCTCCCCGCAGGAAACGTGCACCGCACCTACTCAGAGCCCTCTACCAGCCTGCACACACATGCCTTCCCCACTAACCTGCCCTCACAGGCAACACCACCCTTCCCTTCACAGCCCTACCTATACTCCACACCTACTGCCCTCCTTCCCTTGCACCTAGCCTGCTCACCGCTCACGCCCTGCACTCTCCTCCTGCTACAACAACTCCATGACCACCCACAAACCCCAGGGAAGAGGCCTTGGCAGGCCAGCCTGCCCTTGACACCAATCGCGTCGCCCCACAGCAAAGGGCCCTCTCGCCTTCCTTCCCTCCTGAAACTTCCTCCACACCTACTCCCACCTTCTTCCCACACACCGCACCCTCCTCTAACGCCTCCCCAACAACAACCAGGCCCCCACACAACACCTCCTCCCCGGCCTCTCTCCCCTTGCTATGTCCACGCCACCCGCACAGCACGTGCCTCTTGGCCTTTCCTCCCCGCAGGAAACGTGCACCGCACCTACTCAGAGCCCTCTACCAGCCTGCACACACATGCCTTCCCCACTAACCTGCCCTCACAGGCAACACCACCCTTCCCTTCACAGCCCTACCTATACTCCACACCTACTGCCCTCCTTCCCTTGCACCTAGCCTGCTCACCGCTCACGCCCTGCACTCTCCTCCTGCTACAACAACTCCATGACCAGCCACATACCCCAGGGAAGAGGCCTTGGCAGGCCAGCCTGCCCTTGACACCACTCGTGTCGCCCCACAACAAAGGGCCCTCTCGCCTTCCTCCCCTCCTGAAACTTCCTCCACACCTACTCCCACCTTCTTCCCACACACCGCACCCTCCTCTAACGCCTCCCCAACAACAACCAGGCCCCCACACAACACCTCCTCCCCGGCCTCTCTCCCCTTGCTATGTCCACGCCACCCGCACAGCACGTGCCTCTTGGCCTTTCCTCCCCGCAGGAAACGTGCACCGCACCTACTCAGAGCCCTCTACCAGCCTGCTCACACATGCCTTGCCCACTAACCTGCCCTCACAGGCAACACCACCCTTCCCTTCACAGCCCTACCTATACTCCACACCTACTGCCCTCCTTCCCTTGCACCTAGCCTGCTCACCGCTCACGCCCTGCACTCTCCTCCTGCTACAACAACTCCACGACCAGCCACATACCCCAGGGAAGAGGCCTTGGCAGGCCAGCCTGCCCTTGACACCACTCGTGTCGCCCCACAACAAAGGGCCCTATCGCCTTCCTCCCCTCCTGAAACTTCCTCCACACCTACTCCCACCTTCTTCCCACACACCGCACCCTCCTCTAACGCCTCCCCAACAACAACCAGGCCCCCACACAACACCTCCTCCCCGGCCTCTCTCCCCTTGCTATGTCCACGCCACCCGCACAGCACGTGCCTCTTGGCCTTTCCTCCCCGCAGGAAACGTGCACCGCACCTACTCAGAGCCCTCTACCAGCCTGCACACACATGCCTTCCCCACTAACCTGCCCTCACAGGCAACACCACCCTTCCCTTCACAGCCCTACCTATACTCCACACCTACTGCCCTCCTTCCCTTCCTCCCCTCAACAAACAGGCACCTAGCCTGCTCACCGCTCACGCCCTGCACTCTCCTCCTGCTACAACAACTCCACGACCACCCACATACCCCAGGGAAGAGGCCTTGGCAGGCCAGCCTGCCCTGGCCACCACCCGCGTGGCCCCACAACAAAGGGCCCTCTCGCCTTCCTCCCCTCCTGAAACTTCCTCCACACCTACTCCCACCTTCCTCCCACACACCACACCCTCCTCTAACGCCTCCCCAACAACAACCAGGCCCCCACACAACACCTCCTCCCCGGCCTCTCTCCCCTTGCTATGTCCACACCAGCCACACAGCACGTGCCTCTTGGCCTTTCCTCCCCACAGGAAACGTGCACCGCACCTACTCAGAGCCCTCTACCAGCCTGCACACACATGCCTTCCCCACTAACCTGCCCTCACAGGCAACACCACCCTTCCCTTCACAGCCCTACCTACACTCCACACCTACTGCCCTCCTTCCCTTGCACCTAGCCTGCTCACCGCTCACGCCCTGCACTCTCCTCCTGCTACAACAACTCCATGACCAGCCACAAACCCCAGGAAAGAGGCCTTGGCAGGCCAGCCTGCCCTTGACACCAATCGCGTGGCCCCACAACAAAGGGCCCTCTCGCCTTCCTCCCCTCCTGAAACTTCCTCCACACCTACTCCCACCTTCCTCCCACACACCACACCCTCCTCTAACGCCTCCCCAACAACAACCAGGCCCCCACACAACACCTCCTCCCCGGCCTCTCTCCCCTTGCTATGTCCACGCCACCCGCACAGCACGTGCCTCTTGGCCTGTCCTCCCCGCAGGAAACGTGCACCGCACCTACTCAGAGCCCTCTACCAGCCTGCACACACATGCCTTCCCCACTAACCTGCCCTCACAGGCAACACCACCCTTCCCTTCACAGCCCTACCTATACTCCACACCTACTGCCCTCCTTCCCTTGCACCTAGCCTGCTCACCGCTCACGCCCTGCACTCTCCTCCTGCTACAACAACTCCACGACCAGCCACATACCCCAGGGAAGAGGCCTTGGCAGGCCAGCCTACCCTGGCCACCAATCGCGTCGCCCCACAACAAAGGGCCCTCTCGCCTTCCTCCCCTCCTGAAACTTCCTCCACACCTACTCCCACCTTCTTCCCACACACCACACCCTCCTCTAACGCCTCCCCAACAACAACCAGGCCCCCCACACAACACCTCCTCCCCTACTCTCTCCCCTTGCTATGTCCACGCCACCCGCACAGCACGTGCCTCTTGGCCTTTCCTCCCCGCAGGAAACGTGCACCGCACCTACTCAGAGCCCTCTACCAGCCTGCTCACACATGCCTTCCCCACTAACCTGCCCTCACAGGCAACACCACCCTTCCCTTCACAGCCCTACCTATACTCCACACCTACTGCCCTCCTTCCCTTGCACCTAGCCTGCTCACCGCTCACGCCCTGCACTCTCCTCCTGCTACAACAACTCCATGACCAGCCACAAACCCCAGGGAAGAGGCCTTGGCAGGCCAGCCTGCCCTGGCCACCACTCGCGTCACCCCACAACAAAGGGCCCTCTCGCCTTCCTCCCCTCCTGAAACTTCCTCCACACCTACTCCCACCTTCCTCCCACACACCACACCCTCCTCTAATGCCTCCCCAACAACAACCAGGCCCCCATACAGCACCTCCTCCCCTGCTTCTCTCCCCTTGCTATGTCCACGCCACCCGCACAGCACGTGCCTCTTGGCCTTTCCTCCCCGCAGGAAACATGCACCGCACCTACTCAGAGCCCTCTACCAGCCTGCTCACACATGCCTTGCCCACTAACCTGCCCTCACAGGCAACACCACCCTTCCCTTCACAGCCCTACCTATACTCCACACCTACTGCCCTCCTTCCCTTCCTCCCCTCAACAAACAGGCACCTAGCCTGCTCACCGCTCACGCCCTGCACTCTCCTCCTGCTACAACAACTCCACGACCAGCCACATACCCCAGGGAAGAGGCCTTGGCAGGCCAGCCTGCCCTGGCCTCCACTCGCGTCGCCCCACAACAAAGGGCCCTCTCGCCTTCCTCCCCTCCTGAAACTTCCTCCACACCTACTCCCACCTTCCTCCCACACACCACACCCTCCTCTAATGCCTCCCCAACAACAACCAGGCCCCCACACAACACCTCCTCCCCGGCCTCTCTCCCCTTGCTATGTCCACGCCAGCCGCACAGCACGTGCCTCTTGGCCTGTCCTCCCCGCAGGAAACGTGCACCGCACCTACTCAGAGCCCTCTACCAGCCTGCACACACATGCCTTCCCCACTAACCTGCCCTCACAGGCAACACCACCCTTCTCTTTACAGCCCTACCTATACTCCACACCTACTGCCCTCCTTCCCTTCCACCTAGCCTGCTCACCGCTCACGCCCTGCACTCTCCTCCTGCTACAACAACTCCATGACCACCCACAAACCCCAGGGAAGAGGCCTTGGCAGGCCAGCCTGCCCTTGACACCAATCGCGTCGCCCCACAACAAAGGGCCCTCTCGCCTTCCTCCCCTCCTGAAACTTCCTCCACACCTACTCCCACCTTCCTCCCACACACCACACCCTCCTCTAACGCCTCCCCAACAACAACCAGGCCCCCACACAACACCTCCTCCCCGGCCTCTCTCCCCTTGCTATGTCCACGCCACCCGCACAGCACGTGCCTCTTGGCCTTTCCTCCCCGCAGGAAACGTGCACCGCACCTACTCAGAGCCCTCTACCAGCCTGCACACACATGCCTTCCCCACTAACCTGCCCTCACAGGCAACACCACCCTTCCCTTCACAGCCCTACCTATACTCCACACCTACTGCCCTCCTTCCCTTGCACCTAGCCTGCTCACCGCTCACGCCCTGCACTCTCCTCCTGCTACAACAACTCCACGACCAGCCACATACCCCAGGGAAGAGGCCTTGGCAGGCCAGCCTGCCCTGGCCACCAATCGCGTGGCCCCACAACAAAGGGCCCTCTCGCCTTCCTCCCCTCCTGAAACTTCCTCCACACCTACTCCCACCTTCTTCCCACACACCACACCCTCCTCTAACGCCTCCCCAACAACAACCAGGCCCCCACACAACACCTCCTCCCCGGCCTCTCTCCCCTTGCTATGTCCACGCCAGCCGCACAGCACGTGCCTCTTGGCCTTTCCTCCCCGCAGGAAACGTGCACCGCACCTACTCAGAGCCCTCTACCAGCCTGCACACACATGCCTTCCCCACTAACCTGCCCTCACAGGCAACACCACCCTTCCCTTCACAGCCCTACCTATACTCCACACCTACTGCCCTCCTTCCCTTGCACCTAGCCTGCTCACTGCTCACGCCCTGCACTCTCCTCCTGCTACAACAACTCCACGACCAGCCACATACCCCAGGGAAGAGGCCTTGGCAGGCCAGCCTGCCCTGGCCACCAATCGCGTGGCCCCACAACAAAGGGCCCTCTCGCCTTCCTCCCCTCCTGAAACTTCCTCCACACCTACTCCCACCTTCTTCCCACACACCACACCCTCCTCTAACGCCTCCCCAACAACAACCAGGCCCCCCACACAACACCTCCTCCCCTACTCTCTCCCCTTGCTATGTCCACGCCGCCCGCACAGCACGTGCCTCTTGGCCTTTCCTCCCCGCAGGAAACGTGCACCGCACCTACTCAGAGCCCTCTACCAGCCTGCACACACATGCCTTCCCCACTAACCTGCCCTCACAGGCAACACCACCCTTCCCTTCACAGCCCTACCTATACTCCACACCTACTGCCCTCCTTCCCTTGCACCTAGCCTGCTCACCGCTCACGCCCTGCACTCTCCTCCTGCTACAACAACTCCATGACCACCCACAAACCCCAGGGAAGAGGCCTTGGCAGGCCAGCCTGCCATGGCCACCACTCGCGTCACCGCACAACAAAGGGCCCTCTCGCCTTCCTCCCCTCCTGAAACTTCCTCCACACCTACTCCCACCTTCCTCCCACACACCACACCCTCCTCTAATGCCTCCCCAACAACAACCAGGCCCCCATACAGCACCTCCTCCCCTGCTTCTCTCCCCTTGCTATGTCCACGCCACCCGCACAGCACGTGCCTCTTGGCCTTTCCTCCCCGCAGGAAACATGCACCGCACCTACTCAGAGCCCTCTACCAGCCTGCTCACACATGCCTTCCCCACTAACCTGCCCTCACAGGCAACACCACCCTTCCCTTCACAGCCCTACCTATACTCCACACCTACTGCCCTCCTTCCCTTCCTCCCCTCAACAAACATGCACCTAGCCTGCTCACCGCTCACGCCCTGCACTCTCCTCCTGCTACAACAACTCCACGACCAGTCACATACCCCAGGGAAGAGGCCTTGGCAGGCCAGCCTGCCCTGGCCTCCACTCGCGTCGCCCCACAACAAAGGGCCCTCTCGCCTTCCTCCCCTCCTGAAACTTCCTCCACACCTACTCCCACCTTCCTCCCACACACCACACCCTCCTCTAATGCCTCCCCAACAACAACCAGGCCCCCACACAACACCTCCTCCCCGGCCTCTCTCCCCTTGCTATGTCCACGCCAGCCGCACAGCACGTGCCTCTTGGCCTGTCCTCCCCGCAGGAAACGTGCACCGCACCTACTCAGAGCCCTCTACCAGCCTGCACACACATGCCTTCCCCACTAACCTGCCCTCACAGGCAACACCACCCTTCTCTTTACAGCCCTACCTATACTCCACACCTACTGCCCTCCTTCCCTTGCACCTAGCCTGCTCACTGCTCACGCCCTGCACTCTCCTCCTGCTACAACAACTCCACGACCAGCCACATACCCCAGGGAAGAGGCCTTGGCAGGCCAGCCTGCCCTGGCCACCAATCGCGTGGCCCCACAACAAAGGGCCCTCTCGCCTTCCTCCCCTCCTGAAACTTCCTCCACACCTACTCCCACCTTCTTCCCACACACCACACCCTCCTCTAACGCCTCCCCAACAACAACCAGGCCCCCCACACAACACCTCCTCCCCTACTCTCTCCCCTTGCTATGTCCACGCCGCCCGCACAGCACGTGCCTCTTGGCCTTTCCTCCCCGCAGGAAACGTGCACCGCACCTACTCAGAGCCCTCTACCAGCCTGCACACACATGCCTTCCCCACTAACCTGCCCTCACAGGCAACACCACCCTTCCCTTCACAGCCCTACCTATACTCCACACCTACTGCCCTCCTTCCCTTGCACCTAGCCTGCTCACCGCTCACGCCCTGCACTCTCCTCCTGCTACAACAACTCCATGACCACCCACAAACCCCAGGGAAGAGGCCTTGGCAGGCCAGCCTGCCCTTGACACCAATCGCGTCGCCCCACAGAAAAGGGCCCTCTCGCCTTCCTCCCCTCCTGAAACTTCCTCCACACCTACTCCCACCTTCTTCCCACACACCGCACCCTCCTCTAACGCCTCCCCAACAACAACCAGGCCCCCACACAACACCTCCTCCCCGGCCTCTCTCCCCTTCCTATGTCCACGCCACCCGCACAGCACGTGCCTCTTGGCCTTTCCTCCCCGCAGGAAACGTGCACCGCACCTACTCAGAGCCCTCTAACAGCCTGCACACACATGCCTTCCCCACTAACCTGCCCTCACAGGCAACACCACCCTTCCCTTCACAGCCCTACCTATACTCCACACCTACTGCCCTCCTTCCCTTGCACCTAGCCTGCTCACCGCTCACGCCCTGCACTCTCCTCCTGCTACAACAACTCCATGACCACCCACAAACCCCAGGGAAGAGGCCTTGGCAGGCCAGCCTGCCCTGGCCACCACTCGCGTCACCGCACAACAAAGGGCCCTCTCGCCTTCCTCCCCTCCTGAAACTTCCTCCACACCTACTCCCACCTTCCTCCCACACACCACACCCTCCTCTAATGCCTCCCCAACAACAACCAGGCCCCCATACAGCACCTCCTCCCCGGCCTCTCTCCCCTTGCTATGTCCACGCCACCCGCACAGCACGTGCCTCTTGGCCTTTCCTCCCCGCAGGAAACGTGCACCGCACCTACTCAGAGCCCTCTACCAGCCTGCACACACATGCCTTCCCCACTAACCTGCCCTCACAGGCAACACCACCCTTCCCTTCACAGCCCTACCTATACTCCACACCTACTGCCCTCCTTCCCTTGCACCTAGCCTGCTCACCGCTCACGCCCTGCACTCTCCTCCTGCTACAACAACTCCATGACCACCCACAAACCCCAGGGAAGAGGCCTTGGCAGGCCAGCATGCCCTTGACACCAATCGCGTCGCCCCACAGAAAAGGGCCCTCTCGCCTTCCTCCCCTCCTGAAACTTCCTCCACACCTACTCCCACCTTCTTCCCACACACCGCACCCTCCTCTAACGCCTCCCCAACAACAACCAGGCCCCCACACAACACCTCCTCCCCGGCCTCTCTCCCCTTCCTATGTCCACGCCACCCGCACAGCACGTGCCTCTTGGCCTTTCCTCCCCGCAGGAAACGTGCACCGCACCTACTCAGAGCCCTCTACCAGCCTGCACACACATGCCTTCCCCACTAACCTGCCCTCACAGGCAACACCACCCTTCCCTTCACAGCCCTACCTATACTCCACACCTACTGCCCTCCTTCCCTTGCACCTAGCCTGCTCACCGCTCACGCCCTGCACTCTCCTCCTGCTACAACAACTCCATGACCAGCCACATACCCCAGGGAAGAGGCCTTGGCAGGCCAGCCTGCCCTGGCCACCACTCGCGTCGCCCCACAACAAAGGGCCCTCTCGCCTTCCTCCCCTCCTGAAACTTCCTCCACACCTACTCCCACCTTCTTCCCACACACCGCACCCTCCTCTAACGCCTCCCCAACAACAACCAGGCCCCCACACAACACCTCCTCCCCGGCCTCTCTCCCCTTGCTATGTCCACGCCAGCCGCACAGCACGTGCCTCTTGGCCTTTCCTCCCCGCAGGAAACATGCACCGCACCTACTCAGAGCCCTCTACCAGCCTGCTCACACATGCCTTGCCCACTAACCTGCCCTCACAGGCAACACCACCCTTCCCTTCACAGCCCTACCTATACTCCACACCTACTGCCCTCCTTCCCTTCCTCCCCTCAACAAACAGGCACCTAGCCTGCTCACCGCTCACGCCCTGCACTCTCCTCCTGCTACAACAACTCCACGACCAGCCACATACCCCAGGGAAGAGGCCTTGGCAGGCCAGCCTGCCCTGGCCTCCACTCGCGTCGCCCCACAACAAAGGGCCCTCTCGCCTTCCTCCCCTCCTGAAACTTCCTCCACACCTACTCCCACCTTCCTCCCACACACCACACCCTCCTCTAATGCCTCCCCAACAACAACCAGGCCCCCACACAACACCTCCTCCCCGGCCTCTCTCCCCTTGCTATGTCCACGCCAGCCGCACAGCACGTGCCTCTTGGCCTGTCCTCCCCGCAGGAAACGTGCACCGCACCTACTCAGAGCCCTCTAACAGCCTGCACACACATGCCTTCCCCACTAACCTGCCCTCACAGGCAACACCACCCTTCTCTTTACAGCCCTACCTATACTCCACACCTACTGCCCTCCTTCCCTTGCACCTAGCCTGCTCACCGCTCACGCCCTGCACTCTCCTCCTGCTACAACAACTCCACGACCAGCCACATACCCCAGGGAAGAGGCCTTGGCAGGCCAGCCTGCCCTGGCCACCAATCGCGTGGCCCCACAACAAAGGGCCCTCTCGCCTTCCTCCCCTCCTGAAACTTCCTCCACACCTACTCCCACCTTCTTCCCACACACCACACCCTCCTCTAACGCCTCCCCAACAACAACCAGGCCCCCCACACAACACCTCCTCCCCTACTCTCTCCCCTTGCTATGTCCACGCCGCCCGCACAGCACGTGCCTCTTGGCCTTTCCTCCCCGCAGGAAACGTGCACCGCACCTACTCAGAGCCCTCTAACAGCCTGCACACACATGCCTTCCCCACTAACCTGCCCTCACAGGCAACACCACCCTTCCCTTCACAGCCCTACCTATACTCCACACCTACTGCCCTCCTTCCCTTGCACCTAGCCTGCTCACCGCTCACGCCCTGCACTCTCCTCCTGCTACAACAACTCCATGACCAGCCACAAACCCCAGGGAAGAGGCCTTGGCAGGCCAGCCTGCCCTGGCCACCACTCGCGTCACCGCACAACAAAGGGCCCTCTCGCCTTCCTCCCCTCCTGAAACTTCCTCCACACCTACTCCCACCTTCCTCCCACACACCACACCCTCCTCTAATGCCTCCCCAACAACAACCAGGCCCCCATACAGCACCTCCTCCCCTGCTTCTCTCCCCTTGCTATGTCCACGCCACCCGCACAGCACGTGCCTCTTGGCCTTTCCTCCCCGCAGGAAACATGCACCGCACCTACTCAGAGCCCTCTAACAGCCTGCACACACATGCCTTCCCCACTAACCTGCCCTCACAGGCAACACCACCCTTCCCTTCACAGCCCTACCTATACTCCACACCTACTGCCCTCCTTCCCTTCCTCCCCTCAACAAACAGGCACCTAGCCTGCTCACCGCTCACGCCCTGCACTCTCCTCCTGCTACAACAACTCCACGACCACCCACAAACCCCAGGGAAGAGGCCTTGGCAGGCCAGCCTGCCCTTGACACCAATCGCGTCGCCCCACAACAAAGGGCCCTCTCTCCTTCCTCCCCTCCTGAAACTTCCTCCACACCTACTCCCACCTTCTTCCCACACACCGCACCCTCCTCTAACGCCTCCCCAACAACAACCAGGCCCCCACACAACACCTCCTCCCCGGCCTCTCTCCCCTTGCTATGTCCACGCCACCCGCACAGCACGTGCCTCTTGGCCTTTCCTCCCCGCAGGAAACGTGCACCGCACCTACTCAGAGCCCTCTACCAGCCTGCACACACATGCCTTCCCCACTAACCTGCCCTCACAGGCAACACCACCCTTCCCTTCACAGCCCTACCTACACTCCACACCTACTGCCCTCCTTCCCTTGCACCTAGCCTGCTCACCGCTCACGCCCTGCACTCTCCTCCTGCTACAACAACTCCATGACCAGCCACAAACCCCAGGGAAGAGGCCTTGGCAGGCCAGCCTGCCCTGGCCACCACTCGCGTCACCGCACAACAAAGGGCCCTCTCGCCTTCCTCCCCTCCTGAAACTTCCTCCACACCTACTCCCACCTTCCTCCCACACACCACACCCTCCTCTAATGCCTCCCCAACAACAACCAGGCCCCCATACAGCACCTCCTCCCCTGCTTCTCTCCCCTTGCTATGTCCACGCCACCCGCACAGCACGTGCCTCTTGGCCTTTCCTCCCCGCAGGAAACATGCACCGCACCTACTCAGAGCCCTCTAACAGCCTGCACACACATGCCTTCCCCACTAACCTGCCCTCACAGGCAACACCACCCTTCCCTTCACAGCCCTACCTATACTCCACACCTACTGCCCTCCTTCCCTTCCTCCCCTCAACAAACAGGCACCTAGCCTGCTCACCGCTCACGCCCTGCACTCTCCTCCTGCTACAACAACTCCACGACCAGCCACATACCCCAGGGAAGAGGCCTTGGCAGGCCAGCCTGCCCTGGCCTCCACTCGCGTCGCCCCACAACAAAGGGCCCTCTCGCCTTCCTCCCCTCCTGAAACTTCCTCCACACCTACTCCCACCTTCCTCCCACACACCACACCCTCCTCTAATGCCTCCCCAACAACAACCAGGCCCCCACACAACACCTCCTCCCCGGCCTCTCTCCCCTTGCTATGTCCACGCCAGCCGCACAGCACGTGCCTCTTGGCCTGTCCTCCCCGCAGGAAACGTGCACCGCACCTACTCAGAGCCCTCTACCAGCCTGCACACACATGCCTTCCCCACTAACCTGCCCTCACAGGCAACACCACCCTTCTCTTTACAGCCCTACCTATACTCCACACCTACTGCCCTCCTTCCCTTGCACCTAGCCTGCTCACTGCTCACGCCCTGCACTCTCCTCCTGCTACAACAACTCCACGACCAGCCACATACCCCAGGGAAGAGGCCTTGGCAGGCCAGCCTGCCCTGGCCACCAATCGCGTGGCCCCACAACAAAGGGCCCTCTCGCCTTCCTCCCCTCCTGAAACTTCCTCCACACCTACTCCCACCTTCTTCCCACACACCACACCCTCCTCTAACGCCTCCCCAACAACAACCAGGCCCCCCACACAACACCTCCTCCCCTACTCTCTCCCCTTGCTATGTCCACGCCGCCCGCACAGCACGTGCCTCTTGGCCTTTCCTCCCCGCAGGAAACGTGCACCGCACCTACTCAGAGCCCTCTACCAGCCTGCACACACATGCCTTCCCCACTAACCTGCCCTCACAGGCAACACCACCCTTCCCTTCACAGCCCTACCTATACTCCACACCTACTGCCCTCCTTCCCTTGCACCTAGCCTGCTCACCGCTCACGCCCTGCACTCTCCTCCTGCTACAACAACTCCATGACCACCCACAAACCCCAGGGAAGAGGCCTTGGCAGGCCAGCATGCCCTTGACACCAATCGCGTCACCCCACAGCAAAGGGCCCTCTCGCCTTCCTCCCCTCCTGAAACTTCCTCCACACCTACTCCCACCTTCTTCCCACACACCGCACCCTCCTCTAACGCCTCCCCAACAACAACCAGGCCCCCACACAACACCTCCTCCCCGGCCTCTCTCCCCTTCCTATGTCCACGCCACCCGCACAGCACGTGCCTCTTGGCCTTTCCTCCCCGCAGGAAACGTGCACCGCACCTACTCAGAGCCCTCTACCAGCCTGCACACACATGCCTTCCCCACTAACCTGCCCTCACAGGCAACACCACCCTTCCCTTCACAGCCCTACCTATACTCCACACCTACTGCCCTCCTTCCCTTGCACCTAGCCTGCTCACCGCTCACGCCCTGCACTCTCCTCCTGCTACAACAACTCCACGACCAGCCACATACCCCAGGGAAGAGGCCTTGGCAGGCCAGCCTGCCCTGGCCACCAATCACGTGGCCCCACAACAAAGGGCCCTCTCGCCTTCCTCCCCTCCTGAAACTTCCTCCACACCTACTCCCACCTTCTTCCCACACACCACACCCTCCTCTAACGCCTCCCCAACAACAACCAGGCCCCCCACACAACACCTCCTCCCCGGCCTCTCTCCCCTTGCTATGTCCACGCCGCCCGCACAGCACGTGCCTCTTGGCCTTTCCTCCCCGCAGGAAACGTGCACCGCACCTACTCAGAGCCCTCTAACAGCCTGCACACACATGCCTTCCCCACTAACCTGCCCTCACAGGCAACACCACCCTTCCCTTCACAGCCCTACCTATACTCCACACCTACTGCCCTCCTTCCCTTGCACCTAGCCTGCTCACCGCTCACGCCCTGCACTCTCCTCCTGCTACAACAACTCCATGACCACCCACAAACCCCAGGGAAGAGGCCTTGGCAGGCCAGCCTGCCCTTGACACCAATCGCGTCGCCCCACAGCAAAGGGCCCTCTCGCCTTCCTCCCCTCCTGAAACTTCCTCCACACCTACTCCCACCTTCTTCCCACACACCACACCCTCCTCTAACGCCTCCCCAACAACAACCAGGCCCCCACACAACACCTCCTCCCCGGCCTCTCTCCCCTTGCTATGTCCACGCCAGCCGCACAGCACGTGCCTCTTGGCCTTTCCTCCCCGCAGGAAACGTGCACCGCACCTACTCAGAGCCCTCTACCAGCCTGCACACACATGCCTTCCCCACTAACCTGCCCTCACAGGCAACACCACCCTTCCCTTCACAGCCCTACCTATACTCCACACCTACTGCCCTCCTTCCCTTGCACCTAGCCTGCTCACCGCTCACGCCCTGCACTCTCCTCCTGCTACAACAACTCCATGACCACCCACAAACCCCAGGGAAGAGGCCTTGGCAGGCCAGCCTGCCCTTGACACCAATCGCGTCGCCCCACAGCAAAGGGCCCTCTCGCCTTCCTCCCCTCCTGAAACTTCCTCCACACCTACTCCCACCTTCTTCCCACACACCGCACCCTCCTCTAACGCCTCCCCAACAACAACCAGGCCCCCACACAACACCTCCTCCCCGGCCTCTCTCCCCTTCCTATGTCCACGCCAGCCGCACAGCACGTGCCTCTTGGCCTTTCCTCCCCACAGGAAACGTGCACCGCACCTACTCAGAGCCCTCTACCAGCCTGCACACACATGCCTTCCCCACTAACCTGCCCTCACAGGCAACACCACCCTTCCCTTCACAGCCCTACCTATACTCCACACCTACTGCCCTCCTTCCCTTGCACCTAGCCTGCTCACCGCTCACGCCCTGCACTCTCCTCCTGCTACAACAACTCCATGACCACCCACAAACCCCAGGGAAGAGGCCTTGGCAGGCCAGCCTGCCCTGGCCACCACTCGCGTCACCGCACAACAAAGGGCCCTCTCGCCTTCCTCCCCTCCTGAAACTTCCTCCACACCTACTCCCACCTTCCTCCCACACACCACACCCTCCTCTAATGCCTCCCCAACAACAACCAGGCCCCCACACAACACCTCCTCCCCTGCTTCTCTCCCCTTGCTATGTCCACGCCACCCGCACAGCACGTGCCTCTTGGCCTTTCCTCCCCGCAGGAAACATGCACCGCACCTACTCAGAGCCCTCTACCAGCCTGCTCACACATGCCTTGCCCACTAACCTGCCCTCACAGGCAACACCACCCTTCCCTTCACAGCCCTACCTATACTCCACACCTACTGCCCTCCTTCCCTTCCTCCCCTCAACAAACAGGCACCTAGCCTGCTCACCGCTCACGCCCTGCACTCTCCTCCTGCTACAACAACTCCACGACCAGCCACATACCCCAGGGAAGAGGCCTTGGCAGGCCAGCCTGCCCTGGCCTCCACTCGCGTCGCCCCACAACAAAGGGCCCTCTCGCCTTCCTCCCCTCCTGAAACTTCCTCCACACCTACTCCCACCTTCCTCCCACACACCACACCCTCCTCTAATGCCTCCCCAACAACAACCAGGCCCCCACACAACACCTCCTCCCCGGCCTCTCTCCCCTTGCTATGTCCACGCCAGCCGCACAGCACGTGCCTCTTGGCCTGTCCTCCCCGCAGGAAACGTGCACCGCACCTACTCAGAGCCCTCTACCAGCCTGCACACACATGCCTTCCCCACTAACCTGCCCTCACAGGCAACACCACCCTTCCCTTCACAGCCCTACCTATACTCCACACCTACTGCCCTCCTTCCCTTGCACCTAGCCTGCTCACTGCTCACGCCCTGCACTCTCCTCCTGCTACAACAACTCCATGACCAGCCACATACCCCAGGGAAGAGGCCTTGGCAGGCCAGCCTGCCCTTGACACCACTCGTGTCGCCCCACAACAAAGGGCCCTCTCGCCTTCCTCCCCTCCTGAAACTTCCTCCACACCTACTCCCACCTTCTTCCCACACACCGCACCCTCCTCTAACGCCTCCCCAACAACAACCAGGCCCCCACACAACACCTCCTCCCCGGCCTCTCTCCCCTTGCTATGTCCACGCCACCCGCACAGCACGTGCCTCTTGGCCTTTCCTCCCCGCAGGAAACGTGCACCGCACCTACTCAGAGCCCTCTACCAGCCTGCACACACATGCCTTCCCCACTAACCTGCCCTCACAGGCAACACCACCCTTCCCTTCACAGCCCTACCTATACTCCACACCTACTGCCCTCCTTCCCTTGCACCTAGCCTGCTCACCGCTCACGCCCTGCACTCTCCTCCTGCTACAACAACTCCATGACCACCCACAAACCCCAGGGAAGAGGCCTTGGCAGGCCAGCCTGCCCTGGCCACCACTCGCGTCACCGCACAACAAAGGGCCCTCTCGCCTTCCTCCCCTCCTGAAACTTCCTCCACACCTACTCCCACCTTCCTCCCACACACCACACCCTCCTCTAATGCCTCCCCAACAACAACCAGGCCCCCATACAGCACCTCCTCCCCTGCTTCTCTCCCCTTGCTATGTCCACGCCACCCGCACAGCACGTGCCTCTTGGCCTTTCCTCCCCGCAGGAAACATGCACCGCACCTACTCAGAGCCCTCTACCAGCCTGCTCACACAGGCCTTCCCCACTAACCTGCCCTCACAGGCAACACCACCCTTCCCTTCACAGCCCTACCTATACTCCACACCTACTGCCCTCCTTCCCTTCCTCCCCTCAACAAACAGGCACCTAGCCTGCTCACCGCTCACGCCCTGCACTCTCCTCCTGCTACAACAACTCCACGACCAGCCACATACCCCAGGGAAGAGGCCTTGGCAGGCCAGCCTGCCCTGGCCTCCACTCGCGTCGCCCCACAACAAAGGGCCCTCTCGCCTTCCTCCCCTCCTGAAACTTCCTCCACACCTACTCCCACCTTCCTCCCACACACCACACCCTCCTCTAATGCCTCCCCAACAACAACCAGGCCCCCACACAACACCTCCTCCCCGGCCTCTCTCCCCTTGCTATGTCCACGCCAGCCGCACAGCACGTGCCTCTTGGCCTGTCCTCCCCGCAGGAAACGTGCACCGCACCTACTCAGAGCCCTCTAACAGCCTGCACACACATGCCTTCCCCACTAACCTGCCCTCACAGGCAACACCACCCTTCCCTTCACAAACCTACCTATACTCCACACCTACTGCCCTCCTTCCCTTGCACCTAGCCTGCTCACCGCTCACGCCCTGCACTCTCCTCCTGCTACAACAACTCCACGACCAGCCACATACCCCAGGGAAGAGGCCTTGGCAGGCCAGCCTGCCCTTGACACCAATCGCGTCGCCCCACAACAAAGGGCCCTCTCGCCTTCCTCCCCTCCTGAAACTTCCTCCACACCTACTCCCACCTTCTTCCCACACACCACACCCTCCTCTAACGCCTCCCCAACAACAACCAGGCCCCCACACAACACCTCCTCCCCGGCCTCTCTCCCCTTGCTATGTCCACGCCAGCCGCACAGCACGTGCCTCTTGGCCTTTCCTCCCCGCAGGAAACGTGCACCGCACCTACTCAGAGCCCTCTACCAGCCTGCACACACATGCCTTCCCCACTAACCTGCCCTCACAGGCAACACCACCCTTCTCTTTACAGCCCTACCTATACTCCACACCTACTGCCCTCCTTCCCTTGCACCTAGCCTGCTCACCGCTCACGCCCTGCACTCTCCTCCTGCTACAACAACTCCATGACCACCCACAAACCCCAGGGAAGAGGCCTTGGCAGGCCAGCCTGCCCTTGACACCACTCGCGTGGCCCCACAGCAAAGGGCCCTCTCGCATTCCTCCCCTCCTGAAACTTCCTCCACACCTACTCCCACCTTCCTCCCACACACCACACCCTCCTCTAATGCCTCCCCAACAACAACCAGGCCCCCACACAACACCTCCTCCCCGGCCTCTCTCCCCTTGCCATGGCCACGCCAGCCGCACAGCACGTGCCTCTTGGCCTTTCCTCCCCGCAGGAAACGTGCACCGCACCTACTCAGAGCCCTCTACCAGCCTGCACACACATGCCTTCCCCACTAACCTGCCCTCACAGGCAACACCACCCTTCCCTTCACAGCCCTACCTATACTCCACACCTACTGCCCTCCTTCCCTTGCACCTAGCCTGCTCACCGCTCACGCCCTGCACTCTCCTCCTGCTACAACAACTCCATGACCACCCACAAACCCCAGGGAAGAGGCCTTGGCAGGCCAGCCTGCCCTGGCCACCACTCGCGTGGCCCCACAACAAAGGGCCCTCTCGCCTTCCTCCCCTCCTGAAACTTCCTCCACACCTACTCCCACCTTCCTCCCACACACCACACCCTCCTCTAATGCCTCCCCAACAACAACCAGGCCCCATACAGCACCTCCTCCCCTGACTCTCTCCCCTTGCTATGTCCACGCCACCCGCACAGCACGTGCCTCTTGGCCTTTCCTCCCCGCAGGAAACGTGCACCGCACCTACTCAGAGCCCTCTACCAGCCTGCACACACAGGCCTTCCCCACTAACCTGCCCTCACAGGCAACACCACCCTTCTCTTTACAGCCCTACCTATACTCCACACCTACTGCCCTCCTTCCCTTCCTCACCTCAACAAACATGCACCTAGCCTGCTCACTGCTCACGCCCTGCACTCTCCTCCTGCTACAACAACTCCATGACCAGCCACATACCCCAGGGAAGAGGCCTTGGCAGGCCAGCATGCCCTTGACACCAATCGCGTCACCCCACAGCAAAGGGCCCTCTCGCCTTCCTCCCCTCCTGAAACTTCCTCCACACCTACTCCCACCTTCCTCCCACACACCACACCCTCCTCTAATGCCTCCCCAACAACAACCAGGCCCCCATACAGCACCTCCTCCCCTGCCTCTCTCCCCTTGCTATGTCCACGCCACCCGCACAGCACGTGCCTCTTGGCCTTTCCTCCCCGCAGGAAACATGCACCGCACCTACTCAGAGCCCTCTACCAGCCTGCTCACACAGGCCTTCCCCACTAACCTGCCCTCACAGGCAACACCACCCTTCCCTTCACAGCCCTACCTATACTCCACACCTACTGCCCTCCTTCCCTTCCTCCCCTCAACAAACAGGCACCTAGCCTGCTCACCGCTCACGCCCTGCACTCTCCTCCTGCTACAACAACTCCACGACCAGCCACATACCCCAGGGAAGAGGCCTTGGCAGGCCAGCCTGCCCTGGCCTCCACTCGCGTCGCCCCACAACAAAGGGCCCTCTCGCCTTCCTCCCCTCCTGAAACTTCCTCCACACCTACTCCCACCTTCCTCCCACACACCACACCCTCCTCTAATGCCTCCCCAACAACAACCAGGCCCCCACACAACACCTCCTCCCCGGCCTCTCTCCCCTTGCTATGTCCACGCCACCCGCACAGCACGTGCCTCTTGGCCTGTCCTCCCCGCAGGAAACGTGCACCGCACCTACTCAGAGCCCTCTAACAGCCTGCACACACATGCCTTCCCCACTAACCTGCCCTCACAGGCAACACCACCCTTCCCTTCACAAACCTACCTATACTCCACACCTACTGCCCTCCTTCCCTTGCACCTAGCCTGCTCACCGCTCACGCCCTGCACTCTCCTCCTGCTACAACAACTCCACGACCAGCCACATACCCCAGGGAAGAGGCCTTGGCAGGCCAGCCTGCCCTTGACACCAATCGCGTCGCCCCACAACAAAGGGCCCTCTCGCCTTCCTCCCCTCCTGAAACTTCCTCCACACCTACTCCCACCTTCTTCCCACACACCACACCCTCCTCTAACGCCTCCCCAACAACAACCAGGCCCCCACACAACACCTCCTCCCCGGCCTCTCTCCCCTTGCTATGTCCACGCCAGCCGCACAGCACGTGCCTCTTGGCCTTTCCTCCCCGCAGGAAACGTGCACCGCACCTACTCAGAGCCCTCTACCAGCCTGCACACACATGCCTTCCCCACTAACCTGCCCTCACAGGCAACACCACCCTTCTCTTTACAGCCCTACCTATACTCCACACCTACTGCCCTCCTTCCCTTGCACCTAGCCTGCTCACCGCTCACGCCCTGCACTCTCCTCCTGCTACAACAACTCCATGACCAGCCACAAACCCCAGGGAAGAGGCCTTGGCAGGCCAGCCTGCCCTTGACACCACTCGCGTGGCCCCACAGCAAAGGGCCCTCTCGCATTCCTCCCCTCCTGAAACTTCCTCCACACCTACTCCCACCTTCCTCCCACACACCACACCCTCCTCTAATGCCTCCCCAACAACAACCAGGCCCCCACACAACACCTCCTCCCCGGCCTCTCTCCCCTTGCCATGGCCACGCCAGCCGCACAGCACGTGCCTCTTGGCCTTTCCTCCCCGCAGGAAACGTGCACCGCACCTACTCAGAGCCCTCTACCAGCCTGCACACACATGCCTTCCCCACTAACCTGCCCTCACAGGCAACACCACCCTTCCCTTCACAGCCCTACCTATACTCCACACCTACTGCCCTCCTTCCCTTGCACCTAGCCTGCTCACCGCTCACGCCCTGCACTCTCCTCCTGCTACAACAACTCCATGACCACCCACAAACCCCAGGGAAGAGGCCTTGGCAGGCCAGCCTGCCCTGGCCACCACTCGCGTGGCCCCACAACAAAGGGCCCTCTCGCCTTCCTCCCCTCCTGAAACTTCCTCCACACCTACTCCCACCTTCCTCCCACACACCACACCCTCCTCTAATGCCTCCCCAACAACAACCAGGCCCCATACAGCACCTCCTCCCCTGACTCTCTCCCCTTGCTATGTCCACGCCACCCGCACAGCACGTGCCTCTTGGCCTTTCCTCCCCGCAGGAAACGTGCACCGCACCTACTCAGAGCCCTCTACCAGCCTGCACACACAGGCCTTCCCCACTAACCTGCCCTCACAGGCAACACCACCCTTCTCTTTACAGCCCTACCTATACTCCACACCTACTGCCCTCCTTCCCTTCCTCACCTCAACAAACATGCACCTAGCCTGCTCACCGCTCACGCCCTGCACTCTCCTCCTGCTACAACAACTCCATGACCAGCCACATACCCCAGGGAAGAGGCCTTGGCAGGCCAGCATGCCCTTGACACCAATCGCGTCACCCCACAGCAAAGGGCCCTCTCGCCTTCCTCCCCTCCTGAAACTTCCTCCACACCTACTCCCACCTTCCTCCCACACACCACACCCTCCTCTAATGCCTCCCCAACAACAACCAGGCCCCCATACAGCACCTCCTCCCCTGCCTCTCTCCCCTTGCTATGTCCACGCCACCCGCACAGCACGTGCCTCTTGGCCTTTCCTCCCCGCAGGAAACATGCACCGCACCTACTCAGAGCCCTCTACCAGCCTGCTCACACAGGCCTTCCCCACTAACCTGCCCTCACAGGCAACACCACCCTTCCCTTCACAGCCCTACCTATACTCCACACCTACTGCCCTCCTTCCCTTCCTCCCCTCAACAAACAGGCACCTAGCCTGCTCACCGCTCACGCCCTGCACTCTCCTCCTGCTACAACAACTCCACGACCAGCCACATACCCCAGGGAAGAGGCCTTGGCAGGCCAGCCTGCCCTGGCCTCCACTCGCGTCGCCCCACAACAAAGGGCCCTCTCGCCTTCCTCCCCTCCTGAAACTTCCTCCACACCTACTCCCACCTTCCTCCCACACACCACACCCTCCTCTAATGCCTCCCCAACAACAACCAGGCCCCCACACAACACCTCCTCCCCGGCCTCTCTCCCCTTGCTATGTCCACGCCACCCGCACAGCACGTGCCTCTTGGCCTGTCCTCCCCGCAGGAAACGTGCACCGCACCTACTCAGAGCCCTCTAACAGCCTGCACACACATGCCTTCCCCACTAACCTGCCCTCACAGGCAACACCACCCTTCTCTTTACAGCCCTACCTATACTCCACACCTACTGCCCTCCTTCCCTTGCACCTAGCCTGCTCACCGCTCACGCCCTGCACTCTCCTCCTGCTACAACAACTCCATGACCACCCACAAACCCCAGGGAAGAGGCCTTGGCAGGCCAGCCTGCCCTTGACACCAATCGCGTGGCCCCACAACAAAGGGCCCTCTCGCCTTCCTCCCCTCCTGAAACTTCCTCCACACCTACTCCCACCTTCTTCCCACACACCGCACCCTCCTCTAACGCCTCCCCAACAACAACCAGGCCCCCACGCAACACCTCCTCCCCGGCCTCTCTCCCCTTGCTATGTCCACGCCACCCGCACAGCACGTGCCTCTTGGCCTTTCCTCCCCGCAGGAAACGTGCACCGCACCTACTCAGAGCCCTCTAACAGCCTGCACACACATGCCTTCCCCACTAACCTGCCCTCACAGGCAACACCACCCTTCCCTTCACAGCCCTACCTATACTCCACACCTACTGCCCTCCTTCCCTTGCACCTAGCCTGCTCACCGCTCACGCCCTGCACTCTCCTCCTGCTACAACAACTCCATGACCACCCACAAACCCCAGGGAAGAGGCCTTGGCAGGCCAGCCTGCCCTGGCCACCACTCGCGTGGCCCCACAACAAAGGGCCCTCTCGCCTTCCTCCCCTCCTGAAACTTCCTCCACACCTACTCCCACCTTCCTCCCACACACCACACCCTCCTCTAATGCCTCCCCAACAACAACCAGGCCCCATACAGCACCTCCTCCCCTGACTCTCTCCCCTTGCTATGTCCACGCCACCCGCACAGCACGTGCCTCTTGGCCTTTCCTCCCCGCAGGAAACGTGCACCGCACCTACTCAGAGCCCTCTACCAGCCTGCACACACAGGCCTTCCCCACTAACCTGCCCTCACAGGCAACACCACCCTTCTCTTTACAGCCCTACCTATACTCCACACCTACTGCCCTCCTTCCCTTCCTCACCTCAACAAACATGCACCTAGCCTGCTCACCGCTCACGCCCTGCACTCTCCTCCTGCTACAACAACTCCATGACCACCCACAAACCCCAGGGAAGAGGCCTTGGCAGGCCAGCATGCCCTTGACACCAATCGCGTCACCCCACAGCAAAGGGCCCTCTCGCCTTCCTCCCCTCCTGAAACTTCCTCCACACCTACTCCCACCTTCCTCCCACACACCACACCCTCCTCTAATGCCTCCCCAACAACAACCAGGCCCCCATACAGCACCTCCTCCCCTGCCTCTCTCCCCTTGCTATGTCCACGCCACCCGCACAGCACGTGCCTCTTGGCCTTTCCTCCCCGCAGGAAACATGCACCGCACCTACTCAGAGCCCTCTACCAGCCTGCTCACACAGGCCTTCCCCACTAACCTGCCCTCACAGGCAACACCACCCTTCCCTTCACAGCCCTACCTATACTCCACACCTACTGCCCTCCTTCCCTTCCTCCCCTCAACAAACAGGCACCTAGCCTGCTCACCGCTCACGCCCTGCACTCTCCTCCTGCTACAACAACTCCACGACCAGCCACATACCCCAGGGAAGAGGCCTTGGCAGGCCAGCCTGCCCTGGCCTCCACTCGCGTCGCCCCACAACAAAGGGCCCTCTCGCCTTCCTCCCCTCCTGAAACTTCCTCCACACCTACTCCCACCTTCCTCCCACACACCACACCCTCCTCTAATGCCTCCCCAACAACAACCAGGCCCCCACACAACACCTCCTCCCCGGCCTCTCTCCCCTTGCTATGTCCACGCCACCCGCACAGCACGTGCCTCTTGGCCTGTCCTCCCCGCAGGAAACGTGCACCGCACCTACTCAGAGCCCTCTAACAGCCTGCACACACATGCCTTCCCCACTAACCTGCCCTCACAGGCAACACCACCCTTCTCTTTACAGCCCTACCTATACTCCACACCTACTGCCCTCCTTCCCTTGCACCTAGCCTGCTCACCGCTCACGCCCTGCACTCTCCTCCTGCTACAACAACTCCATGACCACCCACAAACCCCAGGGAAGAGGCCTTGGCAGGCCAGCCTGCCCTTGACACCAATCGCGTGGCCCCACAACAAAGGGCCCTCTCGCCTTCCTCCCCTCCTGAAACTTCCTCCACACCTACTCCCACCTTCTTCCCACACACCGCACCCTCCTCTAACGCCTCCCCAACAACAACCAGGCCCCCACGCAACACCTCCTCCCCGGCCTCTCTCCCCTTGCTATGTCCACGCCACCCGCACAGCACGTGCCTCTTGGCCTTTCCTCCCCGCAGGAAACGTGCACCGCACCTACTCAGAGCCCTCTAACAGCCTGCACACACATGCCTTCCCCACTAACCTGCCCGCACAGGCAACACCACCCTTCCCTTCACAGCCCTACCTACACTCCACACCTACTGCCCTCCTTCCCTTCCACCTAGCCTGCTCACCGCTCACGCCCTGCACTCTCCTCCTGCTACAACAACTCCATGACCACACACAAACCCCAGGGAAGAGGCCTTGGCAGGCCAGCCTGCCCTTGACACCAATCGCGTCGCCCCACAACAAAGGGCCCTCTCTCCTTCCTCCCCTCCTGAAACTTCCTCCACACCTACTCCCACCTTCTTCCCACACACCGCACCCTCCTCTAACGCCTCCCCAACAACAACCAGGCCCCCACACAACACCTCCTCCCCGGCCTCTCTCCCCTTGCTATGTCCACGCCACCCACACAGCACGTGCCTCTTGGCCTTTCCTCCCCGCAGGAAACGTGCACCGCACCTACTCAGAGCCCTCTACCAGCCTGCACACACATGCCTTCCCCACTAACCTGCCCTCACAGGCAACACCACCCTTCTCTTTACAGCCCTACCTATACTCCACACCTACTGCCCTCCTTCCCTTGCACCTAGCCTGCTCACCGCTCACGCCCTGCACTCTCCTCCTGCTACAACAACTCCATGACCACCCACAAACCCCAGGGAAGAGGCCTTGGCAGGCCAGCCTGCCCTTGACACCAATCGCGTGGCCCCACAACAAAGGGCCCTCTCGCCTTCCTCCCCTCCTGAAACTTCCTCCACACCTACTCCCACCTTCTTCCCACACACCGCACCCTCCTCTAACGCCTCCCCAACAACAACCAGGCCCCCACGCAACACCTCCTCCCCGGCCTCTCTCCCCTTGCTATGTCCACGCCACCCGCACAGCACGTGCCTCTTGGCCTTTCCTCCCCGCAGGAAACGTGCACCGCACCTACTCAGAGCCCTCTAACAGCCTGCACACACATGCCTTCCCCACTAACCTGCCCGCACAGGCAACACCACCCTTCCCTTCACAGCCCTACCTACACTCCACACCTACTGCCCTCCTTCCCTTCCACCTAGCCTGCTCACCGCTCACGCCCTGCACTCTCCTCCTGCTACAACAACTCCATGACCACACACAAACCCCAGGGAAGAGGCCTTGGCAGGCCAGCCTGCCCTTGACACCAATCGCGTCGCCCCACAACAAAGGGCCCTCTCTCCTTCCTCCCCTCCTGAAACTTCCTCCACACCTACTCCCACCTTCTTCCCACACACCGCACCCTCCTCTAACGCCTCCCCAACAACAACCAGGCCCCCACACAACACCTCCTCCCCGGCCTCTCTCCCCTTGCTATGTCCACACCAGCCGCACAGCACGTGCCTCTTGGCCTTTCCTCCCCACAGGAAACGTGCACCGCACCTACTCAGAGCCCTCTACCAGCCTGCACACACATGCCTTCCCCACTAACCTGCCCTCACAGGCAACACCACCCTTCCCTTCACAGCCCTACCTATACTCCACACCTACTGCCCTCCTTCCCTTGCACCTAGCCTGCTCACCGCTCACGCCCTGCACTCTCCTCCTGCTACAACAACTCCATGACCACCCACAAACCCCAGGGAAGAGGCCTTGGCAGGCCAGCCTGCCCTTGACACCAATCGCAAGGCCCCACAACAAAGGGCCCTCTCGCCTTCCTCCCCTCCTGAAACTTCCTCCACACCTACTCCCACCTTCCTCCCACACACCACACCCTCCTCTAATGCCTCCCCAACAACAACCAGGCCCCCACACAACACCTCCTCCCCGGCCTCTCTCCCCTTGCTATGTCCACGCCACCCGCACAGCACGTGCCTCTTGGCCTGTCCTCCCCGCAGGAAACGTGCACCGCACCTACTCAGAGCCCTCTACCAGCCTGCACACACATGCCTTCCCCACTAACCTGCCCTCACAGGCAACACCACCCTTCTCTTTACAGCCCTACCTATACTCCACACCTACTGCCCTCCTTCCCTTGCACCTAGCCTGCTCACCACTCACGCCCTGCACTCTCCTCCTGCTACAACAACTCCATGACCACCCACAAACCCCAGGGAAGAGGCCTTGGCAGGCCAGCCTGCCCTTGACACCAATCGCGTCGCCCCACAGCAAAGGGCCCTCTCGCATTCCTCCCCTCCTGAAACTTCCTCCACACCTACTCCCACCTTCTTCCCACACACCGCACCCTCCTCTAACGCCTCCCCAACAACAACCAGGCCCCCACACAACACCTCCTCCCCGGCCTCTCTCCCCTTGCTATGTCCACGCCACCCGCACAGCACGTGCCTCTTGGCCTTTCCTCCCCGCAGGAAACGTGCACCGCACCTACTCAGAGCCCTCTACCAGCCTGCACACACATGCCTTCCCCACTAACCTGCCCTCACAGGCAACACCACCCTTCCCTTCACAGCCCTACCTATACTCCACACCTACTGCCCTCCTTCCCTTGCACCTAGCCTGCTCACCGCTCACGCCCTGCACTCTCCTCCTGCTACAACAACTCCATGACCAGCCACAAACCCCAGGGAAGAGGCCTTGGCAGGCCAGCCTGCCCTGGCCACCACTCGCGTCACCGCACAACAAAGGGCCCTCTCGCCTTCCTCCCCTCCTGAAACTTCCTCCACACCTACTCCCACCTTCCTCCCACACACCACACCCTCCTCTAATGCCTCCCCAACAACAACCAGGCCCCCATACAGCACCTCCTCCCCTGCTTCTCTCCCCTTGCTATGTCCACGCCACCCGCACAGCACGTGCCTCTTGGCCTTTCCTCCCCGCAGGAAACATGCACCGCACCTACTCAGAGCCCTCTACCAGCCTGCTCACACATGCCTTCCCCACTAACCTGCCCTCACAGGCAACACCACCCTTCCCTTCACAGCCCTACCTATACTCCACACCTACTGCCCTCCTTCCCTTCCTCCCCTCAACAAACAGGCACCTAGCCTGCTCACCGCTCACGCCCTGCACTCTCCTCCTGCTACAACAACTCCACGACCAGCCACATACCCCAGGGAAGAGGCCTTGGCAGGCCAGCCTGCCCTGGCCTCCACTCGCGTCGCCCCACAACAAAGGGCCCTCTCGCCTTCCTCCCCTCCTGAAACTTCCTCCACACCTACTCCCACCTTCCTCCCACACACCACACCCTCCTCTAATGCCTCCCCAACAACAACCAGGCCCCCACACAACACCTCCTCCCCGGCCTCTCTCCCCTTGCTATGTCCACGCCAGCCGCACAGCACGTGCCTCTTGGCCTGTCCTCCCCGCACGAAACGTGCACGGCACCTACTCAGAGCCCTCTACCAGCCTGCACACACATGCCTTCCCCACTAACCTGCCCTCACAGGCAACACCACCCTTCTCTTTACAGCCCTACCTATACTCCACACCTACTGCCCTCCTTCCCTTGCACCTAGCCTGCTCACTGCTCACGCCCTGCACTCTCCTCCTGCTACAACAACTCCACGACCAGCCACATACCCCAGGGAAGAGGCCTTGGCAGGCCAGCCTGCCCTGGCCACCAATCGCGTGGCCCCACAACAAAGGGCCCTCTCGCCTTCCTCCCCTCCTGAAACTTCCTCCACACCTACTCCCACCTTCTTCCCACACACCACACCCTCCTCTAACGCCTCCCCAACAACAACCAGGCCCCCCACACAACACCTCCTCCCCTACTCTCTCCCCTTGCTATGTCCACGCCACCCGCACAGCACGTGCCTCTTGGCCTTTCCTCCCCGCAGGAAACGTGCACCGCACCTACTCAGAGCCCTCTACCAGCCTGCACACACATGCCTTCCCCACTAACCTGCCCTCACAGGCAACACCACCCTTCCCTTCACAGCCCTACCTATACTCCACACCTACTGCCCTCCTTCCCTTGCACCTAGCCTGCTCACCGCTCACGCCCTGCACTCTCCTCCTGCTACAACAACTCCATGACCACCCACAAACCCCAGGGAAGAGGCCTTGGCAGGCCAGCCTGCCCTTGACACCAATCGCGTCGCCCCACAGCAAAGGGCCCTCTCGCATTCCTCCCCTCCTGAAACTTCCTCCACACCTACTCCCACCTTCTTCCCACACACCGCACCCTCCTCTAACGCCTCCCCAACAACAACCAGGCCCCCACACAACACCTCCTCCCCGGCCTCTCTCCCCTTGCTATGTCCACGCCACCCGCACAGCACGTGCCTCTTGGCCTTTCCTCCCCGCAGGAAACGTGCACCGCACCTACTCAGAGCCCTCTACCAGCCTGCACACACATGCCTTCCCCACTAACCTGCCCTCACAGGCAACACCACCCTTCCCTTCACAGCCCTACCTATACTCCACACCTACTGCCCTCCTTCCCTTGCACCTAGCCTGCTCACCGCTCACGCCCTGCACTCTCCTCCTGCTACAACAACTCCATGACCAGCCACAAACCCCAGGGAAGAGGCCTTGGCAGGCCAGCCTGCCCTGGCCACCACTCGCGTCACCGCACAACAAAGGGCCCTCTCGCCTTCCTCCCCTCCTGAAACTTCCTCCACACCTACTCCCACCTTCCTCCCACACACCACACCCTCCTCTAATGCCTCCCCAACAACAACCAGGCCCCCATACAGCACCTCCTCCCCTGCTTCTCTCCCCTTGCTATGTCCACGCCACCCGCACAGCACGTGCCTCTTGGCCTTTCCTCCCCGCAGGAAACATGCACCGCACCTACTCAGAGCCCTCTACCAGCCTGCTCACACATGCCTTGCCCACTAACCTGCCCTCACAGGCAACACCACCCTTCCCTTCACAGCCCTACCTATACTCCACACCTACTGCCCTCCTTCCCTTCCTCCCCTCAACAAACAGGCACCTAGCCTGCTCACCGCTCACGCCCTGCACTCTCCTCCTGCTACAACAACTCCACGACCAGCCACATACCCCAGGGAAGAGGCCTTGGCAGGCCAGCCTGCCCTGGCCTCCACTCGCGTCGCCCCACAACAAAGGGCCCTCTCGCCTTCCTCCCCTCCTGAAACTTCCTCCACACCTACTCCCACCTTCCTCCCACACACCACACCCTCCTCTAATGCCTCCCCAACAACAACCAGGCCCCCACACAACACCTCCTCCCCGGCCTCTCTCCCCTTGCTATGTCCACGCCACCCGCACAGCACGTGCCTCTTGGCCTGTCCTCCCCGCAGGAAACGTGCACCGCACCTACTCAGAGCCCTCTAACAGCCTGCACACACATGCCTTCCCCACTAACCTGCCCTCACAGGCAACACCACCCTTCCCTTCACAGCCCTACCTACACTCCACACCTACTGCCCTCCTTCCCTTGCACCTAGCCTGCTCACCGCTCACGCCCTGCACTCTCCTCCTGCTACAACAACTCCACGACCAGCCACATACCCCAGGGAAGAGGCCTTGGCAGGCCAGCCTGCCCTGGCCACCACCCGCGTGGCCCCACAACAAAGGGCCCTCTCGCCTTCCTCCCCTCCTGAAACTTCCTCCACACCTACTCCCACCTTCCTCCCACACACCACACCCTCCTCTAACGCCTCCCCAACAACAACCAGGCCCCCACACAACACCTCCTCCCCGGCCTCTCTCCCCTTGCTATGTCCACGCCGCCCGCACAGCACGTGCCTCTTGGCCTTTCCTCCCCGCAGGAAACGTGCACCGCACCTACTCAGAGCCCTCTACCAGCCTGCACACACATGCCTTCCCCACTAACCTGCCCTCACAGGCAACACCACCCTTCCCTTCACAGCCCTACCTATACTCCACACCTACTGCCCTCCTTCCCTTGCACCTAGCCTGCTCACTGCTCACGCCCTGCACTCTCCTCCTGCTACAACAACTCCATGACCAGCCACATACCCCAGGGAAGAGGCCTTGGCAGGCCAGCCTGCCCTTGACACCACTCGTGTCGCCCCACAACAAAGGGCCCTCTCTCCTTCCTCCCCTCCTGAAACTTCCTCCACACCTACTCCCACCTTCTTCCCACACACCGCACCCTCCTCTAACGCCTCCCCAACAACAACCAGGCCCCCACACAACACCTCCTCCCCGGCCTCTCTCCCCTTGCTATGTCCACGCCACCCGCACAGCACGTGCCTCTTGGCCTTTCCTCCCCGCAGGAAACGTGCACCGCACCTACTCAGAGCCCTCTACCAGCCTGCACACACATGCCTTCCCCACTAACCTGCCCTCACAGGCAACACCACCCTTCCCTTCACAGCCCTACCTATACTCCACACCTACTGCCCTCCTTCCCTTGCACCTAGCCTGCTCACCGCTCACGCCCTGCACTCTCCTCCTGCTACAACAACTCCATGACCACCCACAAACCCCAGGGAAGAGGCCTTGGCAGGCCAGCCTGCCCTGGCCACCAATCGCAAGGCCCCACAGCAAAGGGCCCTCTCGCCTTCCTCCCCTCCTGAAACTTCCTCCACACCTACTCCCACCTTCCTCCCACACACCACACCCTCCTCTAATGCCTCCCCAACAACAACCAGGCCCCCATACAGCACCTCCTCCCCTGCTTCTCTCCCCTTGCTATGTCCACGCCACCCGCACAGCACGTGCCTCTTGGCCTTTCCTCCCCGCAGGAAACGTGCACCGCACCTACTCAGAGCCCTCTACCAGCCTGCTCACACATGCCTTCCCCACTAACCTGCCCTCACAGGCAACACCACCCTTCCCTTCACAGCCCTACCTATACTCCACACCTACTGCCCTCCTTCCCTTGCACCTAGCCTGCTCACCGCTCACGCCCTGCACTCTCCTCCTGCTACAACAACTCCATGACCAGCCACAAACCCCAGGGAAGAGGCCTTGGCAGGCCAGCCTGCCCTGGCCACCACTCGCGTCACCGCACAACAAAGGGCCCTCTCGCCTTCCTCCCCTCCTGAAACTTCCTCCACACCTACTCCCACCTTCCTCCCACACACCACACCCTCCTCTAATGCCTCCCCAACAACAACCAGGCCCCCATACAGCACCTCCTCCCCTGCTTCTCTCCCCTTGCTATGTCCACGCCACCCGCACAGCACGTGCCTCTTGGCCTTTCCTCCCCGCAGGAAACATGCACCGCACCTACTCAGAGCCCTCTACCAGCCTGCTCACACATGCCTTGCCCACTAACCTGCCCTCACAGGCAACACCATCCTTCCCTTCACAGCCCTACCTATACTCCACACCTACTGCCCTCCTTCCCTTCCTCCCCTCAACAAACAGGCACCTAGCCTGCTCACCGCTCACGCCCTGCACTCTCCTCCTGCTACAACAACTCCACGACCAGCCACATACCCCAGGGAAGAGGCCTTGGCAGGCCAGCCTGCCCTGGCCTCCACTCGCGTCGCCCCACAACAAAGGGCCCTCTCGCCTTCCTCCCCTCCTGAAACTTCCTCCACACCTACTCCCACCTTCCTCCCACACACCACACCCTCCTCTAATGCCTCCCCAACAACAACCAGGCCCCCACACAACACCTCCTCCCCGGCCTCTCTCCCCTTGCTATGTCCACGCCACCCGCACAGCACGTGCCTCTTGGCCTGTCCTCCCCGCAGGAAACGTGCACCGCACCTACTCAGAGCCCTCTACCAGCCTGCACACACATGCCTTCCCCACTAACCTGCCCTCACAGGCAACACCACCCTTCTCTTTACAGCCCTACCTATACTCCACACCTACTGCCCTCCTTCCCTTGCACCTAGCCTGCTCACTGCTCACGCCCTGCACTCTCCTCCTGCTACAACAACTCCACGACCAGCCACATACCCCAGGGAAGAGGCCTTGGCAGGCCAGCCTGCCCTTGACACCAATCGCGTGGCCCCACAACAAAGGGCCCTCTCGCCTTCCTCCCCTCCTGAAACTTCCTCCACACCTACTCCCACCTTCCTCCCACACACCACACCCTCCTCTAACGCCTCCCCAACAACAACCAGGCCCCCATACAGCACCTCCTCCCCTGCTTCTCTCCCCTTGCTATGTCCACGCCACCCGCACAGCACGTGCCTCTTGGCCTTTCCTCCCCGCAAGAAACATGCACCGCACCTACTCAGAGCCCTCTACCAGCCTGCTCACACATGCCTTCCCCACTAACCTGCCCTCACAGGCAACACCACCCTTCCCTTCACAGCCCTACCTATACTCCACACCTACTGCCCTCCTTCCCTTCCTCCCCTCAACAAACAGGCACCTAGCCTGCTCACCGCTCACGCCCTGCACTCTCCTCCTGCTACAACAACTCCACGACCAGCCACATACCCCAGGGAAGAGGCCTTGGCAGGCCAGCCTGCCCTGGCCTCCACTCGCGTCGCCCCACAACAAAGGGCCCTCTCGCCTTCCTCCCCTCCTGAAACTTCCTCCACACCTACTCCCACCTTCTTCCCACACACCACACCCTCCTCTAACGCCTCCCCAACAACAACCAGGCCCCCCACACAACACCTCCTCCCCGGCCTCTCTCCCCTTCCTATGTCCACGCCACCCGCACAGCACGTGCCTCTTGGCCTTTCCTCCCCGCAGGAAACGTGCACCGCACCTACTCAGAGCCCTCTAACAGCCTGCACACACATGCCTTCCCCACTAACCTGCCCTCACAGGCAACACCACCCTTCCCTTCACAGCCCTACCTATACTCCACACCTACTGCCCTCCTTCCCTTGCACCTAGCCTGCTCACCACTCACGCCCTGCACTCTCCTCCTGCTACAACTCCATGACCACCCACAAACCCCAGGGAAGAGGCCTTGGCAGGCCAGCCTGCCCTTGACACCAATCGCGTCGCCCCACAGCAAAGGGCCCTCTCGCATTCCTCCCCTCCTGAAACTTCCTCCACACCTACTCCCACCTTCTTCCCACACACCGCACCCTCCTCTAACGCCTCCCCAACAACAACCAGGCCCCCACACAACACCTCCTCCCCGGCCTCTCTCCCCTTGCTATGTCCACGCCACCCGCACAGCACGTGCCTCTTGGCCTTTCCTCCCCGCAGGAAACGTGCACCGCACCTACTCAGAGCCCTCTACCAGCCTGCACACACATGCCTTCCCCACTAACCTGCCCTCACAGGCAACACCACCCTTCCCTTCACAGCCCTACCTATACTCCACACCTACTGCCCTCCTTCCCTTGCACCTAGCCTGCTCACCGCTCACGCCCTGCACTCTCCTCCTGCTACAACAACTCCATGACCAGCCACAAACCCCAGGGAAGAGGCCTTGGCAGGCCAGCCTGCCCTGGCCACCACTCGCGTCACCGCACAACAAAGGGCCCTCTCGCCTTCCTCCCCTCCTGAAACTTCCTCCACACCTACTCCCACCTTCCTCCCACACACCACACCCTCCTCTAATGCCTCCCCAACAACAACCAGGCCCCCATACAGCACCTCCTCCCCTGCTTCTCTCCCCTTGCTATGTCCACGCCACCCGCACAGCACGTGCCTCTTGGCCTTTCCTCCCCGCAGGAAACATGCACCGCACCTACTCAGAGCCCTCTACCAACCTGCTCACACATGCCTTGCCCACTAACCTGCCCTCACAGGCAACACCACCCTTCCCTTCACAGCCCTACCTATACTCCACACCTACTGCCCTCCTTCCCTTCCTCCCCTCAACAAACAGGCACCTAGCCTGCTCACCGCTCACGCCCTGCACTCTCCTCCTGCTACAACAACTCCACGACCAGCCACATACCCCAGGGAAGAGGCCTTGGCAGGCCAGCCTGCCCTGGCCTCCACTCGCGTGGCCCCACAACAAAGGGCCCTCTCGCCTTCCTCCCCTCCTGAAACTTCCTCCACACCTACTCCCACCTTCCTCCCACACACCACACCCTCCTCTAATGCCTCCCCAACAACAACCAGGCCCCCACACAACACCTCCTCCCCGGCCTCTCTCCCCTTCCTATGTCCACGCCAGCCGCACAGCACGTGCCTCTTGGCCTGTCCTCCCCGCACGAAACGTGCACGGCACCTACTCAGAGCCCTCTACCAGCCTGCACACACATGCCTTCCCCACTAACCTGCCCTCACAGGCAACACCACCCTTCTCTTTACAGCCCTACCTATACTCCACACCTACTGCCCTCCTTCCCTTGCACCTAGCCTGCTCACTGCTCACGCCCTGCACTCTCCTCCTGCTACAACAACTCCACGACCAGCCACATACCCCAGGGAAGAGGCCTTGGCAGGCCAGCCTGCCCTGGCCACCAATCGCGTGGCCCCACAACAAAGGGCCCTCTCGCCTTCCTCCCCTCCTGAAACTTCCTCCACACCTACTCCCACCTTCTTCCCACACACCACACCCTCCTCTAACGCCTCCCCAACAACAACCAGGCCCCCCACACAACACCTCCTCCCCTACTCTCTCCCCTTGCTATGTCCACGCCGCCCGCACAGCACGTGCCTCTTGGCCTTTCCTCCCCGCAGGAAACGTGCACCGCACCTACTCAGAGCCCTCTACCAGCCTGCACACACATGCCTTCCCCACTAACCTGCCCTCACAGGCAACACCACCCTTCCCTTCACAGCCCTACCTATACTCCACACCTACTGCCCTCCTTCCCTTGCACCTAGCCTGCTCACCGCTCACGCCCTGCACTCTCCTCCTGCTACAACAACTCCATGACCACCCACAAACCCCAGGGAAGAGGCCTTGGCAGGCCAGCCTGCCCTTGACACCAATCGCGTCGCCCCACAGCAAAGGGCCCTCTCGCATTCCTCCCCTCCTGAAACTTCCTCCACACCTACTCCCACCTTCTTCCCACACACCGCACCCTCCTCTAACGCCTCCCCAACAACAACCAGGCCCCCACACAACACCTCCTCCCCGGCCTCTCTCCCCTTGCTATGTCCACGCCACCCGCACAGCACGTGCCTCTTGGCCTTTCCTCCCCGCAGGAAACGTGCACCGCACCTACTCAGAGCCCTCTACCAGCCTGCACACACATGCCTTCCCCACTAACCTGCCCTCACAGGCAACACCACCCTTCCCTTCACAGCCCTACCTATACTCCACACCTACTGCCCTCCTTCCCTTGCACCTAGCCTGCTCACCGCTCACGCCCTGCACTCTCCTCCTGCTACAACAACTCCATGACCACCCACAAACCCCAGGGAAGAGGCCTTGGCAGGCCAGCCTGCCCTGGCCACCACTCGCGTCACCGCACAACAAAGGGCCCTCTCGCCTTCCTCCCCTCCTGAAACTTCCTCCACACCTACTCCCACCTTCCTCCCACACACCACACCCTCCTCTAATGCCTCCCCAACAACAACCAGGCCCCCATACAGCACCTCCTCCCCTGCTTCTCTCCCCTTGCTATGTCCACGCCACCCGCACAGCACGTGCCTCTTGGCCTTTCCTCCCCGCAGGAAACATGCACCGCACCTACTCAGAGCCCTCTACCAGCCTGCTCACACATGCCTTGCCCACTAACCTGCCCTCACAGGCAACACCACCCTTCCCTTCACAGCCCTACCTATACTCCACACCTACTGCCCTCCTTCCCTTCCTCCCCTCAACAAACAGGCACCTAGCCTGCTCACCGCTCACGCCCTGCACTCTCCTCCTGCTACAACAACTCCACGACCAGCCACATACCCCAGGGAAGAGGCCTTGGCAGGCCAGCCTGCCCTGGCCTCCACTCGCGTCGCCCCACAACAAAGGGCCCTCTCGCCTTCCTCCCCTCCTGAAACTTCCTCCACACCTACTCCCACCTTCCTCCCACACACCACACCCTCCTCTAATGCCTCCCCAACAACAACCAGGCCCCCACACAACACCTCCTCCCCGGCCTCTCTCCCCTTGCTATGTCCACGCCAGCCGCACAGCACGTGCCTCTTGGCCTGTCCTCCCCGCAGGAAACGTGCACCGCACCTACTCAGAGCCCTCTACCAGCCTGCACACACATGCCTTCCCCACTAACCTGCCCTCACAGGCAACACCACCCTTCCCTTCACAGCCCTACCTACACTCCACACCTACTGCCCTCCTTCCCTTGCACCTAGCCTGCTCACTGCTCACGCCCTGCACTCTCCTCCTGCTACAACAACTCCACGACCAGCCACATACCCCAGGGAAGAGGCCTTGGCAGGCCAGCCTGCCCTGGCCACCACCCGCGTGGCCCCACAACAAAGGGCCCTCTCGCCTTCCTCCCCTCCTGAAACTTCCTCCACACCTACTCCCACCTTCCTCCCACACACCACACCCTCCTCTAACGCCTCCCCAACAACAACCAGGCCCCCACACAACACCTCCTCCCCGGCCTCTCTCCCCTTGCTATGTCCACGCCGCCCGCACAGCACGTGCCTCTTGGCCTTTCCTCCCCGCAGGAAACGTGCACCGCACCTACTCAGAGCCCTCTACCAGCCTGCACACACATGCCTTCCCCACTAACCTGCCCTCACAGGCAACACCACCCTTCCCTTCACAGCCCTACCTATACTCCACACCTACTGCCCTCCTTCCCTTGCACCTAGCCTGCTCACTGCTCACGCCCTGCACTCTCCTCCTGCTACAACAACTCCATGACCAGCCACATACCCCAGGGAAGAGGCCTTGGCAGGCCAGCCTGCCCTTGACACCACTCGTGTCGCCCCACAACAAAGGGCCCTCTCTCCTTCCTCCCCTCCTGAAACTTCCTCCACACCTACTCCCACCTTCTTCCCACACACCGCACCCTCCTCTAACGCCTCCCCAACAACAACCAGGCCCCCACACAACACCTCCTCCCCGGCCTCTCTCCCCTTGCTATGTCCACGCCACCCGCACAGCACGTGCCTCTTGGCCTTTCCTCCCCGCAGGAAACGTGCACCGCACCTACTCAGAGCCCTCTACCAGCCTGCACACACATGCCTTCCCCACTAACCTGCCCTCACAGGCAACACCACCCTTCCCTTCACAGCCCTACCTATACTCCACACCTACTGCCCTCCTTCCCTTGCACCTAGCCTGCTCACCGCTCACGCCCTGCACTCTCCTCCTGCTACAACAACTCCATGACCACCCACAAACCCCAGGGAAGAGGCCTTGGCAGGCCAGCCTGCCCTGGCCACCAATCGCAAGGCCCCACAGCAAAGGGCCCTCTCGCCTTCCTCCCCTCCTGAAACTTCCTCCACACCTACTCCCACCTTCCTCCCACACACCACACCCTCCTCTAATGCCTCCCCAACAACAACCAGGCCCCCATACAGCACCTCCTCCCCTGCTTCTCTCCCCTTGCTATGTCCACGCCACCCGCACAGCACGTGCCTCTTGGCCTTTCCTCCCCGCAGGAAACATGCACCGCACCTACTCAGAGCCCTCTACCAGCCTGCTCACACATGCCTTCCCCACTAACCTGCCCTCACAGGCAACACCACCCTTCCCTTCACAGCCCTACCTATACTCCACACCTACTGCCCTCCTTCCCTTCCTCACCTCAACAAACAGGCACCTAGCCTGCTCACCGCTCACGCCCTGCACTCTCCTCCTGCTACAACAACTCCACGACCAGCCACATACCCCAGGGAAGAGGCCTTGGCAGGCCAGCCTGCCCTGGCCTCCACTCGCGTCGCCCCACAACAAAGGGCCCTCTCGCCTTCCTCCCCTCCTGAAACTTCCTCCACACCTACTCCCACCTTCCTCCCACACACCACACCCTCCTCTAATGCCTCCCCAACAACAACCAGGCCCCCACACAACACCTCCTCCCCGGCCTCTCTCCCCTTGCTATGTCCACGCCAGCCGCACAGCACGTGCCTCTTGGCCTGTCCTCCCCGCAGGAAACGTGCACCGCACCTACTCAGAGCCCTCTAACAGCCTGCACACACATGCCTTCCCCACTAACCTGCCCTCACAGGCAACACCACCCTTCCCTTCACAGCCCTACCTATACTCCACACCTACTGCCCTCCTTCCCTTGCACCTAGCCTGCTCACCGCTCACGCCCTGCACTCTCCTCCTGCTACAACAACTCCACGACCAGCCACATACCCCAGGGAAGAGGCCTTGGCAGGCCAGCCTGCCCTGGCCACCACCCGCGTGGCCCCACAACAAAGGGCCCTCTCGCCTTCCTCCCCTCCTGAAACTTCCTCCACACCTACTCCCACCTTCCTCCCACACACCACACCCTCCTCTAACGCCTCCCCAACAACAACCAGGCCCCCACACAACACCTCCTCCCCGGCCTCTCTCCCCTTGCTATGTCCACGCCACCCGCACAGCACGTGCCTCTTGGCCTTTCCTCCCCACAGGAAACGTGCACCGCACCTACTCAGAGCCCTCTACCAGCCTGCACACACATGCCTTCCCCACTAACCTGCCCTCACAGGCAACACCACCCTTCCCTTCACAGCCCTACCTACACTCCACACCTACTGCCCTCCTTCCCTTGCACCTAGCCTGCTCACCGCTCACGCCCTGCACTCTCCTCCTGCTACAACAACTCCATGACCAGCCACAAACCACAGGGAAGAGGCCTTGGCAGGCCAGCCTGCCCTTGACACCAATCGCGTCGCCCCACAACAAAGGGCCCTCTCGCCTTCCTCCCCTCCTGAAACTTCCTCCACACCTACTCCCACCTTCTTCCCACACACCACACCCTCCTCTAACGCCTCCCCAACAAACAACCAGGCCCCCACACAACACCTCCTCCCCGGCCTCTCTCCCCTTGCTATGTCCACGCCACCCGCACAGCACGTGCCTCTTGGCCTTTCCTCCCCGCAGGAAACGTGCACCGCACCTACTCAGAGCCCTCTACCAGCCTGCACACACATGCCTTCCCCACTAACCTGCCCTCACAGGCAACACCACCCTTCTCTTTACAGCCCTACCTATACTCCACACCTACTGCCCTCCTTCCCTTGCACCTAGCCTGCTCACCGCTCACGCCCTGCACTCTCCTCCTGCTACAACAACTCCATGACCACCCACAAACCCCAGGGAAGAGGCCTTGGCAGGCCAGCCTGCCCTTGACACCACTCGCGTGGCCCCACAGCAAAGGGCCCTCTCGCATTCCTCCCCTCCTGAAACTTCCTCCACACCTACTCCCACCTTCCTCCCACACACCACACCCTCCTCTAATGCCTCCCCAACAACAACCAGGCCCCCACACAACACCTCCTCCCCGGCCTCTCTCCCCTTGCTATGTCCACGCCACCCGCACAGCACGTGCCTCTTGGCCTTTCCTCCCCGCAGGAAACGTGCACCGCACCTACTCAGAGCCCTCTACCAGCCTGCACACACATGCCTTCCCCACTAACCTGCCCTCACAGGCAACACCACCCTTCCCTTCACAGCCCTACCTATACTCCACACCTACTGCCCTCCTTCCCTTGCACCTAGCCTGCTCACCGCTCACGCCCTGCACTCTCCTCCTGCTACAACAACTCCATGACCACCCACAAACCCCAGGGAAGAGGCCTTGGCAGGCCAGCCTGCCCTGGCCACCACTCGCGTCGCCCCACAACAAAGGGCCCTCTCGCCTTCCTCCCCTCCTGAAACTTCCTCCACACCTACTCCCACCTTCCTCCCACACACCACACCCTCCTCTAATGCCTCCCCAACAACAACCAGGCCCCATACAGCACCTCCTCCCCTGCCTCTCTCCCCTTGCTATGTCCACGCCACCCGCACAGCACGTGCCTCTTGGCCTTTCCTCCCCGCAGGAAACGTGCACCGCACCTACTCAGAGCCCTCTACCAGCCTGCACACACAGGCCTTCCCCACTAACCTGCCCTCACAGGCAACACCACCCTTCTCTTTACAGCCCTACCTATACTCCACACCTACTGCCCTCCTTCCCTTCCTCACCTCAACAAACATGCACCTAGCCTGCTCACCGCTCACGCCCTGCACTCTCCTCCTGCTACAACAACTCCATGACCAGCCACATACCCCAGGGAAGAGGCCTTGGCAGGCCAGCATGCCCTTGACACCAATCGCGTCACCCCACAACAAAGGGCCCTCTCGCCTTCCTCCCCTCCTGAAACTTCCTCCACACCTACTCCCACCTTCCTCCCACACACCACACCCTCCTCTAATGCCTCCCCAACAACAACCAGGCCCCCATACAGCACCTCCTCCCCGGCCTCTCTCCCCTTGCTATGTCCACGCCACCCACACAGCACGTGCCTCTTGGCCTTTCCTCCCCGCAGGAAACATGCACCGCACCTACTCAGAGCCCTCTACCAGCCTGCTCACACATGCCTTCCCCACTAACCTGCCCTCACAGGCAACACCACCCTTCCCTTCACAGCCCTACCTACACTCCACACCTACTGCCCTCCTTCCCTTGCACCTAGCCTGCTCACCGCTCACGCCCTGCACTCTCCTCCTGCTACAACAACTCCATGACCAGCCACAAACCCCAGGGAAGAGGCCTTGGCAGGCCAGCCTGCCCTTGACACCAATCGCGTCGCCCCACAACAAAGGGCCCTCTCGCCTTCCTCCCCTCCTGAAACTTCCTCCACACCTACTCCCACCTTCTTCCCACACACCACACCCTCCTCTAACGCCTCCCCAACAACAACCAGGCCCCCACACAACACCTCCTCCCCGGCCTCTCTCCCCTTGCTATGTCCACGCCGCCCGCACAGCACGTGCCTCTTGGCCTTTCCTCCCCGCAGGAAACGTGCACCGCACCTACTCAGAGCCCTCTACCAGCCTGCACACACATGCCTTCCCCACTAACCTGCCCTCACAGGCAACACCACCCTTCCCTTCACAGCCCTACCTATACTCCACACCTACTGCCCTCCTTCCCTTGCACCTAGCCTGCTCACTGCTCACGCCCTGCACTCTCCTCCTGCTACAACAACTCCATGACCAGCCACATACCCCAGGGAAGAGGCCTTGGCAGGCCAGCCTGCCCTTGACACCACTCGTGTCGCCCCACAACAAAGGGCCCTCTCGCCTTCCTCCCCTCCTGAAACTTCCTCCACACCTACTCCCACCTTCTTCCCACACACCGCACCCTCCTCTAACGCCTCCCCAACAACAACCAGGCCCCCACACAACACCTCCTCCCCGGCCTCTCTCCCCTTGCTATGTCCACGCCACCCGCACAGCACGTGCCTCTTGGCCTTTCCTCCCCGCAGGAAACGTGCACCGCACCTACTCAGAGCCCTCTACCAGCCTGCACACACATGCCTTCCCCACTAACCTGCCCTCACAGGCAACACCACCCTTCCCTTCACAGCCCTACCTATACTCCACACCTACTGCCCTCCTTCCCTTGCACCTAGCCTGCTCACTGCTCACGCCCTGCACTCTCCTCCTGCTACAACAACTCCACGACCAGCCACATACCCCAGGGAAGAGGCCTTGGCAGGCCAGCCTGCCCTGGCCACCAATCGCGTGGCCCCACAACAAAGGGCCCTCTCTCCTTCCTCCCCTCCTGAAACTTCCTCCACACCTACTCCCACCTTCTTCCCACACACCACACCCTCCTCTAACGCCTCCCCAACAACAACCAGGCCCCCCACACAACACCTCCTCCCCTACTCTCTCCCCTTGCTATGTCCACGCCGCCCGCACAGCACGTGCCTCTTGGCCTTTCCTCCCCGCAGGAAACGTGCACCGCACCTACTCAGAGCCCTCTACCAGCCTGCACACACATGCCTTCCCCACTAACCTGCCCTCACAGGCAACACCACCCTTCCCTTCACAGCCCTACCTATACTCCACACCTACTGCCCTCCTTCCCTTGCACCTAGCCTGCTCACCGCTCACGCCCTGCACTCTCCTCCTGCTACAACAACTCCATGACCACCCACAAACCCCAGGGAAGAGGCCTTGGCAGGCCAGCCTGCCCTTGACACCAATCGCGTCGCCCCACAGCAAAGGGCCCTCTCGCATTCCTCCCCTCCTGAAACTTCCTCCACACCTACTCCCACCTTCTTCCCACACACCGCACCCTCCTCTAACGCCTCCCCAACAACAACCAGGCCCCCACACAACACCTCCTCCCCGGCCTCTCTCCCCTTGCTATGTCCACGCCACCCGCACAGCACGTGCCTCTTGGCCTTTCCTCCCCGCAGGAAACGTGCACCGCACCTACTCAGAGCCCTCTACCAGCCTGCACACACATGCCTTCCCCACTAACCTGCCCTCACAGGCAACACCACCCTTCCCTTCACAGCCCTACCTATACTCCACACCTACTGCCCTCCTTCCCTTGCACCTAGCCTGCTCACCGCTCACGCCCTGCACTCTCCTCCTGCTACAACAACTCCATGACCACCCACAAACCCCAGGGAAGAGGCCTTGGCAGGCCAGCCTGCCCTGGCCACCACTCGCGTCACCGCACAACAAAGGGCCCTCTCGCCTTCCTCCCCTCCTGAAACTTCCTCCACACCTACTCCCACCTTCCTCCCACACACCACACCCTCCTCTAATGCCTCCCCAACAACAACCAGGCCCCCATACAGCACCTCCTCCCCTGCTTCTCTCCCCTTGCTATGTCCACGCCACCCGCACAGCACGTGCCTCTTGGCCTTTCCTCCCCGCAGGAAACATGCACCGCACCTACTCAGAGCCCTCTACCAGCCTGCTCACACATGCCTTGCCCACTAACCTGCCCTCACAGGCAACACCACCCTTCCCTTCACAGCCCTACCTATACTCCACACCTACTGCCCTCCTTCCCTTCCTCCCCTCAACAAACAGGCACCTAGCCTGCTCACCGCTCACGCCCTGCACTCTCCTCCTGCTACAACAACTCCACGACCAGCCACATACCCCAGGGAAGAGGCCTTGGCAGGCCAGCCTGCCCTGGCCTCCACTCGCGTCGCCCCACAACAAAGGGCCCTCTCGCCTTCCTCCCCTCCTGAAACTTCCTCCACACCTACTCCCACCTTCCTCCCACACACCACACCCTCCTCTAATGCCTCCCCAACAACAACCAGGCCCCCACACAACACCTCCTCCCCGGCCTCTCTCCCCTTGCTATGTCCACGCCAGCCGCACAGCACGTGCCTCTTGGCCTGTCCTCCCCGCAGGAAACGTGCACCGCACCTACTCAGAGCCCTCTACCAGCCTGCACACACATGCCTTCCCCACTAACCTGCCCTCACAGGCAACACCACCCTTCCCTTCACAGCCCTACCTACACTCCACACCTACTGCCCTCCTTCCCTTGCACCTAGCCTGCTCACTGCTCACGCCCTGCACTCTCCTCCTGCTACAACAACTCCACGACCAGCCACATACCCCAGGGAAGAGGCCTTGGCAGGCCAGCCTGCCCTGGCCACCACCCGCGTGGCCCCACAACAAAGGGCCCTCTCGCCTTCCTCCCCTCCTGAAACTTCCTCCACACCTACTCCCACCTTCCTCCCACACACCACACCCTCCTCTAACGCCTCCCCAACAACAACCAGGCCCCCACACAACACCTCCTCCCCGGCCTCTCTCCCCTTGCTATGTCCACGCCGCCCGCACAGCACGTGCCTCTTGGCCTTTCCTCCCCGCAGGAAACGTGCACCGCACCTACTCAGAGCCCTCTACCAGCCTGCACACACATGCCTTCCCCACTAACCTGCCCTCACAGGCAACACCACCCTTCCCTTCACAGCCCTACCTATACTCCACACCTACTGCCCTCCTTCCCTTGCACCTAGCCTGCTCACTGCTCACGCCCTGCACTCTCCTCCTGCTACAACAACTCCATGACCAGCCACATACCCCAGGGAAGAGGCCTTGGCAGGCCAGCCTGCCCTTGACACCACTCGTGTCGCCCCACAACAAAGGGCCCTCTCTCCTTCCTCCCCTCCTGAAACTTCCTCCACACCTACTCCCACCTTCTTCCCACACACCGCACCCTCCTCTAACGCCTCCCCAACAACAACCAGGCCCCCACACAACACCTCCTCCCCGGCCTCTCTCCCCTTGCTATGTCCACGCCACCCGCACAGCACGTGCCTCTTGGCCTTTCCTCCCCGCAGGAAACGTGCACCGCACCTACTCAGAGCCCTCTACCAGCCTGCACACACATGCCTTCCCCACTAACCTGCCCTCACAGGCAACACCACCCTTCCCTTCACAGCCCTACCTATACTCCACACCTACTGCCCTCCTTCCCTTGCACCTAGCCTGCTCACCGCTCACGCCCTGCACTCTCCTCCTGCTACAACAACTCCATGACCACCCACAAACCCCAGGGAAGAGGCCTTGGCAGGCCAGCCTGCCCTGGCCACCAATCGCAAGGCCCCACAGCAAAGGGCCCTCTCGCCTTCCTCCCCTCCTGAAACTTCCTCCACACCTACTCCCACCTTCCTCCCACACACCACACCCTCCTCTAATGCCTCCCCAACAACAACCAGGCCCCCATACAGCACCTCCTCCCCTGCTTCTCTCCCCTTGCTATGTCCACGCCACCCGCACAGCACGTGCCTCTTGGCCTTTCCTCCCCGCAGGAAACATGCACCGCACCTACTCAGAGCCCTCTACCAGCCTGCTCACACATGCCTTGCCCACTAACCTGCCCTCACAGGCAACACCACCCTTCCCTTCACAGCCCTACCTATACTCCACACCTACTGCCCTCCTTCCCTTCCTCACCTCAACAAACAGGCACCTAGCCTGCTCACCGCTCACGCCCTGCACTCTCCTCCTGCTACAACAACTCCACGACCAGCCACATACCCCAGGGAAGAGGCCTTGGCAGGCCAGCCTGCCCTGGCCTCCACTCGCGTCGCCCCACAACAAAGGGCCCTCTCGCCTTCCTCCCCTCCTGAAACTTCCTCCACACCTACTCCCACCTTCCTCCCACACACCACACCCTCCTCTAATGCCTCCCCAACAACAACCAGGCCCCCACACAACACCTCCTCCCCGGCCTCTCTCCCCTTGCTATGTCCACGCCAGCCGCACAGCACGTGCCTCTTGGCCTGTCCTCCCCGCAGGAAACGTGCACCGCACCTACTCAGAGCCCTCTACCAGCCTGCACACACATGCCTTCCCCACTAACCTGCCCTCACAGGCAACACCACCCTTCCCTTCACAGCCCTACCTATACTCCACACCTACTGCCCTCCTTCCCTTGCACCTAGCCTGCTCACCGCTCACGCCCTGCACTCTCCTCCTGCTACAACAACTCCACGACCAGCCACATACCCCAGGGAAGAGGCCTTGGCAGGCCAGCCTGCCCTGGCCACCACCCGCGTGGCCCCACAACAAAGGGCCCTCTCGCCTTCCTCCCCTCCTGAAACTTCCTCCACACCTACTCCCACCTTCTTCCCACACACCACACCCTCCTCTAACGCCTCCCCAACAACAACCAGGCCCCCACACAACACCTCCTCCCCGGCCTCTCTCCCCTTGCTATGTCCACACCAGCCGCACAGCACGTGCCTCTTGGCCTTTCCTCCCCACAGGAAACGTGCACCGCACCTACTCAGAGCCCTCTACCAGCCTGCACACACATGCCTTCCCCACTAACCTGCCCTCACAGGCAACACCACCCTTCCCTTCACAGCCCTACCTACACTCCACACCTACTGCCCTCCTTCCCTTGCACCTAGCCTGCTCACCGCTCACGCCCTGCACTCTCCTCCTGCTACAACAACTCCATGACCAGCCACAAACCACAGGGAAGAGGCCTTGGCAGGCCAGCCTGCCCTTGACACCAATCGCGTCGCCCCACAACAAAGGGCCCTCTCGCCTTCCTCCCCTCCTGAAACTTCCTCCACACCTACTCCCACCTTCTTCCCACACACCACACCCTCCTCTAACGCCTCCCCAACAAACAACCAGGCCCCCACACAACACCTCCTCCCCGGCCTCTCTCCCCTTGCTATGTCCACGCCACCCGCACAGCACGTGCCTCTTGGCCTTTCCTCCCCGCAGGAAACGTGCACCGCACCTACTCAGAGCCCTCTACCAGCCTGCACACACATGCCTTCCCCACTAACCTGCCCTCACAGGCAACACCACCCTTCTCTTTACAGCCCTACCTATACTCCACACCTACTGCCCTCCTTCCCTTGCACCTAGCCTGCTCACCGCTCACGCCCTGCACTCTCCTCCTGCTACAACAACTCCATGACCACCCACAAACCCCAGGGAAGAGGCCTTGGCAGGCCAGCCTGCCCTTGACACCACTCGCGTGGCCCCACAGCAAAGGGCCCTCTCGCATTCCTCCCCTCCTGAAACTTCCTCCACACCTACTCCCACCTTCCTCCCACACACCACACCCTCCTCTAATGCCTCCCCAACAACAACCAGGCCCCCACACAGCACCTCCTCCCCGGCCTCTCTCCCCTTGCTATGTCCACGCCACCCGCACAGCACGTGCCTCTTGGCCTTTCCTCCCCGCAGGAAACGTGCACCGCACCTACTCAGAGCCCTCTACCAGCCTGCACACACATGCCTTCCCCACTAACCTGCCCTCACAGGCAACACCACCCTTCCCTTCACAGCCCTACCTATACTCCACACCTACTGCCCTCCTTCCCTTGCACCTAGCCTGCTCACCGCTCACGCCCTGCACTCTCCTCCTGCTACAACAACTCCATGACCAGCCACAAACCCCAGGGAAGAGGCCTTGGCAGGCCAGCCTGCCCTGGCCACCACTCGCGTCGCCCCACAACAAAGGGCCCTCTCGCCTTCCTCCCCTCCTGAAACTTCCTCCACACCTACTCCCACCTTCCTCCCACACACCACACCCTCCTCTAATGCCTCCCCAACAACAACCAGGCCCCATACAGCACCTCCTCCCCTGCCTCTCTCCCCTTGCTATGTCCACGCCACCCGCACAGCACGTGCCTCTTGGCCTTTCCTCCCCGCAGGAAACGTGCACCGCACCTACTCAGAGCCCTCTACCAGCCTGCACACACAGGCCTTCCCCACTAACCTGCCCTCACAGGCAACACCACCCTTCTCTTTACAGCCCTACCTATACTCCACACCTACTGCCCTCCTTCCCTTCCTCACCTCAACAAACATGCACCTAGCCTGCTCACCGCTCACGCCCTGCACTCTCCTCCTGCTACAACAACTCCATGACCAGCCACATACCCCAGGGAAGAGGCCTTGGCAGGCCAGCATGCCCTTGACACCAATCGCGTCACCCCACAACAAAGGGCCCTCTCGCCTTCCTCCCCTCCTGAAACTTCCTCCACACCTACTCCCACCTTCCTCCCACACACCACACCCTCCTCTAATGCCTCCCCAACAACAACCAGGCCCCCATACAGCACCTCCTCCCCGGCCTCTCTCCCCTTGCTATGTCCACGCCACCCACACAGCACGTGCCTCTTGGCCTTTCCTCCCCGCAGGAAACATGCACCGCACCTACTCAGAGCCCTCTACCAGCCTGCTCACACATGCCTTCCCCACTAACCTGCCCTCACAGGCAACACCACCCTTCCCTTCACAGCCCTACCTACACTCCACACCTACTGCCCTCCTTCCCTTGCACCTAGCCTGCTCACCGCTCACGCCCTGCACTCTCCTCCTGCTACAACAACTCCATGACCAGCCACAAACCCCAGGGAAGAGGCCTTGGCAGGCCAGCCTGCCCTTGACACCAATCGCGTCGCCCCACAACAAAGGGCCCTCTCGCCTTCCTCCCCTCCTGAAACTTCCTCCACACCTACTCCCACCTTCTTCCCACACACCACACCCTCCTCTAACGCCTCCCCAACAACAACCAGGCCCCCACACAACACCTCCTCCCCGGCCTCTCTCCCCTTGCTATGTCCACGCCGCCCGCACAGCACGTGCCTCTTGGCCTTTCCTCCCCGCAGGAAACGTGCACCGCACCTACTCAGAGCCCTCTAACAGCCTGCACACACATGCCTTCCCCACTAACCTGCCCTCACAGGCAACACCACCCTTCCCTTCACAGCCCTACCTATACTCCACACCTACTGCCCTCCTTCCCTTGCACCTAGCCTGCTCACTGCTCACGCCCTGCACTCTCCTCCTGCTACAACAACTCCATGACCAGCCACATACCCCAGGGAAGAGGCCTTGGCAGGCCAGCCTGCCCTTGACACCACTCGTGTCGCCCCACAACAAAGGGCCCTCTCGCCTTCCTCCCCTCCTGAAACTTCCTCCACACCTACTCCCACCTTCTTCCCACACACCGCACCCTCCTCTAACGCCTCCCCAACAACAACCAGGCCCCCACACAACACCTCCTCCCCGGCCTCTCTCCCCTTGCTATGTCCACGCCACCCGCACAGCACGTGCCTCTTGGCCTTTCCTCCCCGCAGGAAACGTGCACCGCACCTACTCAGAGCCCTCTACCAGCCTGCACACACATGCCTTCCCCACTAACCTGCCCTCACAGGCAACACCACCCTTCCCTTCACAGCCCTACCTATACTCCACACCTACTGCCCTCCTTCCCTTGCACCTAGCCTGCTCACCGCTCACGCCCTGCACTCTCCTCCTGCTACAACAACTCCATGACCACCCACAAACCCCAGGGAAGAGGCCTTGGCAGGCCAGCCTGCCCTGGCCACCACTCGCGTGGACCCACAACAAAGGGCCCTCTCGCCTTCCTCCCCTCCTGAAACTTCCTCCACACCTACTCCCACCTTCCTCCCACACACCACACCCTCCTCTAATGCCTCCCCAACAACAACCAGGCCCCCATACAGCACCTCCTCCCCTGCTTCTCTCCCCTTGCTATGTCCACGCCACCCGCACAGCACGTGCCTCTTGGCCTTTCCTCCCCGCAGGAAACATGCACCGCACCTACTCAGAGCCCTCTACCAGCCTGCTCACACATGCCTTCCCCACTAACCTGCCCTCACAGGCAACACCACCCTTCCCTTCACAGCCCTACCTATACTCCACACCTACTGCCCTCCTTCCCTTCCTCACCTCAACAAACAGGCACCTAGCCTGCTCACCGCTCACGCCCTGCACTCTCCTCCTGCTACAACAACTCCACGACCAGCCACATACCCCAGGGAAGAGGCCTTGGCAGGCCAGCCTGCCCTGGCCTCCACTCGCGTCGCCCCACAACAAAGGGCCCTCTCGCCTTCCTCCCCTCCTGAAACTTCCTCCACACCTACTCCCACCTTCCTCCCACACACCACACCCTCCTCTAATGCCTCCCCAACAACAACCAGGCCCCCACACAACACCTCCTCCCCGGCCTCTCTCCCCTTGCTATGTCCACGCCAGCCGCACAGCACGTGCCTCTTGGCCTGTCCTCCCCGCAGGAAACGTGCACCGCACCTACTCAGAGCCCTCTAACAGCCTGCACACACATGCCTTCCCCACTAACCTGCCCTCACAGGCAACACCACCCTTCCCTTCACAGCCCTACCTATACTCCACACCTACTGCCCTCCTTCCCTTGCACCTAGCCTGCTCACCGCTCACGCCCTGCACTCTCCTCCTGCTACAACAACTCCATGACCAGCCACATACCCCAGGGAAGAGGCCTTGGCAGGCCAGCCTGCCCTGGCCACCACCCGCGTGGCCCCACAACAAAGGGCCCTCTCGCCTTCCTCCCCTCCTGAAACTTCCTCCACACCTACTCCCACCTTCCTCCCACACACCACACCCTCCTCTAACGCCTCCCCAACAACAACCAGGCCCCCACACAACACCTCCTCCCCGGCCTCTCTCCCCTTGCTATGTCCACACCAGCCGCACAGCACGTGCCTCTTGGCCTTTCCTCCCCACAGGAAACGTGCACCGCACCTACTCAGAGCCCTCTACCAGCCTGCACACACATGCCTTCCCCACTAACCTGCCCTCACAGGCAACACCACCCTTCCCTTCACAGCCCTACCTACACTCCACACCTACTGCCCTCCTTCCCTTGCACCTAGCCTGCTCACCGCTCACGCCCTGCACTCTCCTCCTGCTACAACAACTCCATGACCAGCCACAAACCACAGGGAAGAGGCCTTGGCAGGCCAGCCTGCCCTTGACACCAATCGCGTCGCCCCACAACAAAGGGCCCTCTCGCCTTCCTCCCCTCCTGAAACTTCCTCCACACCTACTCCCACCTTCTTCCCACACACCACACCCTCCTCTAACGCCTCCCCAACAAACAACCAGGCCCCCACACAACACCTCCTCCCCGGCCTCTCTCCCCTTGCTATGTCCACGCCACCCGCACAGCACGTGCCTCTTGGCCTTTCCTCCCCGCAGGAAACGTGCACCGCACCTACTCAGAGCCCTCTACCAGCCTGCACACACATGCCTTCCCCACTAACCTGCCCTCACAGGCAACACCACCCTTCTCTTTACAGCCCTACCTATACTCCACACCTACTGCCCTCCTTCCCTTGCACCTAGCCTGCTCACCGCTCACGCCCTGCACTCTCCTCCTGCTACAACAACTCCATGACCACCCACAAACCCCAGGGAAGAGGCCTTGGCAGGCCAGCCTGCCCTTGACACCACTCGCGTGGCCCCACAGCAAAGGGCCCTCTCGCATTCCTCCCCTCCTGAAACTTCCTCCACACCTACTCCCACCTTCCTCCCACACACCACACCCTCCTCTAATGCCTCCCCAACAACAACCAGGCCCCCACACAGCACCTCCTCCCCGGCCTCTCTCCCCTTGCTATGTCCACGCCACCCGCACAGCACGTGCCTCTTGGCCTTTCCTCCCCGCAGGAAACGTGCACCGCACCTACTCAGAGCCCTCTACCAGCCTGCACACACATGCCTTCCCCACTAACCTGCCCTCACAGGCAACACCACCCTTCCCTTCACAGCCCTACCTATACTCCACACCTACTGCCCTCCTTCCCTTGCACCTAGCCTGCTCACCGCTCACGCCCTGCACTCTCCTCCTGCTACAACAACTCCATGACCACCCACAAACCCCAGGGAAGAGGCCTTGGCAGGCCAGCATGCCCTGGCCACCACTCGCGTCGCCCCACAACAAAGGGCCCTCTCGCCTTCCTCCCCTCCTGAAACTTCCTCCACACCTACTCCCACCTTCCTCCCACACACCACACCCTCCTCTAATGCCTCCCCAACAACAACCAGGCCCCATACAGCACCTCCTCCCCTGCCTCTCTCCCCTTGCTATGTCCACGCCACCCGCACAGCACGTGCCTCTTGGCCTTTCCTCCCCGCAGGAAACGTGCACCGCACCTACTCAGAGCCCTCTACCAGCCTGCACACACAGGCCTTCCCCACTAACCTGCCCTCACAGGCAACACCACCCTTCTCTTTACAGCCCTACCTATACTCCACACCTACTGCCCTCCTTCCCTTCCTCACCTCAACAAACATGCACCTAGCCTGCTCACCGCTCACGCCCTGCACTCTCCTCCTGCTACAACAACTCCATGACCAGCCACATACCCCAGGGAAGAGGCCTTGGCAGGCCAGCATGCCCTTGACACCAATCGCGTCACCCCACAACAAAGGGCCCTCTCGCCTTCCTCCCCTCCTGAAACTTCCTCCACACCTACTCCCACCTTCCTCCCACACACCACACCCTCCTCTAATGCCTCCCCAACAACAACCAGGCCCCCATACAGCACCTCCTCCCCGGCCTCTCTCCCCTTGCTATGTCCACGCCACCCACACAGCACGTGCCTCTTGGCCTTTCCTCCCCGCAGGAAACATGCACCGCACCTACTCAGAGCCCTCTACCAGCCTGCTCACACATGCCTTCCCCACTAACCTGCCCTCACAGGCAACACCACCCTTCCCTTCACAGCCCTACCTACACTCCACACCTACTGCCCTCCTTCCCTTGCACCTAGCCTGCTCACCGCTCACGCCCTGCACTCTCCTCCTGCTACAACAACTCCATGACCAGCCACAAACCCCAGGGAAGAGGCCTTGGCAGGCCAGCCTGCCCTTGACACCAATCGCGTCGCCCCACAACAAAGGGCCCTCTCGCCTTCCTCCCCTCCTGAAACTTCCTCCACACCTACTCCCACCTTCTTCCCACACACCACACCCTCCTCTAACGCCTCCCCAACAAACAACCAGGCCCCCACACAACACCTCCTCCCCGGCCTCTCTCCCCTTCCTATGTCCACGCCACCCGCACAGCACGTGCCTCTTGGCCTTTCCTCCCCGCAGGAAACGTGCACCGCACCTACTCAGAGCCCTCTACCAGCCTGCACACACATGCCTTCCCCACTAACCTGCCCTCACAGGCAACACCACCCTTCTCTTTACAGCCCTACCTATACTCCACACCTACTGCCCTCCTTCCCTTGCACCTAGCCTGCTCACCGCTCACGCCCTGCACTCTCCTCCTGCTACAACAACTCCATGACCACCCACAAACCCCAGGAAAGAGGCCTTGGCAGGCCAGCCTGCCCTTGACACCACTCGCGTGGCCCCACAGCAAAGGGCCCTCTCGCATTCCTCCCCTCCTGAAACTTCCTCCACACCTACTCCCACCTTCCTCCCACACACCACACCCTCCTCTAATGCCTCCCCAACAACAACCAGGCCCCCACACAACACCTCCTCCCCGGCCTCTCTCCCCTTGCCATGGCCACGCCAGCCGCACAGCACGTGCCTCTTGGCCTTTCCTCCCCGCAGGAAACGTGCACCGCACCTACTCAGAGCCCTCTACCAGCCTGCACACACAGGCCTTCCCCACTAACCTGCCCTCACAGGCAACACCACCCTTCCCTTCACAGCCCTACCTATACTCCACACCTACTGCCCTCCTTCCCTTGCACCTAGCCTGCTCACCGCTCACGCCCTGCACTCTCCTCCTGCTACAACAACTCCATGACCACCCACAAACCCCAGGGAAGAGGCCTTGGCAGGCCAGCCTGCCCTGGCCACCACTCGCGTCGCCCCACAACAAAGGGCCCTCTCGCCTTCCTCCCCTCCTGAAACTTCCTCCACACCTACTCCCACCTTCCTCCCACACACCACACCCTCCTCTAATGCCTCCCCAACAACAACCAGGCCCCATACAGCACCTCCTCCCCTGCCTCTCTCCCCTTGCTATGTCCACGCCACCCGCACAGCACGTGCCTCTTGGCCTTTCCTCCCCGCAGGAAACGTGCACCGCACCTACTCAGAGCCCTCTACCAGCCTGCACACACAGGCCTTCCCCACTAACCTGCCCTCACAGGCAACACCACCCTTCTCTTTACAGCCCTACCTATACTCCACACCTACTGCCCTCCTTCCCTTCCTCACCTCAACAAACATGCACCTAGCCTGCTCACCGCTCACGCCCTGCACTCTCCTCCTGCTACAACAACTCCATGACCAGCCACATACCCCAGGGAAGAGGCCTTGGCAGGCCAGCATGCCCTTGACACCAATCGCGTCACCCCACAACAAAGGGCCCTCTCGCCTTCCTCCCCTCCTGAAACTTCCTCCACACCTACTCCCACCTTCCTCCCACACACCACACCCTCCTCTAATGCCTCCCCAACAACAACCAGGCCCCCATACAGCACCTCCTCCCCTGCCTCTCTCCCCTTGCTATGTCCACGCCACCCGCACAGCACGTGCCTCTTGGCCTTTCCTCCCCGCAGGAAACATGCACCGCACCTACTCAGAGCCCTCTACCAGCCTGCTCACACATGCCTTCCCCACTAACCTGCCCTCACAGGCAACACCACCCTTCCCTTCACAGCCCTACCTATACTCCACACCTACTGCCCTCCTTCCCTTCCTCCCCTCAACAAACAGGCACCTAGCCTGCTCACCGCTCACGCCCTGCACTCTCCTCCTGCTACAACAACTCCACGACCAGCCACATACCCCAGGGAAGAGGCCTTGGCAGGCCAGCCTGCCCTGGCCTCCACTCGCGTCGCCCCACAACAAAGGGCCCTCTCGCCTTCCTCCCCTCCTGAAACTTCCTCCACACCTACTCCCACCTTCCTCCCACACACCACACCCTCCTCTAATGCCTCCCCAACAACAACCAGGCCCCCACACAACACCTCCTCCCCGGCCTCTCTCCCCTTGCTATGTCCACGCCACCCGCACAGCACGTGCCTCTTGGCCTGTCCTCCCCGCAGGAAACGTGCACCGCACCTACTCAGAGCCCTCTAACAGCCTGCACACACATGCCTTCCCCACTAACCTGCCCTCACAGGCAACACCACCCTTCTCTTTACAGCCCTACCTATACTCCACACCTACTGCCCTCCTTCCCTTGCACCTAGCCTGCTCACCGCTCACGCCCTGCACTCTCCTCCTGCTACAACAACTCCATGACCACCCACAAACCCCAGGGAAGAGGCCTTGGCAGGCCAGCCTGCCCTTGACACCATTCGCAAGGCCCCACAACAAAGGGCCCTCTCGCCTTCCTCCCCTCCTGAAACTTCCTCCACACCTACTCCCACCTTCTTCCCACACACCGCACCCTCCTCTAACGCCTCCCCAACAACAACCAGGCCCCCACACAACACCTCCTCCCCGGCCTCTCTCCCCTTGCTATGTCCACGCCACCCGCACAGCACGTGCCTCTTGGCCTTTCCTCCCCGCAGGAAACGTGCACCGCACCTACTCAGAGCCCTCTAACAGCCTGCACACACATGCCTTCCCCACTAACCTGCCCTCACAGGCAACACCACCCTTCCCTTCACAGCCCTACCTATACTCCACACCTACTGCCCTCCTTCCCTTGCACCTAGCCTGCTCACCGCTCACGCCCTGCACTCTCCTCCTGCTACAACAACTCCATGACCACCCACAAACCCCAGGGAAGAGGCCTTGGCAGGCCAGCCTGCCCTGGCCACCACCCGCGTGGACCCACAACAAAGGGCCCTCTCGCCTTCCTCCCCTCCTGAAACTTCCTCCACACCTACTCCCACCTTCCTCCCACACACCACACCCTCCTCTAATGCCTCCCCAACAACAACCAGGCCCCCATACAGCACCTCCTCCCCTGCTTCTCTCCCCTTGCTATGTCCACGCCACCCGCACAGCACGTGCCTCTTGGCCTTTCCTCCCCGCAGGAAACATGCACCGCACCTACTCAGAGCCCTCTACCAGCCTGCTCACACATGCCTTGCCCACTAACCTGCCCTCACAGGCAACACCACCCTTCCCTTCACAGCCCTACCTATACTCCACACCTACTGCCCTCCTTCCCTTCCTCCCCTCAACAAACAGGCACCTAGCCTGCTCACCGCTCACGCCCTGCACTCTCCTCCTGCTACAACAACTCCACGACCAGCCACATACCCCAGGGAAGAGGCCTTGGCAGGCCAGCCTGCCCTGGCCTCCACTCGCGTCGCCCCACAACAAAGGGCCCTCTCGCCTTCCTCCCCTCCTGAAACTTCCTCCACACCTACTCCCACCTTCCTCCCACACACCACACCCTCCTCTAATGCCTCCCCAACAACAACCAGGCCCCCACACAACACCTCCTCCCCGGCCTCTCTCCCCTTGCTATGTCCACGCCAGCCGCACAGCACGTGCCTCTTGGCCTGTCCTCCCCGCAGGAAACGTGCACCGCACCTACTCAGAGCCCTCTACCAGCCTGCACACACATGCCTTCCCCACTAACCTGCCCTCACAGGCAACACCACCCTTCTCTTTACAGCCCTACCTATACTCCACACCTACTGCCCTCCTTCCCTTGCACCTAGCCTGCTCACCGCTCACGCCCTGCACTCTCCTCCTGCTACAACAACTCCACGACCAGCCACATACCCCAGGGAAGAGGCCTTGGCAGGCCAGCCTGCCCTGGCCTCCACTCGCGTCGCCCCACAACAAAGGGCCCTCTCGCCTTCCTCCCCTCCTGAAACTTCCTCCACACCTACTCCCACCTTCCTCCCACACACCACACCCTCCTCTAACGCCTCCCCAACAACAACCAGGCCTCCAACACAACACCTCCTCCCCTACTCTCTCCCCTTGCTATGTCCACGCCGCCCGCACAGCACGTGCCTCTTGGCCTTTCCTCCCCGCAGGAAACGTGCACCGCACCTACTCAGAGCCCTCTACCAGCCTGCACACACATGCCTTCCCCACTAACCTGCCCTCACAGGCAACACCACCCTTCCCTTCACAGCCCTACCTATACTCCACACCTACTGCCCTCCTTCCCTTGCACCTAGCCTGCTCACCGCTCACGCCCTGCACTCTCCTCCTGCTACAACAACTCCACGACCACCCACAAACCCCAGGGAAGAGGCCTTGGCAGGCCAGCCTGCCCTTGACACCAATCGCGTCGCCCCACAGCAAAGGGCCCTCTCTCCTTCCTCCCCTCCTGAAACTTCCTCCACACCTACTCCCACCTTCTTCCCACACACCGCACCCTCCTCTAACGCCTCCCCAACAACAACCAGGCCCCCACACAACACCTCCTCCCCGGCCTCTCTCCCCTTGCTATGTCCACGCCACCCGCACAGCACGTGCCTCTTGGCCTTTCCTCCCCGCAGGAAACGTGCACCGCACCTACTCAGAGCCCTCTAACAGCCTGCACACACATGCCTTCCCCACTAACCTGCCCTCACAGGCAACACCACCCTTCCCTTCACAGCCCTACCTATACTCCACACCTACTGCCCTCCTTCCCTTGCACCTAGCCTGCTCACCGCTCACGCCCTGCACTCTCCTCCTGCTACAACAACTCCATGACCAGCCACATACCCCAGGGAAGAGGCCTTGGCAGGCCAGCCTGCCCTTGACACCACTCGTGTCGCCCCACAACAAAGGGCCCTCTCGCCTTCCTCCCCTCCTGAAACTTCCTCCACACCTACTCCCACCTTCTTCCCACACACCGCACCCTCCTCTAACGCCTCCCCAACAACAACCAGGCCCCCACACAACACCTCCTCCCCGGCCTCTCTCCCCTTGCTATGTCCACGCCACCCGCACAGCACGTGCCTCTTGGCCTTTCCTCCCCGCAGGAAACGTGCACCGCACCTACTCAGAGCCCTCTACCAGCCTGCACACACATGCCTTCCCCACTAACCTGCCCTCACAGGCAACACCACCCTTCCCTTCACAGCCCTACCTATACTCCACACCTACTGCCCTCCTTCCCTTGCACCTAGCCTGCTCACCGCTCACGCCCTGCACTCTCCTCCTGCTACAACAACTCCATGACCACCCACAAACCACAGGGAAGAGGCCTTGGCAGGCCAGCCTGCCCTGGCCACCACTCGCGTGGCCCCACAACAAAGGGCCCTCTCGCCTTCCTCCCCTCCTGAAACTTCCTCCACACCTACTCCCACCTTCCTCCCACACACCACACCCTCCTCTAATGCCTCCCCAACAACAACCAGGCCCCATACAGCACCTCCTCCCCTGCCTCTCTCCCCTTGCTATGTCCACGACACCCGCACAGCACGTGCCTCTTGGCCTTTCCTCCCCGCAGGAAACGTGCACCGCACCTACTCAGAGCCCTCTACCAGCCTGCACACACATGCCTTCCCCACTAACCTGCCCTCACAGGCAACACCACCCTTCCCTTCACAGCCCTACCTATACTCCACACCTACTGCCCTCCTTCCCTTCCTCACCTCAACAAACATGCACCTAGCCTGCTCACCGCTCACGCCCTGCACTCTCCTCCTGCTACAACAACTCCATGACCAGCCACAAACCCCAGGGAAGAGGCCTTGGCAGGCCAGCATGCCCTTGACACCAATCGCGTCACCCCACAGCAAAGGGCCCTCTCGCCTTCCTCCCCTCCTGAAACTTCCTCCACACCTACTCCCACCTTCCTCCCACACACCACACCCTCCTCTAATGCCTCCCCAACAACAACCAGGCCCCCATACAGCACCTCCTCCCCTGCCTCTCTCCCCTTGCTATGTCCACGCCACCCGCACAGCACGTGCCTCTTGGCCTTTCCTCCCCGCAGGAAACATGCACCGCACCTACTCAGAGCCCTCTACCAGCCTGCTCACACATGCCTTGCCCACTAACCTGCCCTCACAGGCAACACCACCCTTCCCTTCACAGCCCTACCTATACTCCACACCTACTGCCCTCCTTCCCTTCCTCCCCTCAACAAACATGCACCTAGCCTGCTCACCGCTCACGCCCTGCACTCTCCTCCTGCTACAACAACTCCACGACCAGCCACATACCCCAGGGAAGAGGCCTTGGCAGGCCAGCCTGCCCTTGACACCATTCGCAAGGCCCCACAACAAAGGGCCCTCTCGCCTTCCTCCCCTCCTGAAACTTCCTCCACACCTACTCCCACCTTCCTCCCACACACCACACCCTCCTCTAATGCCTCCCCAACAACAACCAGGCCCCCACACAACACCTCCTCCCCGGCCTCTCTCCCCTTGCTATGTCCACGCCAGCCGCACAGCACGTGCCTCTTGGCCTTTCCTCCCCGCAGGAAACGTGCACCGCACCTACTCAGAGCCCTCTAACAGCCTGCACACACATGCCTTCCCCACTAACCTGCCCTCACAGGCAACACCACCCTTCCCTTCACAGCCCTACCTATACTCCACACCTACTGCCCTCCTTCCCTTGCACCTAGCCTGCTCACCGCTCATGCCCTGCACTCTCCTCCTGCTACAACAACTCCACGACCAGCCACATACCCCAGGGAAGAGGCCTTGGCAGGCCAGCCTGCCCTGGCCACCACCCGCGTGGCCCCACAACAAAGGGCCCTCTCGCCTTCCTCCCCTCCTGAAACTTCCTCCACACCTACTCCCACCTTCCTCCCACACACCACACCCTCCTCTAACGCCTCCCCAACAACAACCAGGCCCCCACACAACACCTCCTCCCCGGCCTCTCTCCCCTTGCCATGGCCACGCCACCCGCACAGCACGTGCCTCTTGGCCTTTCCTCCCCGCAGGAAACGTGCACCGCACCTACTCAGAGCCCTCTACCAGCCTGCACACACATGCCTTCCCCACTAACCTGCCCTCACAGGCAACACCACCCTTCCCTTCACAGCCCTACCTATACTCCACACCTACTGCCCTCCTTCCCTTGCACCTAGCCTGCTCACCGCTCACGCCCTGCACTCTCCTCCTGCTACAACAACTCCATGACCACCCACAAACCCCAGGGAAGAGGCCTTGGCAGGCCAGCCTGCCCTGGCCACCACTCGCGTCGCCCCACAACAAAGGGCCCTCTCGCCTTCCTCCCCTCCTGAAACTTCCTCCACACCTACTCCCACCTTCCTCCCACACACCACACCCTCCTCTAATGCCTCCCCAACAACAACCAGGCCCCATACAGCACCTCCTCCCCTGCCTCTCTCCCCTTGCTATGTCCACGACACCCGCACAGCACGTGCCTCTTGGCCTTTCCTCCCCGCAGGAAACGTGCACCGCACCTACTCAGAGCCCTCTACCAGCCTGCACACACAGGCCTTCCCCACTAACCTGCCCTCACAGGCAACACCACCCTTCCCTTCACAGTCCTACCTATACTCCACACCTACTGCCCTCCTTCCCTTCCTCACCTCAACAAACATGCACCTAGCCTGCTCACCGCTCACGCCCTGCACTCTCCTCCTGCTACAACAACTCCATGACCAGCCACAAACCCCAGGGAAGAGGCCTTGGCAGGCCAGCATGCCCTTGACACCAATCGCGTCACCCCACAGCAAAGGGCCCTCTCGCCTTCCTCCCCTCCTGAAACTTCCTCCACACCTACTCCCACCTTCCTCCCACACACCACACCCTCCTCTAATGCCTCCCCAACAACAACCAGGCCCCCATACAGCACCTCCTCCCCTGCCTCTCTCCCCTTGCTATGTCCACGCCACCCGCACAGCACGTGCCTCTTGGCCTTTCCTCCCCGCAGGAAACATGCACCGCACCTACTCAGAGCCCTCTACCAGCCTGCTCACACATGCCTTGCCCACTAACCTGCCCTCACAGGCAACACCACCCTTCCCTTCACAGCCCTACCTATACTCCACACCTACTGCCCTCCTTCCCTTCCTCCCCTCAACAAACATGCACCTAGCCTGCTCACCGCTCACGCCCTGCACTCTCCTCCTGCTACAACAACTCCACGACCAGCCACATACCCCAGGGAAGAGGCCTTGGCAGGCCAGCCTGCCCTTGACACCATTCGCAAGGCCCCACAACAAAGGGCCCTCTCGCCTTCCTCCCCTCCTGAAACTTCCTCCACACCTACTCCCACCTTCCTCCCACACACCACACCCTCCTCTAATGCCTCCCCAACAACAACCAGGCCCCCACACAACACCTCCTCCCCGGCCTCTCTCCCCTTGCTATGTCCACACCAGCCGCACAGCACGTGCCTCTTGGCCTGTCCTCCCCGCAGGAAACGTGCACCGCACCTACTCAGAGCCCTCTAACAGCCTGCACACACATGCCTTCCCCACTAACCTGCCCTCACAGGCAACACCACCCTTCTCTTTACAGCCCTACCTATACTCCACACCTACTGCCCTCCTTCCCTTGCACCTAGCCTGCTCACCGCTCACGCCCTGCACTCTCCTCCTGCTACAACAACTCCATGACCACCCACAAACCCCAGGGAAGAGGCCTTGGCAGGCCAGCCTGCCCTTGACACCATTCGCAAGGCCCCACAACAAAGGGCCCTCTCGCCTTCCTCCCCTCCTGAAACTTCCTCCACACCTACTCCCACCTTCTTCCCACACACCGCACCCTCCTCTAACGCCTCCCCAACAACAACCAGGCCCCCACACAACACCTCCTCCCCGGCCTCTCTCCCCTTGCTATGTCCACGCCACCCGCACAGCACGTGCCTCTTGGCCTTTCCTCCCCGCAGGAAACGTGCACCGCACCTACTCAGAGCCCTCTACCAGCCTGCACACACATGCCTTCCCCACTAACCTGCCCTCACAGGCAACACCACCCTTCCCTTCACAGCCCTACCTATACTCCACACCTACTGCCCTCCTTCCCTTGCACCTAGCCTGCTCACCGCTCACGCCCTGCACTCTCCTCCTGCTACAACAACTCCACGACCAGCCACATACCCCAGGGAAGAGGCCTTGGCAGGCCAGTCTGCCCTGGCCACCAATCGCGTCGCCCCACAACAAAGGGCCCTCTCGCCTTCCTCCCCTCCTGAAACTTCCTCCACACCTACTCCCACCTTCTTCCCACACACCACACCCTCCTCTAACGCCTCCCCAACAACAACCAGGCCCCCAACACAACACCTCCTCCCCTACTCTCTCCCCTTGCTATGTCCACGCCGCCCGCACAGCACGTGCCTCTTGGCCTTTCCTCCCCGCAGGAAACGTGCACCGCACCTACTCAGAGCCCTCTACCAGCCTGCACACACATGCCTTCCCCACTAACCTGCCCTCACAGGCAACACCACCCTTCCCTTCACAGCCCTACCTATACTCCACACCTACTGCCCTCCTTCCCTTGCACCTAGCCTGCTCACCGCTCACGCCCTGCACTCTCCTCCTGCTACAACAACTCCACGACCACCCACAAACCCCAGGGAAGAGGCCTTGGCAGGCCAGCCTGCCCTTGACACCAATCGCGTCGCCCCACAGCAAAGGGCCCTCTCTCCTTCCTCCCCTCCTGAAACTTCCTCCACACCTACTCCCACCTTCTTCCCACACACCGCACCCTCCTCTAACGCCTCCCCAACAACAACCAGGCCCCCACACAACACCTCCTCCCCGGCCTCTCTCCCCTTGCTATGTCCACGCCACCCGCACAGCACGTGCCTCTTGGCCTTTCCTCCCCGCAGGAAACGTGCACCGCACCTACTCAGAGCCCTCTAACAGCCTGCACACACATGCCTTCCCCACTAACCTGCCCTCACAGGCAACACCACCCTTCCCTTCACAGCCCTACCTATACTCCACACCTACTGCCCTCCTTCCCTTGCACCTAGCCTGCTCACCGCTCACGCCCTGCACTCTCCTCCTGCTACAACAACTCCATGACCAGCCACATACCCCAGGGAAGAGGCCTTGGCAGGCCAGCCTGCCCTTGACACCACTCGTGTCGCCCCACAACAAAGGGCCCTCTCGCCTTCCTCCCCTCCTGAAACTTCCTCCACACCTACTCCCACCTTCTTCCCACACACCGCACCCTCCTCTAACGCCTCCCCAACAACAACCAGGCCCCCATACAGCACCTCCTCCCCTGCTTCTCTCCCCTTGCTATGTCCACGCCAGCCGCACAGCACGTGCCTCTTGGCCTGTCCTCCCCGCAGGAAACGTGCACCGCACCTACTCAGAGCCCTCTACCAGCCTGCACACACATGCCTTCCCCACTAACCTGCCCTCACAGGCAACACCACCCTTCTCTTTACAGCCCTACCTATACTCCACACCTACTGCCCTCCTTCCCTTGCACCTAGCCTGCTCACTGCTCACGCCCTGCACTCTCCTCCTGCTACAACAACTCCACGACCAGCCACATACCCCAGGGAAGAGGCCTTGGCAGGCCAGCCTGCCCTGGCCACCAATCGCGTGGCCCCACAACAAAGGGCCCTCTCGCCTTCCTCCCCTCCTGAAACTTCCTCCACACCTACTCCCACCTTCTTCCCACACACCACACCCTCCTCTAATGCCTCCCCAACAACAACCAGGCCCCCCACACAACACCTCCTCCCCTACTCTCTCCCCTTGCTATGTCCACGCCGCCCGCACAGCACGTGCCTCTTGGCCTTTCCTCCCCGCAGGAAACGTGCACCGCACCTACTCAGAGCCCTCTAACAGCCTGCACACACATGCCTTCCCCACTAACCTGCCCTCACAGGCAACACCACCCTTCCCTTCACAGCCCTACCTATACTCCACACCTACTGCCCTCCTTCCCTTGCACCTAGCCTGCTCACCGCTCACGCCCTGCACTCTCCTCCTGCTACAACAACTCCATGACCACCCACAAACCCCAGGGAAGAGGCCTTGGCAGGCCAGCCTGCCCTTGACACCAATCGCGTCGCCCCACAACAATGGGCCCTCTCGCCTTCCTCCCCTCCTGAAACTTCCTCCACACCTACTCCCACCTTCTTCCCACACACCGCACCCTCCTCTAACGCCTCCCCAACAACAACCAGGCCCCCACACAACACCTCCTCCCCGGCCTCTCTCCCCTTCCTATGTCCACGCCAGCCGCACAGCACGTGCCTCTTGGCCTTTCCTCCCCGCAGGAAACGTGCACCGCACCTACTCAGAGCCCTCTACCAGCCTGCACACACATGCCTTCCCCACTAACCTGCCCTCACAGGCAACACCACCCTTCCCTTCACAGCCCTACCTATACTCCACACCTACTGCCCTCCTTCCCTTGCACCTAGCCTGCTCACCGCTCACGCCCTGCACTCTCCTCCTGCTACAACAACTCCATGACCAGCCACATACCCCAGGGAAGAGGCCTTGGCAGGCCAGCCTGCCCTGGCCACCACTCGCGTCACCGCACAACAAAGGGCCCTCTCGCCTTCCTCCCCTCCTGAAACTTCCTCCACACCTACTCCCACCTTCTTCCCACACACCGCACCCTCCTCTAACGCCTCCCCAACAACAACCAGGCCCCCACACAACACCTCCTCCCCGGCCTCTCTCCCCTTGCTATGGCCACGCCACCCGCACAGCACGTGCCTCTTGGCCTTTCCTCCCCGCAGGAAACGTGCACCGCACCTACTCAGAGCCCTCTACCAGCCTGCACACACATGCCTTCCCCACTAACCTGCCCTCACAGGCAACACCACCCTTCCCTTCACAGCCCTACCTATACTCCACACCTACTGCCCTCCTTCCCTTGCACCTAGCCTGCTCACCGCTCACGCCCTGCACTCTCCTCCTGCTACAACAACTCCATGACCACCCACAAACCCCAGGGAAGAGGCCTTGGCAGGCCAGCCTGCCCTTGACACCAATCGCGTGGCCCCACAACAAAGGGCCCTCTCGCCTTCCTCCCCTCCTGAAACTTCCTCCACACCTACTCCCACCTTCCTCCCACACACCACACCCTCCTCTAATGCCTCCCCAACAACAACCAGGCCCCCATACAGCACCTCCTCCCCTGCTTCTCTCCCCTTGCTATGTCCACGCCACCCGCACAGCACGTGCCTCTTGGCCTTTCCTCCCCGCAGGAAACATGCACCGCACCTACTCAGAGCCCTCTACCAGCCTGCTCACACAGGCCTTCCCCACTAACCTGCCCTCACAGGCAACACCACCCTTCCCTTCACAGCCCTACCTATACTCCACACCTACTGCCCTCCTTCCCTTCCTCCCCTCAACAAACAGGCACCTAGCCTGCTCACCGCTCACGCCCTGCACTCTCCTCCTGCTACAACAACTCCACGACCAGCCACATACCCCAGGGAAGAGGCCTTGGCAGGCCAGCCTGCCCTGGCCTCCACTCGCGTCGCCCCACAACAAAGGGCCCTCTCGCCTTCCTCCCCTCCTGAAACTTCCTCCACACCTACTCCCACCTTCCTCCCACACACCACACCCTCCTCTAATGCCTCCCCAACAACAACCAGGCCCCCACACAACACCTCCTCCCCGGCCTCTCTCCCCTTGCTATGTCCACGCCACCCGCACAGCACGTGCCTCTTGGCCTTTCCTCCCCGCAGGAAACGTGCACCGCACCTACTCAGAGCCCTCTAACAGCCTGCACACACATGCCTTCCCCACTAACCTGCCCTCACAGGCAACACCACCCTTCCCTTCACAGCCCTACCTATACTCCACACCTACTGCCCTCCTTCCCTTGCACCTAGCCTGCTCACCGCTCATGCCCTGCACTCTCCTCCTGCTACAACAACTCCACGACCAGCCACATACCCCAGGGAAGAGGCCTTGGCAGGCCAGCCTGCCCTGGCCACCACCCGCGTGGCCCCACAACAAAGGGCCCTCTCGCCTTCCTCCCCTCCTGAAACTTCCTCCACACCTACTCCCACCTTCCTCCCACACACCACACCCTCCTCTAACGCCTCCCCAACAACAACCAGGCCCCCACACAACACCTCCTCCCCGGCCTCTCTCCCCTTGCTATGTCCACACCAGCCGCACAGCACGTGCCTCTTGGCCTTTCCTCCCCACAGGAAACGTGCACCGCACCTACTCAGAGCCCTCTACCAGCCTGCACACACATGCCTTCCCCACTAACCTGCCCGCACAGGCAACACCACCCTTCCCTTCACAGCCCTACCTACACTCCACACCTACTGCCCTCCTTCCCTTGCACCTAGCCTGCTCACCGCTCACGCCCTGCACTCTCCTCCTGCTACAACAACTCCATGACCAGCCACAAACCACAGGGAAGAGGCCTTGGCAGGCCAGCCTGCCCTTGACACCAATCGCATCGCCCCACAACAAAGGGCCCTCTCGCCTTCCTCCCCTCCTGAAACTTCCTCCACACCTACTCTCACCTTCTTCCCACACACCACACCCTCCTCTAACGCCTCCCCAACAACAACCAGGCCCCCATACAACACCTCCTCCCCGGCCTCTCTCCCCTTGCTATGTCCACGCCACCCGCACAGCACGTGCCTCTTGGCCTTTCCTCCCCGCAGGAAACGTGCACCGCACCTACTCAGAGCCCTCTACCAGCCTGCACACACATGCCTTCCCCACTAACCTGCCCTCACAGGCAACACCACCCTTCTCTTTACAGCCCTACCTATACTCCACACCTACTGCCCTCCTTCCCTTGCACCTAGCCTGCTCACCGCTCACGCCCTGCACTCTCCTCCTGCTACAACAACTCCATGACCAGCCACAAACCCCAGGGAAGAGGCCTTGGCAGGCCAGCCTGCCCTTGACACCACTCGCGTGGCCCCACAGCAAAGGGCCCTCTCGCATTCCTCCCCTCCTGAAACTTCCTCCACACCTACTCCCACCTTCCTCCCACACACCACACCCTCCTCTAATGCCTCCCCAACAACAACCAGGCCCCCATACAGCACCTCCTCCCCTGCCTCTCTCCCCTTGCTATGTCCACGACACCCGCACAGCACGTGCCTCTTGGCCTTTCCTCCCCGCAGGAAACGTGCACCGCACCTACTCAGAGCCCTCTACCAGCCTGCACACACAGGCCTTCCCCACTAACCTGCCCTCACAGGCAACACCACCCTTCCCTTCACAGTCCTACCTATACTCCACACCTACTGCCCTCCTTCCCTTCCTCACCTCAACAAACATGCACCTAGCCTGCTCACCGCTCACGCCCTGCACTCTCCTCCTGCTACAACAACTCCATGACCAGCCACAAACCCCAGGGAAGAGGCCTTGGCAGGCCAGCATGCCCTTGACACCAATCGCGTCACCCCACAGCAAAGGGCCCTCTCGCCTTCCTCCCCTCCTGAAACTTCCTCCACACCTACTCCCACCTTCCTCCCACACACCACACCCTCCTCTAATGCCTCCCCAACAACAACCAGGCCCCCATACAGCACCTCCTCCCCGGCCTCTCTCCCCTTGCTATGTCCACGCCACCCGCACAGCACGTGCCTCTTGGCCTTTCCTCCCCGCAGGAAACATGCACCGCACCTACTCAGAGCCCTCTACCAGCCTGCTCACACATGCCTTGCCCACTAACCTGCCCTCACAGGCAACACCACCCTTCCCTTCACAGCCCTACCTATACTCCACACCTACTGCCCTCCTTCCCTTCCTCCCCTCAACAAACATGCACCTAGCCTGCTCACCGCTCACGCCCTGCACTCTCCTCCTGCTACAACAACTCCACGACCAGCCACATACCCCAGGGAAGAGGCCTTGGCAGGCCAGCCTGCCCTGGCCACCACCCGCGTGGCCCCACAACAAAGGGCCCTCTCGCCTTCCTCCCCTCCTGAAACTTCCTCCACACCTACTCCCACCTTCCTCCCACACACCACACCCTCCTCTAATGCCTCCCCAACAACAACCAGGCCCCCACACAACACCTCCTCCCCGGCCTCTCTCCCCTTGCTATGTCCACGCCACCCGCACAGCACGTGCCTCTTGGCCTTTCCTCCCCGCAGGAAACGTACACCGCACCTACTCAGAGCCCTCTACCAGCCTGCACACACATGCCTTCCCCACTAACCTGCCCTCACAGGCAACACCACCCTTCCCTTCACAGCCCTACCTATACTCCACACCTACTGCCCTCCTTCCCTTGCACCTAGCCTGCTCACCGCTCACGCCCTGCACTCTCCTCCTGCTACAACAACTCCATGACCACCCACAAACCCCAGGGAAGAGGCCTTGGCAGGCCAGCCTGCCCTTGACACCAATCGCGTCGCCCCACAGCAAAGGGCCCTCTCGCCTTCCTCCCCTCCTGAAACTTCCTCCACACCTACTCCCACCTTCTTCCCACACACCGCACCCTCCTCTAACGCCTCCCCAACAACAACCAGGCCCCCACACAACACCTCCTCCCCGGCCTCTCTCCCCTTGCTATGTCCACGCCACCCGCACAGCACGTGCCTCTTGGCCTTTCCTCCCCGCAGGAAACGTGCACCGCACCTACTCAGAGCCCTCTAACAGCCTGCACACACATGCCTTCCCCACTAACCTGCCCTCACAGGCAACACCACCCTTCCCTTCACAGCCCTACCTATACTCCACACCTACTGCCCTCCTTCCCTTGCACCTAGCCTGCTCACTGCTCACGCCCTGCACTCTCCTCCTGCTACAACAACTCCATGACCAGCCACATACCCCAGGGAAGAGGCCTTGGCAGGCCAGCCTGCCCTTGACACCACTCGTGTCGCCCCACAACAAAGGGCCCTCTCGCCTTCCTCCCCTCCTGAAACTTCCTCCACACCTACTCCCACCTTCTTCCCACACACCGCACCCTCCTCTAACGCCTCCCCAACAACAACCAGGCCCCCACACAACACCTCCTCCCCGGCCTCTCTCCCCTTGCTATGTCCACGCCAGCCGCACAGCACGTGCCTCTTGGCCTTTCCTCCCCGCAGGAAACGTACACCGCACCTACTCAGAGCCCTCTACCAGCCTGCACACACATGCCTTCCCCACTAACCTGCCCTCACAGGCAACACCACCCTTCCCTTCACAGCCCTACCTATACTCCACACCTACTGCCCTCCTTCCCTTGCACCTAGCCTGCTCACCGCTCACGCCCTGCACTCTCCTCCTGCTACAACAACTCCATGACCACCCACAAACCCCAGGGAAGAGGCCTTGGCAGGCCAGCCTGCCCTTGACACCAATCGCGTCGCCCCACAGCAAAGGGCCCTCTCGCCTTCCTCCCCTCCTGAAACTTCCTCCACACCTACTCCCACCTTCTTCCCACACACCGCACCCTCCTCTAACGCCTCCCCAACAACAACCAGGCCCCCACACAACACCTCCTCCCCGGCCTCTCTCCCCTTGCTATGTCCACGCCACCCGCACAGCACGTGCCTCTTGGCCTTTCCTCCCCGCAGGAAACGTGCACCGCACCTACTCAGAGCCCTCTAACAGCCTGCACACACATGCCTTCCCCACTAACCTGCCCTCACAGGCAACACCACCCTTCCCTTCACAGCCCTACCTATACTCCACACCTACTGCCCTCCTTCCCTTGCACCTAGCCTGCTCACTGCTCACGCCCTGCACTCTCCTCCTGCTACAACAACTCCATGACCAGCCACATACCCCAGGGAAGAGGCCTTGGCAGGCCAGCCTGCCCTTGACACCACTCGTGTCGCCCCACAACAAAGGGCCCTCTCGCCTTCCTCCCCTCCTGAAACTTCCTCCACACCTACTCCCACCTTCTTCCCACACACCGCACCCTCCTCTAACGCCTCCCCAACAACAACCAGGCCCCCACACAACACCTCCTCCCCGGCCTCTCTCCCCTTGCTATGTCCACGCCACCCGCACAGCACGTGCCTCTTGGCCTTTCCTCCCCGCAGGAAACGTGCACCGCACCTACTCAGAGCCCTCTACCAGCCTGCACACACATGCCTTCCCCACTAACCTGCCCTCACAGGCAACACCACCCTTCCCTTCACAGCCCTACCTATACTCCACACCTACTGCCCTCCTTCCCTTGCACCTAGCCTGCTCACCGCTCACGCCCTGCACTCTCCTCCTGCTACAACAACTCCACGACCAGCCACATACCCCAGGGAAGAGGCCTTGGCAGGCCAGTCTGCCCTGGCCACCAATCGCGTCGCCCCACAACAAAGGGCCCTCTCGCCTTCCTCCCCTCCTGAAACTTCCTCCACACCTACTCCCACCTTCTTCCCACACACCGCACCCTCCTCTAACGCCTCCCCAACAACAACCAGGCCCCCCACACAACACCTCCTCCCCTACTCTCTCCCCTTGCTATGTCCACGCCGCCCGCACAGCACGTGCCTCTTGGCCTTTCCTCCCCGCAGGAAACGTGCACCGCACCTACTCAGAGCCCTCTACCAGCCTGCACACACATGCCTTCCCCACTAACCTGCCCTCACAGGCAACACCACCCTTCCCTTCACAGCCCTACCTATACTCCACACCTACTGCCCTCCTTCCCTTGCACCTAGCCTGCTCACCGCTCACGCCCTGCACTCTCCTCCTGCTACAACAACTCCACGACCACCCACAAACCCCAGGGAAGAGGCCTTGGCAGGCCAGCCTGCCCTTGACACCAATCGCGTCGCCCCACAGCAAAGGGCCCTCTCTCCTTCCTCCCCTCCTGAAACTTCCTCCACACCTACTCCCACCTTCTTCCCACACACCGCACCCTCCTCTAACGCCTCCCCAACAACAACCAGGCCCCCCACACAACACCTCCTCCCCGGCCTCTCTCCCCTTGCTATGTCCACGCCACACGCACAGCACGTGCCTCTTGGCCTTTCCTCCCCACAGGAAACGTGCACCGCACCTACTCAGAGCCCTCTAACAGCCTGCACACACATGCCTTCCCCACTAACCTGCCCTCACAGGCAACACCACCCTTCCCTTCACAGCCCTACCTATACTCCACACCTACTGCCCTCCTTCCCTTCCACCTAGCCTGCTCACCGCTCACGCCCTGCACTCTCCTCCTGCTACAACAACTCCATGACCAGCCACATACCCCAGGGAAGAGGCCTTGGCAGGCCAGCCTGCCCTTGACACCACTCGTGTCGCCCCACAACAAAGGGCCCTCTCGCCTTCCTCCCCTCCTGAAACTTCCTCCACACCTACTCCCACCTTCTTCCCACACACCGCACCCTCCTCTAACGCCTCCCCAACAACAACCAGGCCCCCACACAACACCTCCTCCCCGGCCTCTCTCCCCTTGCTATGTCCACGCCACCCGCACAGCACGTGCCTCTTGGCCTTTCCTCCCCGCAGGAAACGTGCACCGCACCTACTCAGAGCCCTCTACCAGCCTGCACACACATGCCTTCCCCACTAACCTGCCCTCACAGGCAACACCACCCTTCCCTTCACAGCCCTACCTATACTCCACACCTACTGCCCTCCTTCCCTTGCACCTAGCCTGCTCACCGCTCACGCCCTGCACTCTCCTCCTGCTACAACAACTCCATGACCACCCACAAACCCCAGGGAAGAGGCCTTGGCAGGCCAGCCTGCCCTTGACACCAATCGCGTGGCCCCACAACAAAGGGCCCTCTCGCCTTCCTCCCCTCCTGAAACTTCCTCCACACCTACTCCCACCTTCCTCCCACACACCACACCCTCCTCTAATGCCTCCCCAACAACAACCAGGCCCCCATACAGCACCTCCTCCCCTGCTTCTCTCCCCTTGCTATGTCCACGCCAGCCGCACAGCACGTGCCTCTTGGCCTGTCCTCCCCGCAGGAAACGTGCACCGCACCTACTCAGAGCCCTCTACCAGCCTGCACACACATGCCTTCCCCACTAACCTGCCCTCACAGGCAACACCACCCTTCCCTTCACAGCCCTACCTATACTCCACACCTACTGCCCTCCTTCCCTTGCACCTAGCCTGCTCACCGCTCACGCCCTGCACTCTCCTCCTGCTACAACAACTCCATGACCAGCCACATACCCCAGGGAAGAGGCCTTGGCAGGCCAGCCTGCCCTGGCCACCACTCGCGTCACCGCACAACAAAGGGCCCTCTCGCCTTCCTCCCCTCCTGAAACTTCCTCCACACCTACTCCCACCTTCTTCCCACACACCGCACCCTCCTCTAACGCCTCCCCAACAACAACCAGGCCCCCACACAACACCTCCTCCCCGGCCTCTCTCCCCTTGCTATGTCCACGCCACCCGCACAGCACGTGCCTCTTGGCCTTTCCTCCCCGCAGGAAACGTGCACCGCACCTACTCAGAGCCCTCTAACAGCCTGCACACACATGCCTTCCCCACTAACCTGCCCTCACAGGCAACACCACCCTTCCCTTCACAGCCCTACCTATACTCCACACCTACTGCCCTCCTTCCCTTGCACCTAGCCTGCTCACCGCTCACGCCCTGCACTCTCCTCCTGCTACAACAACTCCATGACCACCCACAAACCCCAGGGAAGAGGCCTTGGCAGGCCAGCCTGCCCTTGACACCAATCGCGTGGCCCCACAACAAAGGGCCCTCTCGCCTTCCTCCCCTCCTGAAACTTCCTCCACACCTACTCCCACCTTCCTCCCACACACCACACCCTCCTCTAATGCCTCCCCAACAACAACCAGGCCCCCATACAGCACCTCCTCCCCTGCTTCTCTCCCCTTGCTATGTCCACGCCACCCGCACAGCACGTGCCTCTTGGCCTTTCCTCCCCGCAGGAAACATGCACCGCACCTACTCAGAGCCCTCTACCAGCCTGCTCACACAGGCCTTCCCCACTAACCTGCCCTCACAGGCAACACCACCCTTCCCTTCACAGCCCTACCTATACTCCACACCTACTGCCCTCCTTCCCTTCCTCCCCTCAACAAACAGGCACCTAGCCTGCTCACCGCTCACGCCCTGCACTCTCCTCCTGCTACAACAACTCCACGACCAGCCACATACCCCAGGGAAGAGGCCTTGGCAGGCCAGCCTGCCCTGGCCTCCACTCGCGTCGCCCCACAACAAAGGGCCCTCTCGCCTTCCTCCCCTCCTGAAACTTCCTCCACACCTACTCCCACCTTCCTCCCACACACCACACCCTCCTCTAATGCCTCCCCAACAACAACCAGGCCCCCACACAACACCTCCTCCCCGGCCTCTCTCCCCTTGCTATGTCCACGCCAGCCGCACAGCACGTGCCTCTTGGCCTTTCCTCCCCGCAGGAAACGTGCACCGCACCTACTCAGAGCCCTCTAACAGCCTGCACACACATGCCTTCCCCACTAACCTGCCCTCACAGGCAACACCACCCTTCCCTTCACAGCCCTACCTATACTCCACACCTACTGCCCTCCTTCCCTTGCACCTAGCCTGCTCACCGCTCATGCCCTGCACTCTCCTCCTGCTACAACAACTCCACGACCAGCCACATACCCCAGGGAAGAGGCCTTGGCAGGCCAGCCTGCCCTGGCCACCACCCGCGTGGCCCCACAACAAAGGGCCCTCTCGCCTTCCTCCCCTCCTGAAACTTCCTCCACACCTACTCCCACCTTCCTCCCACACACCACACCCTCCTCTAACGCCTCCCCAACAACAACCAGGCCCCCACACAACACCTCCTCCCCGGCCTCTCTCCCCTTGCTATGTCCACACCAGCCGCACAGCACGTGCCTCTTGGCCTTTCCTCCCCACAGGAAACGTGCACCGCACCTACTCAGAGCCCTCTACCAGCCTGCACACACATGCCTTCCCCACTAACCTGCCCGCACAGGCAACACCACCCTTCCCTTCACAGCCCTACCTACACTCCACACCTACTGCCCTCCTTCCCTTGCACCTAGCCTGCTCACCGCTCACGCCCTGCACTCTCCTCCTGCTACAACAACTCCATGACCAGCCACAAACCACAGGGAAGAGGCCTTGGCAGGCCAGCCTGCCCTTGACACCAATCGCATCGCCCCACAACAAAGGGCCCTCTCGCCTTCCTCCCCTCCTGAAACTTCCTCCACACCTACTCCCACCTTCTTCCCACACACCACACCCTCCTCTAACGCCTCCCCAACAACAACCAGGCCCCCATACAACACCTCCTCCCCGGCCTCTCTCCCCTTGCTATGTCCACGCCACCCGCACAGCACGTGCCTCTTGGCCTTTCCTCCCCGCAGGAAACGTGCACCGCACCTACTCAGAGCCCTCTAACAGCCTGCACACACATGCCTTCCCCACTAACCTGCCCTCACAGGCAACACCACCCTTCTCTTTACAGCCCTACCTATACTCCACACCTACTGCCCTCCTTCCCTTGCACCTAGCCTGCTCACCGCTCACGCCCTGCACTCTCCTCCTGCTACAACAACTCCATGACCACCCACAAACCCCAGGGAAGAGGCCTTGGCAGGCCAGCCTGCCCTTGACACCACTCGCGTGGCCCCACAGCAAAGGGCCCTCTCGCATTCCTCCCCTCCTGAAACTTCCTCCACACCTACTCCCACCTTCCTCCCACACACCACACCCTCCTCTAATGCCTCCCCAACAACAACCAGGCCCCCACACAACACCTCCTCCCCTGCCTCTCTCCCCTTGCTATGTCCACGACACCCGCACAGCACGTGCCTCTTGGCCTTTCCTCCCCGCAGGAAACGTGCACCGCACCTACTCAGAGCCCTCTACCAGCCTGCTCACACATGCCTTGCCCACTAACCTGCCCTCACAGGCAACACCACCCTTCCCTTCACAGTCCTACCTATACTCCACACCTACTGCCCTCCTTCCCTTCCTCACCTCAACAAACATGCACCTAGCCTGCTCACCGCTCACGCCCTGCACTCTCCTCCTGCTACAACAACTCCATGACCAGCCACAAACCCCAGGGAAGAGGCCTTGGCAGGCCAGCATGCCCTTGACACCAATCGCGTCACCCCACAGCAAAGGGCCCTCTCGCCTTCCTCCCCTCCTGAAACTTCCTCCACACCTACTCCCACCTTCCTCCCACACACCACACCCTCCTCTAATGCCTCCCCAACAACAACCAGGCCCCCATACAGCACCTCCTCCCCTGCCTCTCTCCCCTTGCTATGTCCACGCCACCCGCACAGCACGTGCCTCTTGGCCTTTCCTCCCCGCAGGAAACATGCACCGCACCTACTCAGAGCCCTCTACCAGCCTGCTCACACATGCCTTGCCCACTAACCTGCCCTCACAGGCAACACCACCCTTCCCTTCACAGCCCTACCTATACTCCACACCTACTGCCCTCCTTCCCTTCCTCCCCTCAACAAACATGCACCTAGCCTGCTCACCGCTCACGCCCTGCACTCTCCTCCTGCTACAACAACTCCACGACCAGCCACATACCCCAGGGAAGAGGCCTTGGCAGGCCAGCCTGCCCTGGCCACCACCCGCGTGGCCCCACAACAAAGGGCCCTCTCGCCTTCCTCCCCTCCTGAAACTTCCTCCACACCTACTCCCACCTTCCTCCCACACACCACACCCTCCTCTAATGCCTCCCCAACAACAACCAGGCCCCCACACAACACCTCCTCCCCGGCCTCTCTCCCCTTCCTATGTCCACGCCAGCCGCACAGCACGTGCCTCTTGGCCTTTCCTCCCCGCAGGAAACGTACACCGCACCTACTCAGAGCCCTCTACCAGCCTGCACACACATGCCTTCCCCACTAACCTGCCCTCACAGGCAACACCACCCTTCCCTTCACAGCCCTACCTATACTCCACACCTACTGCCCTCCTTCCCTTCCTCCCCTCAACAAACAGGCACCTAGCCTGCTCACCGCTCACGCCCTGCACTCTCCTCCTGCTACAACAACTCCACGACCAGCCACATACCCCAGGGAGGAGGCCTTGGCAGGCCAGCCTGCCCTGGCCTCCACTCGCGTCGCCCCACAACAAAGGGCCCTCTCGCCTTCCTCCCCTCCTGAAACTTCCTCCACACCTACTCCCACCTTCCTCCCACACACCACACCCTCCTCTAATGCCTCCCCAACAACAACCAGGCCCCCACACAACACCTCCTCCCCGGCCTCTCTCCCCTTGCTATGTCCACGCCAGCCGCACAGCACGTGCCTCTTGGCCTGTCCTCCCCGCAGGAAACGTGCACCGCACCTACTCAGAGCCCTCTACCAGCCTGCACACACATGCCTTCCCCACTAACCTGCCCTCACAGGCAACACCACCCTTCCCTTCACAGCCCTACCTATACTCCACACCTACTGCCCTCCTTCCCTTGCACCTAGCCTGCTCACCGCTCACGCCCTGCACTCTCCTCCTGCTACAACAACTCCATGACCACCCACAAACCCCAGGGAAGAGGCCTTGGCAGGCCAGCCTGCCCTTGACACCATTCGCAAGGCCCCACAACAAAGGGCCCTCTCGCCTTCCTCCCCTCCTGAAACTTCCTCCACACCTACTCCCACCTTCTTCCCACACACCGCACCCTCCTCTAACGCCTCCCCAACAACAACCAGGCCCCCACACAACACCTCCTCCCCGGCCTCTCTCCCCTTGCTATGTCCACGCCACCCGCACAGCACGTGCCTCTTGGCCTTTCCTCCCCGCAGGAAACGTGCACCGCACCTACTCAGAGCCCTCTAACAGCCTGCACACACATGCCTTCCCCACTAACCTGCCCTCACAGGCAACACCACCCTTCCCTTCACAGCCCTACCTATACTCCACACCTACTGCCCTCCTTCCCTTGCACCTAGCCTGCTCACCGCTCACGCCCTGCACTCTCCTCCTGCTACAACAACTCCATGACCACCCACAAACCCCAGGGAAGAGGCCTTGGCAGGGCAGCCTGCCCTTGACACCAATCGCGTGGCCCCACAACAAAGGGCCCTCTCGCCTTCCTCCCCTCCTGAAACTTCCTCCACACCTACTCCCACCTTCCTCCCACACACCACACCCTCCTCTAATGCCTCCCCAACAACAACCAGGCCCCCATACAGCACCTCCTCCCCTGCTTCTCTCCCCTTGCTATGTCCACGCCACCCGCACAGCACGTGCCTCTTGGCCTTTCCTCCCCGCAGGAAACATGCACCGCACCTACTCAGAGCCCTCTACCAGCCTGCTCACACAGGCCTTCCCCACTAACCTGCCCTCACAGGCAACACCACCCTTCCCTTCACAGCCCTACCTATACTCCACACCTACTGCCCTCCTTCCCTTCCTCCCCTCAACAAACAGGCACCTAGCCTGCTCACCGCTCACGCCCTGCACTCTCCTCCTGCTACAACAACTCCACGACCAGCCACATACCCCAGGGAAGAGGCCTTGGCAGGCCAGCCTGCCCTGGCCTCCACTCGCGTCGCCCCACAACAAAGGGCCCTCTCGCCTTCCTCCCCTCCTGAAACTTCCTCCACACCTACTCCCACCTTCCTCCCACACACCACACCCTCCTCTAATGCCTCCCCAACAACAACCAGGCCCCCACACAACACCTCCTCCCCGGCCTCTCTCCCCTTGCTATGTCCACGCCAGCCGCACAGCACGTGCCTCTTGGCCTTTCCTCCCCGCAGGAAACGTGCACCGCACCTACTCAGAGCCCTCTAACAGCCTGCACACACATGCCTTCCCCACTAACCTGCCCTCACAGGCAACACCACCCTTCCCTTCACAGCCCTACCTATACTCCACACCTACTGCCCTCCTTCCCTTGCACCTAGCCTGCTCACCGCTCATGCCCTGCACTCTCCTCCTGCTACAACAACTCCACGACCAGCCACATACCCCAGGGAAGAGGCCTTGGCAGGCCAGCCTGCCCTGGCCACCACCCGCGTGGCCCCACAACAAAGGGCCCTCTCGCCTTCCTCCCCTCCTGAAACTTCCTCCACACCTACTCCCACCTTCCTCCCACACACCACACCCTCCTCTAACGCCTCCCCAACAACAACCAGGCCCCCACACAACACCTCCTCCCCGGCCTCTCTCCCCTTGCTATGTCCACACCAGCCGCACAGCACGTGCCTCTTGGCCTTTCCTCCCCACAGGAAACGTGCACCGCACCTACTCAGAGCCCTCTACCAGCCTGCACACACATGCCTTCCCCACTAACCTGCCCGCACAGGCAACACCACCCTTCCCTTCACAGCCCTACCTACACTCCACACCTACTGCCCTCCTTCCCTTGCACCTAGCCTGCTCACCGCTCACGCCCTGCACTCTCCTCCTGCTACAACAACTCCATGACCAGCCACAAACCACAGGGAAGAGGCCTTGGCAGGCCAGCCTGCCCTTGACACCAATCGCATCGCCCCACAACAAAGGGCCCTCTCGCCTTCCTCCCCTCCTGAAACTTCCTCCACACCTACTCCCACCTTCTTCCCACACACCACACCCTCCTCTAACGCCTCCCCAACAACAACCAGGCCCCCATACAACACCTCCTCCCCGGCCTCTCTCCCCTTGCTATGTCCACGCCACCCGCACAGCACGTGCCTCTTGGCCTTTCCTCCCCGCAGGAAACGTGCACCGCACCTACTCAGAGCCCTCTAACAGCCTGCACACACATGCCTTCCCCACTAACCTGCCCTCACAGGCAACACCACCCTTCTCTTTACAGCCCTACCTATACTCCACACCTACTGCCCTCCTTCCCTTGCACCTAGCCTGCTCACCGCTCACGCCCTGCACTCTCCTCCTGCTACAACAACTCCATGACCACCCACAAACCCCAGGGAAGAGGCCTTGGCAGGCCAGCCTGCCCTTGACACCACTCGCGTGGCCCCACAGCAAAGGGCCCTCTCGCATTCCTCCCCTCCTGAAACTTCCTCCACACCTACTCCCACCTTCCTCCCACACACCACACCCTCCTCTAATGCCTCCCCAACAACAACCAGGCCCCCACACAACACCTCCTCCCCTGCCTCTCTCCCCTTGCTATGTCCACGACACCCGCACAGCACGTGCCTCTTGGCCTTTCCTCCCCGCAGGAAACGTGCACCGCACCTACTCAGAGCCCTCTACCAGCCTGCTCACACATGCCTTGCCCACTAACCTGCCCTCACAGGCAACACCACCCTTCCCTTCACAGTCCTACCTATACTCCACACCTACTGCCCTCCTTCCCTTCCTCACCTCAACAAACATGCACCTAGCCTGCTCACCGCTCACGCCCTGCACTCTCCTCCTGCTACAACAACTCCATGACCAGCCACAAACCCCAGGGAAGAGGCCTTGGCAGGCCAGCATGCCCTTGACACCAATCGCGTCACCCCACAGCAAAGGGCCCTCTCGCCTTCCTCCCCTCCTGAAACTTCCTCCACACCTACTCCCACCTTCCTCCCACACACCACACCCTCCTCTAATGCCTCCCCAACAACAACCAGGCCCCCATACAGCACCTCCTCCCCTGCCTCTCTCCCCTTGCTATGTCCACGCCACCCGCACAGCACGTGCCTCTTGGCCTTTCCTCCCCGCAGGAAACATGCACCGCACCTACTCAGAGCCCTCTACCAGCCTGCTCACACATGCCTTGCCCACTAACCTGCCCTCACAGGCAACACCACCCTTCCCTTCACAGCCCTACCTATACTCCACACCTACTGCCCTCCTTCCCTTCCTCCCCTCAACAAACATGCACCTAGCCTGCTCACCGCTCACGCCCTGCACTCTCCTCCTGCTACAACAACTCCACGACCAGCCACATACCCCAGGGAAGAGGCCTTGGCAGGCCAGCCTGCCCTGGCCACCACCCGCGTGGCCCCACAACAAAGGGCCCTCTCGCCTTCCTCCCCTCCTGAAACTTCCTCCACACCTACTCCCACCTTCCTCCCACACACCACACCCTCCTCTAATGCCTCCCCAACAACAACCAGGCCCCCACACAACACCTCCTCCCCGGCCTCTCTCCCCTTGCTATGTCCACGCCAGCCGCACAGCACGTGCCTCTTGGCCTTTCCTCCCCGCAGGAAACGTACACCGCACCTACTCAGAGCCCTCTACCAGCCTGCACACACATGCCTTCCCCACTAACCTGCCCTCACAGGCAACACCACCCTTCCCTTCACAGCCCTACCTATACTCCACACCTACTGCCCTCCTTCCCTTCCTCCCCTCAACAAACAGGCACCTAGCCTGCTCACCGCTCACGCCCTGCACTCTCCTCCTGCTACAACAACTCCACGACCAGCCACATACCCCAGGGAGGAGGCCTTGGCAGGCCAGCCTGCCCTGGCCTCCACTCGCGTCGCCCCACAACAAAGGGCCCTCTCGCCTTCCTCCCCTCCTGAAACTTCCTCCACACCTACTCCCACCTTCCTCCCACACACCACACCCTCCTCTAATGCCTCCCCAACAACAACCAGGCCCCCACACAACACCTCCTCCCCGGCCTCTCTCCCCTTGCTATGTCCACGCCACCCGCACAGCACGTGCCTCTTGGCCTGTCCTCCCCGCAGGAAACGTGCACCGCACCTACTCAGAGCCCTCTAACAGCCTGCACACACATGCCTTCCCCACTAACCTGCCCTCACAGGCAACACCACCCTTCTCTTTACAGCCCTACCTATACTCCACACCTACTGCCCTCCTTCCCTTGCACCTAGCCTGCTCACCGCTCACGCCCTGCACTCTCCTCCTGCTACAACAACTCCATGACCAGCCACAAACCCCAGGGAAGAGGCCTTGGCAGGCCAGCCTGCCCTTGACACCATTCGCAAGGCCCCACAACAAAGGGCCCTCTCGCCTTCCTCCCCTCCTGAAACTTCCTCCACACCTACTCCCACCTTCTTCCCACACACCGCACCCTCCTCTAACGCCTCCCCAACAACAACCAGGCCCCCACACAACACCTCCTCCCCGGCCTCTCTCCCCTTGCTATGTCCACGCCACCCGCACAGCACGTGCCTCTTGGCCTTTCCTCCCCGCAGGAAACGTGCACCGCACCTACTCAGAGCCCTCTACCAGCCTGCACACACATGCCTTCCCCACTAACCTGCCCTCACAGGCAACACCACCCTTCCCTTCACAGCCCTACCTATACTCCACACCTACTGCCCTCCTTCCCTTGCACCTAGCCTGCTCACCGCTCACGCCCTGCACTCTCCTCCTGCTACAACAACTCCATGACCACCCACAAACCCCAGGGAAGAGGCCTTGGCAGGCCAGCCTGCCCTGGCCACCACTCGCGTCACCGCACAACAAAGGGCCCTCTCGCCTTCCTCCCCTCCTGAAACTTCCTCCACACCTACTCCCACCTTCCTCCCACACTCCACACCCTCCTCTAATGCCTCCCCAACAACAACCAGGCCCCCATACAGCACCTCCTCCCCTGCTTCTCTCCCCTTGCTATGTCCACGCCACCCGCACAGCACGTGCCTCTTGGCCTTTCCTCCCCGCAGGAAACATGCACCGCACCTACTCAGAGCCCTCTACCAGCCTGCTCACACAGGCCTTCCCCACTAACCTGCCCTCACAGGCAACACCACCCTTCCCTTCACAGCCCTACCTATACTCCACACCTACTGCCCTCCTTCCCTTCCTCCCCTCAACAAACAGGCACCTAGCCTGCTCACCGCTCACGCCCTGCACTCTCCTCCTGCTACAACAACTCCACGACCAGCCACATACCCCAGGGAAGAGGCCTTGGCAGGCCAGCCTGCCCTGGCCTCCACTCGCGTCGCCCCACAACAAAGGGCCCTCTCGCCTTCCTCCCCTCCTGAAACTTCCTCCACACCTACTCCCACCTTCCTCCCACACACCACACCCTCCTCTAATGCCTCCCCAACAACAACCAGGCCCCCACACAACACCTCCTCCCCGGCCTCTCTCCCCTTGCTATGTCCACGCCAGCCGCACAGCACGTGCCTCTTGGCCTTTCCTCCCCGCAGGAAACGTGCACCGCACCTACTCAGAGCCCTCTACCAGCCTGCACACACATGCCTTCCCCACTAACCTGCCCTCACAGGCAACACCACCCTTCCCTTCACAGCCCTACCTATACTCCACACCTACTGCCCTCCTTCCCTTGCACCTAGCCTGCTCACCGCTCATGCCCTGCACTCTCCTCCTGCTACAACAACTCCACGACCAGCCACATACCCCAGGGAAGAGGCCTTGGCAGGCCAGCCTGCCCTGGCCACCACCCGCGTGGCCCCACAACAAAGGGCCCTCTCGCCTTCCTCCCCTCCTGAAACTTCCTCCACACCTACTCCCACCTTCCTCCCACACACCACACCCTCCTCTAACGCCTCCCCAACAACAACCAGGCCCCCACACAACACCTCCTCCCCGGCCTCTCTCCCCTTGCTATGTCCACACCAGCCGCACAGCACGTGCCTCTTGGCCTTTCCTCCCCACAGGAAACGTGCACCGCACCTACTCAGAGCCCTCTACCAGCCTGCACACACATGCCTTCCCCACTAACCTGCCCGCACAGGCAACACCACCCTTCCCTTCACAGCCCTACCTACACTCCACACCTACTGCCCTCCTTCCCTTGCACCTAGCCTGCTCACCGCTCACGCCCTGCACTCTCCTCCTGCTACAACAACTCCATGACCAGCCACAAACCACAGGGAAGAGGCCTTGGCAGGCCAGCCTGCCCTTGACACCAATCGCATCGCCCCACAACAAAGGGCCCTCTCGCCTTCCTCCCCTCCTGAAACTTCCTCCACACCTACTCCCACCTTCTTCCCACACACCACACCCTCCTCTAACGCCTCCCCAACAACAACCAGGCCCCCATACAACACCTCCTCCCCGGCCTCTCTCCCCTTGCTATGTCCACGCCACCCGCACAGCACGTGCCTCTTGGCCTTTCCTCCCCGCAGGAAACGTGCACCGCACCTACTCAGAGCCCTCTAACAGCCTGCACACACATGCCTTCCCCACTAACCTGCCCTCACAGGCAACACCACCCTTCTCTTTACAGCCCTACCTATACTCCACACCTACTGCCCTCCTTCCCTTGCACCTAGCCTGCTCACCGCTCACGCCCTGCACTCTCCTCCTGCTACAACAACTCCATGACCACCCACAAACCCCAGGGAAGAGGCCTTGGCAGGCCAGCCTGCCCTTGACACCACTCGCGTGGCCCCACAGCAAAGGGCCCTCTCGCATTCCTCCCCTCCTGAAACTTCCTCCACACCTACTCCCACCTTCCTCCCACACACCACACCCTCCTCTAATGCCTCCCCAACAACAACCAGGCCCCCACACAACACCTCCTCCCCTGCCTCTCTCCCCTTGCTATGTCCACGACACCCGCACAGCACGTGCCTCTTGGCCTTTCCTCCCCGCAGGAAACGTGCACCGCACCTACTCAGAGCCCTCTACCAGCCTGCTCACACATGCCTTCCCCACTAACCTGCCCTCACAGGCAACACCACCCTTCTCTTTACAGCCCTACCTATACTCCACACCTACTGCCCTCCTTCCCTTGCACCTAGCCTGCTCACCGCTCACGCCCTGCACTCTCCTCCTGCTACAACAACTCCATGACCACCCACAAACCCCAGGGAAGAGGCCTTGGCAGGCCAGCCTGCCCTTGACACCATTCGCAAGGCCCCACAACAAAGGGCCCTCTCGCCTTCCTCCCCTCCTGAAACTTCCTCCACACCTACTCCCACCTTCTTCCCACACACCGCACCCTCCTCTAACGCCTCCCCAACAACAACCAGGCCCCCACACAACACCTCCTCCCCGGCCTCTCTCCCCTTGCTATGTCCACGCCACCCGCACAGCACGTGCCTCTTGGCCTTTCCTCCCCGCAGGAAACGTGCACCGCACCTACTCAGAGCCCTCTACCAGCCTGCACACACATGCCTTCCCCACTAACCTGCCCTCACAGGCAACACCACCCTTCCCTTCACAGCCCTACCTATACTCCACACCTACTGCCCTCCTTCCCTTGCACCTAGCCTGCTCACCGCTCACGCCCTGCACTCTCCTCCTGCTACAACAACTCCATGACCACCCACAAACCCCAGGGAAGAGGCCTTGGCAGGCCAGCCTGCCCTGGCCACCACTCGCGTCACCGCACAACAAAGGGCCCTCTCGCCTTCCTCCCCTCCTGAAACTTCCTCCACACCTACTCCCACCTTCCTCCCACACTCCACACCCTCCTCTAATGCCTCCCCAACAACAACCAGGCCCCCATACAGCACCTCCTCCCCTGCTTCTCTCCCCTTGCTATGTCCACGCCACCCGCACAGCACGTGCCTCTTGGCCTTTCCTCCCCGCAGGAAACATGCACCGCACCTACTCAGAGCCCTCTACCAGCCTGCTCACACAGGCCTTCCCCACTAACCTGCCCTCACAGGCAACACCACCCTTCCCTTCACAGCCCTACCTATACTCCACACCTACTGCCCTCCTTCCCTTCCTCCCCTCAACAAACAGGCACCTAGCCTGCTCACCGCTCACGCCCTGCACTCTCCTCCTGCTACAACAACTCCACGACCAGCCACATACCCCAGGGAAGAGGCCTTGGCAGGCCAGCCTGCCCTGGCCTCCACTCGCGTCGCCCCACAACAAAGGGCCCTCTCGCCTTCCTCCCCTCCTGAAACTTCCTCCACACCTACTCCCACCTTCCTCCCACACACCACACCCTCCTCTAATGCCTCCCCAACAACAACCAGGCCCCCACACAACACCTCCTCCCCGGCCTCTCTCCCCTTGCTATGTCCACGCCAGCCGCACAGCACGTGCCTCTTGGCCTTTCCTCCCCGCAGGAAACGTGCACCGCACCTACTCAGAGCCCTCTAACAGCCTGCACACACATGCCTTCCCCACTAACCTGCCCTCACAGGCAACACCACCCTTCCCTTCACAGCCCTACCTATACTCCACACCTACTGCCCTCCTTCCCTTGCACCTAGCCTGCTCACCGCTCATGCCCTGCACTCTCCTCCTGCTACAACAACTCCACGACCAGCCACATACCCCAGGGAAGAGGCCTTGGCAGGCCAGCCTGCCCTGGCCACCACCCGCGTGGCCCCACAACAAAGGGCCCTCTCGCCTTCCTCCCCTCCTGAAACTTCCTCCACACCTACTCCCACCTTCCTCCCACACACCACACCCTCCTCTAACGCCTCCCCAACAACAACCAGGCCCCCACACAACACCTCCTCCCCGGCCTCTCTCCCCTTGCTATGTCCACACCAGCCGCACAGCACGTGCCTCTTGGCCTTTCCTCCCCACAGGAAACGTGCACCGCACCTACTCAGAGCCCTCTACCAGCCTGCACACACATGCCTTCCCCACTAACCTGCCCGCACAGGCAACACCACCCTTCCCTTCACAGCCCTACCTACACTCCACACCTACTGCCCTCCTTCCCTTGCACCTAGCCTGCTCACCGCTCACGCCCTGCACTCTCCTCCTGCTACAACAACTCCATGACCAGCCACAAACCACAGGGAAGAGGCCTTGGCAGGCCAGCCTGCCCTTGACACCAATCGCATCGCCCCACAACAAAGGGCCCTCTCGCCTTCCTCCCCTCCTGAAACTTCCTCCACACCTACTCCCACCTTCTTCCCACACACCACACCCTCCTCTAACGCCTCCCCAACAACAACCAGGCCCCCATACAACACCTCCTCCCCGGCCTCTCTCCCCTTGCTATGTCCACGCCACCCGCACAGCACGTGCCTCTTGGCCTTTCCTCCCCGCAGGAAACGTGCACCGCACCTACTCAGAGCCCTCTAACAGCCTGCACACACATGCCTTCCCCACTAACCTGCCCTCACAGGCAACACCACCCTTCTCTTTACAGCCCTACCTATACTCCACACCTACTGCCCTCCTTCCCTTGCACCTAGCCTGCTCACCGCTCACGCCCTGCACTCTCCTCCTGCTACAACAACTCCATGACCACCCACAAACCCCAGGGAAGAGGCCTTGGCAGGCCAGCCTGCCCTTGACACCACTCGCGTGGCCCCACAGCAAAGGGCCCTCTCGCATTCCTCCCCTCCTGAAACTTCCTCCACACCTACTCCCACCTTCCTCCCACACACCACACCCTCCTCTAATGCCTCCCCAACAACAACCAGGCCCCCACACAACACCTCCTCCCCTGCCTCTCTCCCCTTGCTATGTCCACGACACCCGCACAGCACGTGCCTCTTGGCCTTTCCTCCCCGCAGGAAACGTGCACCGCACCTACTCAGAGCCCTCTACCAGCCTGCACACACAGGCCTTCCCCACTAACCTGCCCTCACAGGCAACACCACCCTTCCCTTCACAGCCCTACCTATACTCCACACCTACTGCCCTCCTTCCCTTCCTCACCTCAACAAACATGCACCTAGCCTGCTCACCGCTCACGCCCTGCACTCTCCTCCTGCTACAACAACTCCATGACCAGCCACAAACCCCAGGGAAGAGGCCTTGGCAGGCCAGCATGCCCTTGACACCAATCGCGTCACCCCCACAGCAAAGGGCCCTCTCGCCTTCCTCCCCTCCTGAAACTTCCTCCACACCTACTCCCACCTTCCTCCCACACACCACACCCTCCTCTAATGCCTCCCCAACAACAACCAGGCCCCCATACAGCACCTCCTCCCCTGCCTCTCTCCCCTTGCTATGTCCACGCCACCCGCACAGCACGTGCCTCTTGGCCTTTCCTCCCCGCAGGAAACATGCACCGCACCTACTCAGAGCCCTCTACCAGCCTGCTCACACATGCCTTGCCCACTAACCTGCCCTCACAGGCAACACCACCCTTCCCTTCACAGCCCTACCTATACTCCACACCTACTGCCCTCCTTCCCTTCCTCCCCTCAACAAACATGCACCTAGCCTGCTCACCGCTCACGCCCTGCACTCTCCTCCTGCTACAACAACTCCACGACCAGCCACATACCCCAGGGAAGAGGCCTTGGCAGGCCAGCCTGCCCTGGCCACCACCCGCGTGGCCCCACAACAAAGGGCCCTCTCGCCTTCCTCCCCTCCTGAAACTTCCTCCACACCTACTCCCACCTTCCTCCCACACACCACACCCTCCTCTAATGCCTCCCCAACAACAACCAGGCCCCCACACAACACCTCCTCCCCGGCCTCTCTCCCCTTGCTATGTCCACGCCAGCCGCACAGCACGTGCCTCTTGGCCTTTCCTCCCCGCAGGAAACGTACACCGCACCTACTCAGAGCCCTCTACCAGCCTGCACACACATGCCTTCCCCACTAACCTGCCCTCACAGGCAACACCACCCTTCCCTTCACAGCCCTACCTATACTCCACACCTACTGCCCTCCTTCCCTTGCACCTAGCCTGCTCACCGCTCACGCCCTGCACTCTCCTCCTGCTACAACAACTCCATGACCACCCACAAACCCCAGGGAAGAGGCCTTGGCAGGCCAGCCTGCCCTTGACACCAATCGCGTCGCCCCACAGCAAAGGGCCCTCTCGCCTTCCTCCCCTCCTGAAACTTCCTCCACACCTACTCCCACCTTCTTCCCACACACCGCACCCTCCTCTAATGCCTCCCCAACAACAACCAGGCCCCCACACAACACCTCCTCCCCGGCCTCTCTCCCCTTGCTATGTCCACGCCACCCGCACAGCACGTGCCTCTTGGCCTTTCCTCCCCGCAGGAAACGTGCACCGCACCTACTCAGAGCCCTCTAACAGCCTGCACACACATGCCTTCCCCACTAACCTGCCCTCACAGGCAACACCACCCTTCCCTTCACAGCCCTACCTATACTCCACACCTACTGCCCTCCTTCCCTTGCACCTAGCCTGCTCACTGCTCACGCCCTGCACTCTCCTCCTGCTACAACAACTCCATGACCAGCCACATACCCCAGGGAAGAGGCCTTGGCAGGCCAGCCTGCCCTTGACACCACTCGTGTCGCCCCACAACAAAGGGCCCTCTCGCCTTCCTCCCCTCCTGAAACTTCCTCCACACCTACTCCCACCTTCTTCCCACACACCGCACCCTCCTCTAACGCCTCCCCAACAACAACCAGGCCCCCACACAACACCTCCTCCCCGGCCTCTCTCCCCTTGCTATGTCCACGCCACCCGCACAGCACGTGCCTCTTGGCCTTTCCTCCCCGCAGGAAACGTGCACCGCACCTACTCAGAGCCCTCTACCAGCCTGCACACACATGCCTTCCCCACTAACCTGCCCTCACAGGCAACACCACCCTTCCCTTCACAGCCCTACCTATACTCCACACCTACTGCCCTCCTTCCCTTGCACCTAGCCTGCTCACCGCTCACGCCCTGCACTCTCCTCCTGCTACAACAACTCCATGACCACCCACAAACCCCAGGGAAGAGGCCTTGGCAGGCCAGCCTGCCCTGGCCACCACTCGCGTCACCGCACAACAAAGGGCCCTCTCGCCTTCCTCCCCTCCTGAAACTTCCTCCACACCTACTCCCACCTTCCTCCCACACACCACACCCTCCTCTAATGCCTCCCCAACAACAACCAGGCCCCCATACAGCACCTCCTCCCCTGCTTCTCTCCCCTTGCTATGTCCACGCCACCCGAACAGCACGTGCCTCTTGGCCTTTCCTCCCCGCAGGAAACATGCACCGCACCTACTCAGAGCCCTCTACCAGCCTGCTCACACATGCCTTGCCCACTAACCTGCCCTCACAGGCAACACCACCCTTCCCTTCACAGCCCTACCTATACTCCACACCTACTGCCCTCCTTCCCTTCCTCCCCTCAACAAACAGGCACCTAGCCTGCTCACCGCTCACGCCCTGCACTCTCCTCCTGCTACAACAACTCCATGACCAGCCACATACCCCAGGGAAGAGGCCTTGGCAGGCCAGCCTGCCCTGGCCTCCACTCGCGTCGCCCCACAACAAAGGGCCCTCTCGCCTTCCTCCCCTCCTGAAACTTCCTCCACACCTACTCCCACCTTCCTCCCACACACCGCACCCTCCTCTAATGCCTCCCCAACAACAACCAGGCCCCCATACAGCACCTCCTCCCCTGCTTCTCTCCCCTTGCTATGTCCACGCCACCCACACAGCACGTGCCTCTTGGCCTTTCCTCCCCGCAGGAAACATGCACCGCACCTACTCAGAGCCCTCTACCAGCCTGCTCACACATGCCTTCCCCACTAACCTGCCCTCACAGGCAACACCACCCTTCCCTTCACAGCCCTACCTATACTCCACACCTACTGCCCTCCTTCCCTTCCTCCCCTCAACAAACAGGCACCTAGCCTGCTCACCGCTCACGCCCTGCACTCTCCTCCTGCTACAACAACTCCACGACCAGCCACATACCCCAGGGAGGAGGCCTTGGCAGGCCAGCCTGCCCTGGCCTCCACTCGCGTCGCCCCACAACAAAGGGCCCTCTCGCCTTCCTCCCCTCCTGAAACTTCCTCCACACCTACTCCCACCTTCCTCCCACACACCACACCCTCCTCTAATGCCTCCCCAACAACAACCAGGCCCCCACACAACACCTCCTCCCCGGCCTCTCTCCCCTTGCTATGTCCACGCCACCCGCACAGCACGTGCCTCTTGGCCTGTCCTCCCCGCAGGAAACGTGCACCGCACCTACTCAGAGCCCTCTAACAGCCTGCACACACATGCCTTCCCCACTAACCTGCCCTCACAGGCAACACCACCCTTCTCTTTACAGCCCTACCTATACTCCACACCTACTGCCCTCCTTCCCTTGCACCTAGCCTGCTCACCGCTCACGCCCTGCACTCTCCTCCTGCTACAACAACTCCATGACCACCCACAAACCCCAGGGAAGAGGCCTTGGCAGGCCAGCCTGCCCTTGACACCATTCGCAAGGCCCCACAACAAAGGGCCCTCTCGCCTTCCTCCCCTCCTGAAACTTCCTCCACACCTACTCCCACCTTCTTCCCACACACCGCACCCTCCTCTAACGCCTCCCCAACAACAACCAGGCCCCCACACAACACCTCCTCCCCGGCCTCTCTCCCCTTGCTATGTCCACGCCACCCGCACAGCACGTGCCTCTTGGCCTTTCCTCCCCGCAGGAAACGTGCACCGCACCTACTCAGAGCCCTCTAACAGCCTGCACACACATGCCTTCCCCACTAACCTGCCCTCACAGGCAACACCACCCTTCCCTTCACAGCCCTACCTATACTCCACACCTACTGCCCTCCTTCCCTTGCACCTAGCCTGCTCACCGCTCACGCCCTGCACTCTCCTCCTGCTACAACAACTCCATGACCACCCACAAACCCCAGGGAAGAGGCCTTGGCAGGCCAGCCTGCCCTGGCCACCACTCGCGTCACCGCACAACAAAGGGCCCTCTCGCCTTCCTCCCCTCCTGAAACTTCCTCCACACCTACTCCCACCTTCCTCCCACACACCACACCCTCCTCTAATGCCTCCCCAACAACAACCAGGCCCCCATACAGCACCTCCTCCCCTGCTTCTCTCCCCTTGCTATGTCCACGCCACCCGCACAGCACGTGCCTCTTGGCCTTTCCTCCCCGCAGGAAACATGCACCGCACCTACTCAGAGCCCTCTACCAGCCTGCTCACACATGCCTTGCCCACTAACCTGCCCTCACAGGCAACACCACCCTTCCCTTCACAGCCCTACCTATACTCCACACCTACTGCCCTCCTTCCCTTCCTCCCCTCAACAAACAGGCACCTAGCCTGCTCACCGCTCACGCCCTGCACTCTCCTCCTGCTACAACAACTCCACGACCAGCCACATACCCCAGGGAAGAGGCCTTGGCAGGCCAGCCTGCCCTGGCCTCCACTCGCGTCGCCCCACAACAAAGGGCCCTCTCGCCTTCCTCCCCTCCTGAAACTTCCTCCACACCTACTCCCACCTTCCTCCCACACACCACACCCTCCTCTAATGCCTCCCCAACAACAACCAGGCCCCCACACAACACCTCCTCCCCGGCCTCTCTCCCCTTGCTATGTCCACGCCAGCCGCACAGCACGTGCCTCTTGGCCTGTCCTCCCCGCAGGAAACGTGCACCGCACCTACTCAGAGCCCTCTAACAGCCTGCACACACATGCCTTCCCCACTAACCTGCCCTCACAGGCAACACCACCCTTCTCTTTACAGCCCTACCTATACTCCACACCTACTGCCCTCCTTCCCTTGCACCTAGCCTGCTCACCGCTCACGCCCTGCACTCTCCTCCTGCTACAACAACTCCACGACCAGCCACATACCCCAGGGAAGAGGCCTTGGCAGGCCAGCCTGCCCTGGCCACCAATCGCGTCGCCCCACAACAAAGGGCCCTCTCGCCTTCCTCCCCTCCTGAAACTTCCTCCACACCTACTCCCACCTTCTTCCCACACACCACACCCTCCTCTAACGCCTCCCCAACAACAACCAGGCCCCCAACACAACACCTCCTCCCCTACTCTCTCCCCTTGCTATGTCCACGCCGCCCGCACAGCACGTGCCTCTTGGCCTTTCCTCCCCGCAGGAAACGTGCACCGCACCTACTCAGAGCCCTCTACCAGCCTGCACACACATGCCTTCCCCACTAACCTGCCCTCACAGGCAACACCACCCTTCCCTTCACAGCCCTACCTATACTCCACACCTACTGCCCTCCTTCCCTTCCACCTAGCCTGCTCACCGCTCACGCCCTGCACTCTCCTCCTGCTACAACAACTCCACGACCACCCACAAACCCCAGGGAAGAGGCCTTGGCAGGCCAGCCTGCCCTTGACACCAATCGCGTCGCCCCACAGCAAAGGGCCCTCTCTCCTTCCTCCCCTCCTGAAACTTCCTCCACACCTACTCCCACCTTCTTCCCACACACCGCACCCTCCTCTAACGCCTCCCCAACAACAACCAGGCCCCCACACAACACCTCCTCCCCGGCCTCTCTCCCCTTGCTATGTCCACGCCACCCGCACAGCACGTGCCTCTTGGCCTTTCCTCCCCGCAGGAAACGTGCACCGCACCTACTCAGAGCCCTCTAACAGCCTGCACACACATGCCTTCCCCACTAACCTGCCCTCACAGGCAACACCACCCTTCCCTTCACAGCCCTACCTATACTCCACACCTACTGCCCTCCTTCCCTTGCACCTAGCCTGCTCACCGCTCACGCCCTGCACTCTCCTCCTGCTACAACAACTCCATGACCACCCACAAACCCCAGGGAAGAGGCCTTGGCAGGCCAGCCTGCCCTGGCCACCACTCGCGTCACCGCACAACAAAGGGCCCTCTCGCCTTCCTCCCCTCCTGAAACTTCCTCCACACCTACTCCCACCTTCCTCCCACACACCACACCCTCCTCTAATGCCTCCCCAACAACAACCAGGCCCCCATACAGCACCTCCTCCCCTGCTTCTCTCCCCTTGCTATGTCCACGCCACCCGCACAGCACGTGCCTCTTGGCCTTTCCTCCCCGCAGGAAACATGCACCGCACCTACTCAGAGCCCTCTACCAGCCTGCTCACACATGCCTTGCCCACTAACCTGCCCTCACAGGCAACACCACCCTTCCCTTCACAGCCCTACCTATACTCCACACCTACTGCCCTCCTTCCCTTCCTCCCCTCAACAAACAGGCACCTAGCCTGCTCACCGCTCACGCCCTGCACTCTCCTCCTGCTACAACAACTCCACGACCAGCCACATACCCCAGGGAAGAGGCCTTGGCAGGCCAGCCTGCCCTGGCCTCCACTCGCGTCGCCCCACAACAAAGGGCCCTCTCGCCTTCCTCCCCTCCTGAAACTTCCTCCACACCTACTCCCACCTTCCTCCCACACACCACACCCTCCTCTAATGCCTCCCCAACAACAACCAGGCCCCCACACAACACCTCCTCCCCGGCCTCTCTCCCCTTGCTATGTCCACGCCACCCGCACAGCACGTGCCTCTTGGCCTGTCCTCCCCGCAGGAAACGTGCACCGCACCTACTCAGAGCCCTCTACCAGCCTGCACACACATGCCTTCCCCACTAACCTGCCCTCACAGGCAACACCACCCTTCTCTTTACAGCCCTACCTATACTCCACACCTACTGCCCTCCTTCCCTTGCACCTAGCCTGCTCACTGCTCATGCCCTGCACTCTCCTCCTGCTACAACAACTCCACGACCAGCCACATACCCCAGGGAAGAGGCCTTGGCAGGCCAGCCTGCCCTGGCCACCAATCGCGTGGCCCCACAACAAAGGGCCCTCTCGCCTTCCTCCCCTCCTGAAACTTCCTCCACACCTACTCCCACCTTCTTCCCACACACCACACCCTCCTCTAATGCCTCCCCAACAACAACCAGGCCGCCCACACAACACCTACTCCCCTACTCTCTCCCCTTGCTATGTCCACGCCAGCCGCACAGCACGTGCCTCTTGGCCTTTCCTCCCCGCAGGAAACGTGCACCGCACCTACTCAGAGCCCTCTAACAGCCTGCACACACATGCCTTGCCCACTAACCTGCCCTCACAGGCAACACCACCCTTCCCTTCACAGCCCTACCTATACTCCACACCTACTGCCCTCCTTCCCTTGCACCTAGCCTGCTCACCGCTCACGCCCTGCACTCTTCTCCTGCTACAACAACTCCATGACCACCCACAAACCCCAGGGAAGAGGCCTTGGCAGGCCAGCCTGCCCTTGACACCAATCGCGTCGCCCCACAGCAAAGGGCCCTCTCGCCTTCCTCCCCTCCTGAAACTTCCTCCACACCTACTCCCACCTTCTTCCCACACACCGCACCCTCCTCTAACGCCTCCCCAACAACAACCAGGCCCCCACACAACACCTCCTCCCCGGCCTCTCTCCCCTTGCTATGTCCACGCCACCCGCACAGCACGTGCCTCTTGGCCTTTCCTCCCCGCAGGAAACGTGCACCGCACCTACTCAGAGCCTTATACCAGCCTGCACACACAGGCCTTCCCCACTAACCTGCCCTCACAGGCAACACCACCCTTCCCTTCACAGCCCTACCTATACTCCACACCTACTGCCCTCCTTCCCTTGCACCTAGCCTGCTCACCGCTCACGCCCTGCACTCTCCTCCTGCTACAACAACTCCATGACCAGCCACATACCCCAGGGAAGAGGCCTTGGCAGGCCAGCCTGCCCTGGCCACCACTCGCGTCACCGCACAACAAAGGGCCCTCTCGCCTTCCTCCCCTCCTGAAACTTCCTCCACACCTACTCCCACCTTCTTCCCACACACCGCACCCTCCTCTAACGCCTCCCCAACAACAACCAGGCCCCCACACAACACCTCCTCCCCGGCCTCTCTCCCCTTGCTATGTCCACGCCACCCGCACAGCACGTGCCTCTTGGCCTTTCCTCCCCGCAGGAAACGTGCACCGCACCTACTCAGAGCCCTCTACCAGCCTGCACACACATGCCTTGCCCACTAACCTGCCCTCACAGGCAACACCACCCTTCCCTTCACAGCCCTACCTATACTCCACACCTACTGCCCTCCTTCCCTTGCACCTAGCCTGCTCACCGCTCACGCCCTGCACTCTCCTCCTGCTACAACAACTCCATGACCACCCACAAACCCCAGGGAAGAGGCCTTGGCAGGCCAGCCTGCCCTGGCCACCACTCGCGTCACCCCACAACAAAGGGCCCTCTCGCCTTCCTCCCCTCCTGAAACTTCCTCCACACCTACTCCCACCTTCCTCCCACACACCACACCCTCCTCTAATGCCTCCCCAACAACAACCAGGCCCCCATACAGCACCTCCTCCCCTGCTTCTCTCCCCTTGCTATGTCCACGCCACCCGCACAGCACGTGCCTCTTGGCCTTTCCTCCCCGCAGGAAACATGCACCGCACCTACTCAGAGCCCTCTACCAGCCTGCTCACACATGCCTTGCCCACTAACCTGCCCTCACAGGCAACACCACCCTTCCCTTCACAGCCCTACCTATACTCCACACCTACTGCCCTCCTTCCCTTCCTCCCCTCAACAAACAGGCACCTAGCCTGCTCACCGCTCACGCCCTGCACTCTCCTCCTGCTACAACAACTCCACGACCAGCCACATACCCCAGGGAAGAGGCCTTGGCAGGCCAGCCTGCCCTGGCCTCCACTCGCGTCGCCCCACAACAAAGGGCCCTCTCGCCTTCCTCCCCTCCTGAAACTTCCTCCACACCTACTCCCACCTTCCTCCCACACACCACACCCTCCTCTAATGCCTCCCCAACAACAACCAGGCCCCCACACAACACCTCCTCCCCGGCCTCTCTCCCCTTGCTATGTCCACGCCACCCGCACAGCACGTGCCTCTTGGCCTTTCCTCCCCGCAGGAAACGTGCACCGCACCTACTCAGAGCCCTCTACCAGCCTGCACACACATGCCTTCCCCACTAACCTGCCCTCACAGGCAACACCACCCTTCCCTTCACAGCCCTACCTATACTCCACACCTACTGCCCTCCTTCCCTTGCACCTAGCCTGCTCACCGCTCATGCCCTGCACTCTCCTCCTGCTACAACAACTCCACGACCAGCCACATACCCCAGGGAAGAGGCCTTGGCAGGCCAGCCTGCCCTGGCCTCCACTCGCGTCGCCCCACAACAAAGGGCCCTCTCGCCTTCCTCCCCTCCTGAAACTTCCTCCACACCTACTCCCACCTTCCTCCCACACACCACACCCTCCTCTAATGCCTCCCCAACAACAACCAGGCCCCCACACAACACCTCCTCCCCGGCCTCTCTCCCCTTGCTATGTCCACGCCACCCGCACAGCACGTGCCTCTTGGCCTTTCCTCCCCGCAGGAAACGTGCACCGCACCTACTCAGAGCCCTCTAACAGCCTGCACACACATGCCTTCCCCACTAACCTGCCCTCACAGGCAACACCACCCTTCCCTTCACAGCCCTACCTATACTCCACACCTACTGCCCTCCTTCCCTTGCACCTAGCCTGCTCACCGCTCATGCCCTGCACTCTCCTCCTGCTACAACAACTCCACGACCAGCCACATACCCCAGGGAAGAGGCCTTGGCAGGCCAGCCTGCCCTGGCCACCACCCGCGTGGCCCCACAACAAAGGGCCCTCTCGCCTTCCTCCCCTCCTGAAACTTCCTCCACACCTACTCCCACCTTCCTCCCACACACCACACCCTCCTCTAACGCCTCCCCAACAACAACCAGGCCCCCACACAACACCTCCTCCCCGGCCTCTCTCCCCTTGCCATGGCCACGCCAGCCGCACAGCACGTGCCTCTTGGCCTTTCCTCCCCGCAGGAAACGTGCACCGCACCTACTCAGAGCCCTCTACCAGCCTGCACACACATGCCTTCCCCACTAACCTGCCCTCACAGGCAACACCACCCTTCCCTTCACAGCCCTACCTATACTCCACACCTACTGCCCTCCTTCCCTTCCACCTAGCCTGCTCACCGCTCACGCCCTGCACTCTCCTCCTGCTACAACAACTCCATGACCACCCACAAACCCCAGGGAAGAGGCCTTGGCAGGCCAGCCTGCCCTGGCCACCACTCGCGTGGCCCCACAACAAAGGGCCCTCTCGCCTTCCTCCCCTCCTGAAACTTCCTCCACACCTACTCCCACCTTCCTCCCACACACCACACCCTCCTCTAATGCCTCCCCAACAACAACCAGGCCCCCATACAACACCTCCTCCCCGGCCTCTCTCCCCTTGCTATGTCCACGCCACCCGCACAGCACGTGCCTCTTGGCCTTTCCTCCCCGCAGGAAACGTGCACCGCACCTACTCAGAGCCCTCTAACAGCCTGCACACACATGCCTTCCCCACTAACCTGCCCTCACAGGCAACACCACCCTTCTCTTTACAGCCCTACCTATACTCCACACCTACTGCCCTCCTTCCCTTGCACCTAGCCTGCTCACCGCTCACGCCCTGCACTCTCCTCCTGCTACAACAACTCCATGACCACCCACAAACCCCAGGGAAGAGGCCTTGGCAGGCCAGCCTGCCCTTGACACCACTCGCGTGGCCCCACAGCAAAGGGCCCTCTCGCATTCCTCCCCTCCTGAAACTTCCTCCACACCTACTCCCACCTTCCTCCCACACACCACACCCTCCTCTAATGCCTCCCCAACAACAACCAGGCCCCCACACAACACCTCCTCCCCTGCCTCTCTCCCCTTGCTATGTCCACGACACCCGCACAGCACGTGCCTCTTGGCCTTTCCTCCCCGCAGGAAACGTGCACCGCACCTACTCAGAGCCCTCTACCAGCCTGCTCACACATGCCTTGCCCACTAACCTGCCCTCACAGGCAACACCACCCTTCCCTTCACAGTCCTACCTATACTCCACACCTACTGCCCTCCTTCCCTTCCTCACCTCAACAAACATGCACCTAGCCTGCTCACCGCTCACGCCCTGCACTCTCCTCCTGCTACAACAACTCCATGACCAGCCACAAACCCCAGGGAAGAGGCCTTGGCAGGCCAGCATGCCCTTGACACCAATCGCGTCACCCCACAGCAAAGGGCCCTCTCGCCTTCCTCCCCTCCTGAAACTTCCTCCACACCTACTCCCACCTTCCTCCCACACACCACACCCTCCTCTAATGCCTCCCCAACAACAACCAGGCCCCCATACAGCACCTCCTCCCCTGCCTCTCTCCCCTTGCTATGTCCACGCCACCCGCACAGCACGTGCCTCTTGGCCTTTCCTCCCCGCAGGAAACATGCACCGCACCTACTCAGAGCCCTCTACCAGCCTGCTCACACATGCCTTGCCCACTAACCTGCCCTCACAGGCAACACCACCCTTCCCTTCACAGCCCTACCTATACTCCACACCTACTGCCCTCCTTCCCTTCCTCCCCTCAACAAACATGCACCTAGCCTGCTCACCGCTCACGCCCTGCACTCTCCTCCTGCTACAACAACTCCACGACCAGCCACATACCCCAGGGAAGAGGCCTTGGCAGGCCAGCCTGCCCTGGCCACCACCCGCGTGGCCCCACAACAAAGGGCCCTCTCGCCTTCCTCCCCTCCTGAAACTTCCTCCACACCTACTCCCACCTTCCTCCCACACACCACACCCTCCTCTAATGCCTCCCCAACAACAACCAGGCCCCCACACAACACCTCCTCCCCGGCCTCTCTCCCCTTGCTATGTCCACGCCAGCCGCACAGCACGTGCCTCTTGGCCTTTCCTCCCCGCAGGAAACGTACACCGCACCTACTCAGAGCCCTCTACCAGCCTGCACACACATGCCTTCCCCACTAACCTGCCCTCACAGGCAACACCACCCTTCCCTTCACAGCCCTACCTATACTCCACACCTACTGCCCTCCTTCCCTTCCTCCCCTCAACAAACAGGCACCTAGCCTGCTCACCGCTCACGCCCTGCACTCTCCTCCTGCTACAACAACTCCACGACCAGCCACATACCCCAGGGAGGAGGCCTTGGCAGGCCAGCCTGCCCTGGCCTCCACTCGCGTCGCCCCACAACAAAGGGCCCTCTCGCCTTCCTCCCCTCCTGAAACTTCCTCCACACCTACTCCCACCTTCCTCCCACACACCACACCCTCCTCTAATGCCTCCCCAACAACAACCAGGCCCCCACACAACACCTCCTCCCCGGCCTCTCTCCCCTTGCTATGTCCACGCCACCCGCACAGCACGTGCCTCTTGGCCTGTCCTCCCCGCAGGAAACGTGCACCGCACCTACTCAGAGCCCTCTAACAGCCTGCACACACATGCCTTCCCCACTAACCTGCCCTCACAGGCAACACCACCCTTCTCTTTACAGCCCTACCTATACTCCACACCTACTGCCCTCCTTCCCTTGCACCTAGCCTGCTCACCGCTCACGCCCTGCACTCTCCTCCTGCTACAACAACTCCATGACCACCCACAAACCCCAGGGAAGAGGCCTTGGCAGGCCAGCCTGCCCTTGACACCATTCGCAAGGCCCCACAACAAAGGGCCCTCTCGCCTTCCTCCCCTCCTGAAACTTCCTCCACACCTACTCCCACCTTCTTCCCACACACCGCACCCTCCTCTAACGCCTCCCCAACAACAACCAGGCCCCCACACAACACCTCCTCCCCGGCCTCTCTCCCCTTGCTATGTCCACGCCACCCGCACAGCACGTGCCTCTTGGCCTTTCCTCCCCGCAGGAAACGTGCACCGCACCTACTCAGAGCCCTCTAACAGCCTGCACACACATGCCTTCCCCACTAACCTGCCCTCACAGGCAACACCACCCTTCCCTTCACAGCCCTACCTATACTCCACACCTACTGCCCTCCTTCCCTTGCACCTAGCCTGCTCACCGCTCACGCCCTGCACTCTCCTCCTGCTACAACAACTCCATGACCACCCACAAACCCCAGGGAAGAGGCCTTGGCAGGCCAGCCTGCCCTTGACACCAATCGCGTGGCCCCACAACAAAGGGCCCTCTCGCCTTCCTCCCCTCCTGAAACTTCCTCCACACCTACTCCCACCTTCCTCCCACACACCACACCCTCCTCTAATGCCTCCCCAACAACAACCAGGCCCCCACACAACACCTCCTCCCCTGCTTCTCTCCCCTTGCTATGTCCACGCCACCCGCACAGCACGTGCCTCTTGGCCTTTCCTCCCCGCAGGAAACATGCACCGCACCTACTCAGAGCCCTCTACCAGCCTGCTCACACAGGCCTTCCCCACTAACCTGCCCTCACAGGCAACACCACCCTTCCCTTCACAGCCCTACCTATACTCCACACCTACTGCCCTCCTTCCCTTCCTCCCCTCAACAAACAGGCACCTAGCCTGCTCACCGCTCACGCCCTGCACTCTCCTCCTGCTACAACAACTCCACGACCAGCCACATACCCCAGGGAAGAGGCCTTGGCAGGCCAGCCTGCCCTGGCCTCCACTCGCGTCGCCCCACAACAAAGGGCCCTCTCGCCTTCCTCCCCTCCTGAAACTTCCTCCACACCTACTCCCACCTTCCTCCCACACACCACACCCTCCTCTAATGCCTCCCCAACAACAACCAGGCCCCCACACAACACCTCCTCCCCGGCCTCTCTCCCCTTGCTATGTCCACGCCAGCCGCACAGCACGTGCCTCTTGGCCTTTCCTCCCCGCAGGAAACGTGCACCGCACCTACTCAGAGCCCTCTAACAGCCTGCACACACATGCCTTCCCCACTAACCTGCCCTCACAGGCAACACCACCCTTCCCTTCACAGCCCTACCTATACTCCACACCTACTGCCCTCCTTCCCTTGCACCTAGCCTGCTCACCGCTCATGCCCTGCACTCTCCTCCTGCTACAACAACTCCACGACCAGCCACATACCCCAGGGAAGAGGCCTTGGCAGGCCAGCCTGCCCTGGCCACCACCCGCGTGGCCCCACAACAAAGGGCCCTCTCGCCTTCCTCCCCTCCTGAAACTTCCTCCACACCTACTCCCACCTTCCTCCCACACACCACACCCTCCTCTAACGCCTCCCCAACAACAACCAGGCCCCCACACAACACCTCCTCCCCGGCCTCTCTCCCCTTGCTATGTCCACACCAGCCGCACAGCACGTGCCTCTTGGCCTTTCCTCCCCACAGGAAACGTGCACCGCACCTACTCAGAGCCCTCTACCAGCCTGCACACACATGCCTTCCCCACTAACCTGCCCGCACAGGCAACACCACCCTTCCCTTCACAGCCCTACCTACACTCCACACCTACTGCCCTCCTTCCCTTGCACCTAGCCTGCTCACCGCTCACGCCCTGCACTCTCCTCCTGCTACAACAACTCCATGACCAGCCACAAACCACAGGGAAGAGGCCTTGGCAGGCCAGCCTGCCCTTGACACCAATCGCATCGCCCCACAACAAAGGGCCCTCTCGCCTTCCTCCCCTCCTGAAACTTCCTCCACACCTACTCCCACCTTCTTCCCACACACCACACCCTCCTCTAACGCCTCCCCAACAACAACCAGGCCCCCATACAACACCTCCTCCCCGGCCTCTCTCCCCTTGCTATGTCCACGCCACCCGCACAGCACGTGCCTCTTGGCCTTTCCTCCCCGCAGGAAACGTGCACCGCACCTACTCAGAGCCCTCTAACAGCCTGCACACACATGCCTTCCCCACTAACCTGCCCTCACAGGCAACACCACCCTTCTCTTTACAGCCCTACCTATACTCCACACCTACTGCCCTCCTTCCCTTGCACCTAGCCTGCTCACCGCTCACGCCCTGCACTCTCCTCCTGCTACAACAACTCCATGACCACCCACAAACCCCAGGGAAGAGGCCTTGGCAGGCCAGCCTGCCCTTGACACCAATCGCGTCGCCCCACAGCAAAGGGCCCTCTCGCATTCCTCCCCTCCTGAAACTTCCTCCACACCTACTCCCACCTTCCTCCCACACACCACACCCTCCTCTAATGCCTCCCCAACAACAACCAGGCCCCCACACAACACCTCCTCCCCTGCCTCTCTCCCCTTGCTATGTCCACGACACCCGCACAGCACGTGCCTCTTGGCCTTTCCTCCCCGCAGGAAACGTGCACCGCACCTACTCAGAGCCCTCTACCAGCCTGCTCACACATGCCTTGCCCACTAACCTGCCCTCACAGGCAACACCACCCTTCCCTTCACAGTCCTACCTATACTCCACACCTACTGCCCTCCTTCCCTTCCTCACCTCAACAAACATGCACCTAGCCTGCTCACCGCTCACGCCCTGCACTCTCCTCCTGCTACAACAACTCCATGACCAGCCACAAACCCCAGGGAAGAGGCCTTGGCAGGCCAGCATGCCCTTGACACCAATCGCGTCACCCCACAGCAAAGGGCCCTCTCGCCTTCCTCCCCTCCTGAAACTTCCTCCACACCTACTCCCACCTTCCTCCCACACACCACACCCTCCTCTAATGCCTCCCCAACAACAACCAGGCCCCCATACAGCACCTCCTCCCCTGCCTCTCTCCCCTTGCTATGTCCACGCCACCCGCACAGCACGTGCCTCTTGGCCTTTCCTCCCCGCAGGAAACATGCACCGCACCTACTCAGAGCCCTCTACCAGCCTGCTCACACATGCCTTGCCCACTAACCTGCCCTCACAGGCAACACCACCCTTCCCTTCACAGCCCTACCTATACTCCACACCTACTGCCCTCCTTCCCTTCCTCCCCTCAACAAACATGCACCTAGCCTGCTCACCGCTCACGCCCTGCACTCTCCTCCTGCTACAACAACTCCACGACCAGCCACATACCCCAGGGAAGAGGCCTTGGCAGGCCAGCCTGCCCTGGCCACCACCCGCGTGGCCCCACAACAAAGGGCCCTCTCGCCTTCCTCCCCTCCTGAAACTTCCTCCACACCTACTCCCACCTTCCTCCCACACACCACACCCTCCTCTAATGCCTCCCCAACAACAACCAGGCCCCCACACAACACCTCCTCCCCGGCCTCTCTCCCCTTGCTATGTCCACGCCAGCCGCACAGCACGTGCCTCTTGGCCTTTCCTCCCCGCAGGAAACGTACACCGCACCTACTCAGAGCCCTCTACCAGCCTGCACACACATGCCTTCCCCACTAACCTGCCCTCACAGGCAACACCACCCTTCCCTTCACAGCCCTACCTATACTCCACACCTACTGCCCTCCTTCCCTTCCTCCCCTCAACAAACAGGCACCTAGCCTGCTCACCGCTCACGCCCTGCACTCTCCTCCTGCTACAACAACTCCACGACCAGCCACATACCCCAGGGAGGAGGCCTTGGCAGGCCAGCCTGCCCTGGCCTCCACTCGCGTCGCCCCACAACAAAGGGCCCTCTCGCCTTCCTCCCCTCCTGAAACTTCCTCCACACCTACTCCCACCTTCCTCCCACACACCACACCCTCCTCTAATGCCTCCCCAACAACAACCAGGCCCCCACACAACACCTCCTCCCCGGCCTCTCTCCCCTTGCTATGTCCACGCCACCCGCACAGCACGTGCCTCTTGGCCTGTCCTCCCCGCAGGAAACGTGCACCGCACCTACTCAGAGCCCTCTAACAGCCTGCACACACATGCCTTCCCCACTAACCTGCCCTCACAGGCAACACCACCCTTCTCTTTACAGCCCTACCTATACTCCACACCTACTGCCCTCCTTCCCTTCCACCTAGCCTGCTCACCGCTCACGCCCTGCACTCTCCTCCTGCTACAACAACTCCATGACCACCCACAAACCCCAGGGAAGAGGCCTTGGCAGGCCAGCCTGCCCTTGACACCATTCGCAAGGCCCCACAACAAAGGGCCCTCTCGCCTTCCTCCCCTCCTGAAACTTCCTCCACACCTACTCCCACCTTCTTCCCACACACCGCACCCTCCTCTAACGCCTCCCCAACAACAACCAGGCCCCCACACAACACCTCCTCCCCGGCCTCTCTCCCCTTGCTATGTCCACGCCACCCGCACAGCACGTGCCTCTTGGCCTTTCCTCCCCGCAGGAAACGTGCACCGCACCTACTCAGAGCCCTCTAACAGCCTGCACACACATGCCTTCCCCACTAACCTGCCCTCACAGGCAACACCACCCTTCCCTTCACAGCCCTACCTATACTCCACACCTACTGCCCTCCTTCCCTTGCACCTAGCCTGCTCACCGCTCACGCCCTGCACTCTCCTCCTGCTACAACAACTCCATGACCACCCACAAACCCCAGGGAAGAGGCCTTGGCAGGCCAGCCTGCCCTGGCCACCACTCGCGTCACCGCACAACAAAGGGCCCTCTCGCCTTCCTCCCCTCCTGAAACTTCCTCCACACCTACTCCCACCTTCCTCCCACACACCACACCCTCCTCTAATGCCTCCCCAACAACAACCAGGCCCCCATACAGCACCTCCTCCCCTGCTTCTCTCCCCTTGCTATGTCCACGCCACCCGCACAGCACGTGCCTCTTGGCCTTTCCTCCCCGCAGGAAACATGCACCGCACCTACTCAGAGCCCTCTACCAGCCTGCTCACACAGGCCTTCCCCACTAACCTGCCCTCACAGGCAACACCACCCTTCCCTTCACAGCCCTACCTATACTCCACACCTACTGCCCTCCTTCCCTTCCTCCCCTCAACAAACAGGCACCTAGCCTGCTCACCGCTCACGCCCTGCACTCTCCTCCTGCTACAACAACTCCACGACCAGCCACATACCCCAGGGAAGAGGCCTTGGCAGGCCAGCCTGCCCTGGCCTCCACTCGCGTCGCCCCACAACAAAGGGCCCTCTCGCCTTCCTCCCCTCCTGAAACTTCCTCCACACCTACTCCCACCTTCCTCCCACACACCACACCCTCCTCTAATGCCTCCCCAACAACAACCAGGCCCCCACACAACACCTCCTCCCCGGCCTCTCTCCCCTTGCTATGTCCACGCCACCCGCACAGCACGTGCCTCTTGGCCTTTCCTCCCCGCAGGAAACGTGCACCGCACCTACTCAGAGCCCTCTAACAGCCTGCACACACATGCCTTCCCCACTAACCTGCCCTCACAGGCAACACCACCCTTCCCTTCACAGCCCTACCTATACTCCACACCTACTGCCCTCCTTCCCTTGCACCTAGCCTGCTCACCGCTCATGCCCTGCACTCTCCTCCTGCTACAACAACTCCACGACCAGCCACATACCCCAGGGAAGAGGCCTTGGCAGGCCAGCCTGCCCTGGCCACCACCCGCGTGGCCCCACAACAAAGGGCCCTCTCGCCTTCCTCCCCTCCTGAAACTTCCTCCACACCTACTCCCACCTTCCTCCCACACACCACACCCTCCTCTAACGCCTCCCCAACAACAACCAGGCCCCCACACAACACCTCCTCCCCGGCCTCTCTCCCCTTGCTATGTCCACACCAGCCGCACAGCACGTGCCTCTTGGCCTTTCCTCCCCACAGGAAACGTGCACCGCACCTACTCAGAGCCCTCTACCAGCCTGCACACACATGCCTTCCCCACTAACCTGCCCGCACAGGCAACACCACCCTTCCCTTCACAGCCCTACCTACACTCCACACCTACTGCCCTCCTTCCCTTGCACCTAGCCTGCTCACCGCTCACGCCCTGCACTCTCCTCCTGCTACAACAACTCCATGACCAGCCACAAACCACAGGGAAGAGGCCTTGGCAGGCCAGCCTGCCCTTGACACCAATCGCATCGCCCCACAACAAAGGGCCCTCTCGCCTTCCTCCCCTCCTGAAACTTCCTCCACACCTACTCCCACCTTCTTCCCACACACCACACCCTCCTCTAACGCCTCCCCAACAACAACCAGGCCCCCATACAACACCTCCTCCCCGGCCTCTCTCCCCTTGCTATGTCCACGCCACCCGCACAGCACGTGCCTCTTGGCCTTTCCTCCCCGCAGGAAACGTGCACCGCACCTACTCAGAGCCCTCTAACAGCCTGCACACACATGCCTTCCCCACTAACCTGCCCTCACAGGCAACACCACCCTTCTCTTTACAGCCCTACCTATACTCCACACCTACTGCCCTCCTTCCCTTGCACCTAGCCTGCTCACCGCTCACGCCCTGCACTCTCCTCCTGCTACAACAACTCCATGACCACCCACAAACCCCAGGGAAGAGGCCTTGGCAGGCCAGCCTGCCCTTGACACCACTCGCGTGGCCCCACAGCAAAGGGCCCTCTCGCATTCCTCCCCTCCTGAAACTTCCTCCACACCTACTCCCACCTTCTTCCCACACACCGCACCCTCCTCTAACGCCTCCCCAACAACAACCAGGCCCCCACACAACACCTCCTCCCCGGCCTCTCTCCCCTTGCTATGTCCACGCCACCCGCACAGCACGTGCCTCTTGGCCTTTCCTCCCCGCAGGAAACGTGCACCGCACCTACTCAGAGCCCTCTACCAGCCTGCACACACAGGCCTTCCCCACTAACCTGCCCTCACAGGCAACACCACCCTTCCCTTCACAGTCCTACCTATACTCCACACCTACTGCCCTCCTTCCCTTCCTCACCTCAACAAACATGCACCTAGCCTGCTCACCGCTCACGCCCTGCACTCTCCTCCTGCTACAACAACTCCATGACCAGCCACAAACCCCAGGGAAGAGGCCTTGGCAGGCCAGCATGCCCTTGACACCAATCGCGTCACCCCCACAGCAAAGGGCCCTCTCGCCTTCCTCCCCTCCTGAAACTTCCTCCACACCTACTCCCACCTTCCTCCCACACACCACACCCTCCTCTAATGCCTCCCCAACAACAACCAGGCCCCCATACAGCACCTCCTCCCCTGCCTCTCTCCCCTTGCTATGTCCACGCCACCCGCACAGCACGTGCCTCTTGGCCTTTCCTCCCCGCAGGAAACATGCACCGCACCTACTCAGAGCCCTCTACCAGCCTGCTCACACATGCCTTGCCCACTAACCTGCCCTCACAGGCAACACCACCCTTCCCTTCACAGCCCTACCTATACTCCACACCTACTGCCCTCCTTCCCTTCCTCCCCTCAACAAACATGCACCTAGCCTGCTCACCGCTCACGCCCTGCACTCTCCTCCTGCTACAACAACTCCACGACCAGCCACATACCCCAGGGAAGAGGCCTTGGCAGGCCAGCCTGCCCTGGCCACCACCCGCGTGGCCCCACAACAAAGGGCCCTCTCGCCTTCCTCCCCTCCTGAAACTTCCTCCACACCTACTCCCACCTTCCTCCCACACACCACACCCTCCTCTAATGCCTCCCCAACAACAACCAGGCCCCCACACAACACCTCCTCCCCGGCCTCTCTCCCCTTGCTATGTCCACGCCAGCCGCACAGCACGTGCCTCTTGGCCTTTCCTCCCCGCAGGAAACGTACACCGCACCTACTCAGAGCCCTCTACCAGCCTGCACACACATGCCTTCCCCACTAACCTGCCCTCACAGGCAACACCACCCTTCCCTTCACAGCCCTACCTATACTCCACACCTACTGCCCTCCTTCCCTTGCACCTAGCCTGCTCACCGCTCACGCCCTGCACTCTCCTCCTGCTACAACAACTCCATGACCACCCACAAACCCCAGGGAAGAGGCCTTGGCAGGCCAGCCTGCCCTTGACACCAATCGCGTCGCCCCACAACAAAGGGCCCTCTCGCCTTCCTCCCCTCCTGAAACTTCCTCCACACCTACTCCCACCTTCTTCCCACACACCGCACCCTCCTCTAACGCCTCCCCAACAACAACCAGGCCCCCACACAACACCTCCTCCCCGGCCTCTCTCCCCTTGCTATGTCCACGCCACCCGCACAGCACGTGCCTCTTGGCCTTTCCTCCCCGCAGGAAACGTGCACCGCACCTACTCAGAGCCCTCTAACAGCCTGCACACACATGCCTTCCCCACTAACCTGCCCTCACAGGCAACACCACCCTTCCCTTCACAGCCCTACCTATACTCCACACCTACTGCCCTCCTTCCCTTGCACCTAGCCTGCTCACTGCTCACGCCCTGCACTCTCCTCCTGCTACAACAACTCCATGACCAGCCACATACCCCAGGGAAGAGGCCTTGGCAGGCCAGCCTGCCCTTGACACCACTCGTGTCGCCCCACAACAAAGGGCCCTCTCGCCTTCCTCCCCTCCTGAAACTTCCTCCACACCTACTCCCACCTTCTTCCCACACACCGCACCCTCCTCTAACGCCTCCCCAACAACAACCAGGCCCCCACACAACACCTCCTCCCCGGCCTCTCTCCCCTTGCTATGTCCACGCCACCCGCACAGCACGTGCCTCTTGGCCTTTCCTCCCCGCAGGAAACGTGCACCGCACCTACTCAGAGCCCTCTACCAGCCTGCACACACATGCCTTCCCCACTAACCTGCCCTCACAGGCAACACCACCCTTCCCTTCACAGCCCTACCTATACTCCACACCTACTGCCCTCCTTCCCTTGCACCTAGCCTGCTCACCGCTCACGCCCTGCACTCTCCTCCTGCTACAACAACTCCATGACCACCCACAAACCCCAGGGAAGAGGCCTTGGCAGGCCAGCCTGCCCTGGCCACCACTCGCGTCACCGCACAACAAAGGGCCCTCTCGCCTTCCTCCCCTCCTGAAACTTCCTCCACACCTACTCCCACCTTCCTCCCACACACCACACCCTCCTCTAATGCCTCCCCAACAACAACCAGGCCCCCATACAGCACCTCCTCCCCTGCTTCTCTCCCCTTGCTATGTCCACGCCACCCGAACAGCACGTGCCTCTTGGCCTTTCCTCCCCGCAGGAAACATGCACCGCACCTACTCAGAGCCCTCTACCAGCCTGCTCACACATGCCTTGCCCACTAACCTGCCCTCACAGGCAACACCACCCTTCCCTTCACAGCCCTACCTATACTCCACACCTACTGCCCTCCTTCCCTTCCTCCCCTCAACAAACAGGCACCTAGCCTGCTCACCGCTCACGCCCTGCACTCTCCTCCTGCTACAACAACTCCATGACCAGCCACATACCCCAGGGAAGAGGCCTTGGCAGGCCAGCCTGCCCTGGCCTCCACTCGCGTCGCCCCACAACAAAGGGCCCTCTCGCCTTCCTCCCCTCCTGAAACTTCCTCCACACCTACTCCCACCTTCCTCCCACACACCGCACCCTCCTCTAATGCCTCCCCAACAACAACCAGGCCCCCATACAGCACCTCCTCCCCTGCTTCTCTCCCCTTGCTATGTCCACGCCACCCACACAGCACGTGCCTCTTGGCCTTTCCTCCCCGCAGGAAACATGCACCGCACCTACTCAGAGCCCTCTACCAGCCTGCTCACACATGCCTTCCCCACTAACCTGCCCTCACAGGCAACACCACCCTTCCCTTCACAGCCCTACCTATACTCCACACCTACTGCCCTCCTTCCCTTCCTCCCCTCAACAAACAGGCACCTAGCCTGCTCACCGCTCACGCCCTGCACTCTCCTCCTGCTACAACAACTCCACGACCAGCCACATACCCCAGGGAGGAGGCCTTGGCAGGCCAGCCTGCCCTGGCCTCCACTCGCGTCGCCCCACAACAAAGGGCCCTCTCGCCTTCCTCCCCTCCTGAAACTTCCTCCACACCTACTCCCACCTTCCTCCCACACACCACACCCTCCTCTAATGCCTCCCCAACAACAACCAGGCCCCCACACAACACCTCCTCCCCGGCCTCTCTCCCCTTGCTATGTCCACGCCACCCGCACAGCACGTGCCTCTTGGCCTGTCCTCCCCGCAGGAAACGTGCACCGCACCTACTCAGAGCCCTCTAACAGCCTGCACACACATGCCTTCCCCACTAACCTGCCCTCACAGGCAACACCACCCTTCTCTTTACAGCCCTACCTATACTCCACACCTACTGCCCTCCTTCCCTTGCACCTAGCCTGCTCACCGCTCACGCCCTGCACTCTCCTCCTGCTACAACAACTCCATGACCACCCACAAACCCCAGGGAAGAGGCCTTGGCAGGCCAGCCTGCCCTTGACACCATTCGCAAGGCCCCACAACAAAGGGCCCTCTCGCCTTCCTCCCCTCCTGAAACTTCCTCCACACCTACTCCCACCTTCTTCCCACACACCGCACCCTCCTCTAACGCCTCCCCAACAACAACCAGGCCCCCACACAACACCTCCTCCCCGGCCTCTCTCCCCTTGCTATGTCCACGCCACCCGCACAGCACGTGCCTCTTGGCCTTTCCTCCCCGCAGGAAACGTGCACCGCACCTACTCAGAGCCCTCTAACAGCCTGCACACACATGCCTTCCCCACTAACCTGCCCTCACAGGCAACACCACCCTTCCCTTCACAGCCCTACCTATACTCCACACCTACTGCCCTCCTTCCCTTGCACCTAGCCTGCTCACCGCTCACGCCCTGCACTCTCCTCCTGCTACAACAACTCCATGACCACCCACAAACCCCAGGGAAGAGGCCTTGGCAGGCCAGCCTGCCCTGGCCACCACTCGCGTCACCGCACAACAAAGGGCCCTCTCGCCTTCCTCCCCTCCTGAAACTTCCTCCACACCTACTCCCACCTTCCTCCCACACACCACACCCTCCTCTAATGCCTCCCCAACAACAACCAGGCCCCCATACAGCACCTCCTCCCCTGCTTCTCTCCCCTTGCTATGTCCACGCCACCCGCACAGCACGTGCCTCTTGGCCTTTCCTCCCCGCAGGAAACATGCACCGCACCTACTCAGAGCCCTCTACCAGCCTGCTCACACAGGCCTTCCCCACTAACCTGCCCTCACAGGCAACACCACCCTTCCCTTCACAGCCCTACCTATACTCCACACCTACTGCCCTCCTTCCCTTCCTCCCCTCAACAAACAGGCACCTAGCCTGCTCACCGCTCACGCCCTGCACTCTCCTCCTGCTACAACAACTCCACGACCAGCCACATACCCCAGGGAAGAGGCCTTGGCAGGCCAGCCTGCCCTGGCCTCCACTCGCGTCGCCCCACAACAAAGGGCCCTCTCGCCTTCCTCCCCTCCTGAAACTTCCTCCACACCTACTCCCACCTTCCTCCCACACACCACACCCTCCTCTAATGCCTCCCCAACAACAACCAGGCCCCCACACAACACCTCCTCCCCGGCCTCTCTCCCCTTGCTATGTCCACGCCAGCCGCACAGCACGTGCCTCTTGGCCTGTCCTCCCCGCAGGAAACGTGCACCGCACCTACTCAGAGCCCTCTAACAGCCTGCACACACATGCCTTCCCCACTAACCTGCCCTCACAGGCAACACCACCCTTCTCTTTACAGCCCTACCTATACTCCACACCTACTGCCCTCCTTCCCTTGCACCTAGCCTGCTCACCGCTCACGCCCTGCACTCTCCTCCTGCTACAACAACTCCACGACCAGCCACATACCCCAGGGAAGAGGCCTTGGCAGGCCAGCCTGCCCTGGCCACCAATCGCGTCGCCCCACAACAAAGGGCCCTCTCGCCTTCCTCCCCTCCTGAAACTTCCTCCACACCTACTCCCACCTTCTTCCCACACACCACACCCTCCTCTAACGCCTCCCCAACAACAACCAGGCCCCCAACACAACACCTCCTCCCCTACTCTCTCCCCTTGCTATGTCCACGCCGCCCGCACAGCACGTGCCTCTTGGCCTTTCCTCCCCGCAGGAAACGTGCACCGCACCTACTCAGAGCCCTCTACCAGCCTGCACACACATGCCTTCCCCACTAACCTGCCCTCACAGGCAACACCACCCTTCCCTTCACAGCCCTACCTATACTCCACACCTACTGCCCTCCTTCCCTTCCACCTAGCCTGCTCACCGCTCACGCCCTGCACTCTCCTCCTGCTACAACAACTCCACGACCACCCACAAACCCCAGGGAAGAGGCCTTGGCAGGCCAGCCTGCCCTTGACACCAATCGCGTCGCCCCACAGCAAAGGGCCCTCTCTCCTTCCTCCCCTCCTGAAACTTCCTCCACACCTACTCCCACCTTCTTCCCACACACCGCACCCTCCTCTAACGCCTCCCCAACAACAACCAGGCCCCCACACAACACCTCCTCCCCGGCCTCTCTCCCCTTGCTATGTCCACGCCACCCGCACAGCACGTGCCTCTTGGCCTTTCCTCCCCGCAGGAAACGTGCACCGCACCTACTCAGAGCCCTCTAACAGCCTGCACACACATGCCTTCCCCACTAACCTGCCCTCACAGGCAACACCACCCTTCCCTTCACAGCCCTACCTATACTCCACACCTACTGCCCTCCTTCCCTTGCACCTAGCCTGCTCACCGCTCACGCCCTGCACTCTCCTCCTGCTACAACAACTCCATGACCAGCCACATACCCCAGGGAAGAGGCCTTGGCAGGCCAGCCTGCCCTTGACACCACTCGTGTCGCCCCACAACAAAGGGCCCTCTCGCCTTCCTCCCCTCCTGAAACTTCCTCCACACCTACTCCCACCTTCTTCCCACACACCGCACCCTCCTCTAACGCCTCCCCAACAACAACCAGGCCCCCACACAACACCTCCTCCCCGGCCTCTCTCCCCTTGCTATGTCCACGCCACCCGCACAGCACGTGCCTCTTGGCCTTTCCTCCCCGCAGGAAACGTGCACCGCACCTACTCAGAGCCCTCTAACAGCCTGCACACACATGCCTTCCCCACTAACCTGCCCTCACAGGCAACACCACCCTTCCCTTCACAGCCCTACCTATACTCCACACCTACTGCCCTCCTTCCCTTGCACCTAGCCTGCTCACCGCTCACGCCCTGCACTCTCCTCCTGCTACAACAACTCCATGACCACCCACAAACCCCAGGGAAGAGGCCTTGGCAGGCCAGCCTGCCCTGGCCACCACTCGCGTCACCGCACAACAAAGGGCCCTCTCGCCTTCCTCCCCTCCTGAAACTTCCTCCACACCTACTCCCACCTTCCTCCCACACACCACACCCTCCTCTAATGCCTCCCCAACAACAACCAGGCCCCCATACAGCACCTCCTCCCCTGCTTCTCTCCCCTTGCTATGTCCACGCCACCCGCACAGCACGTGCCTCTTGGCCTTTCCTCCCCGCAGGAAACATGCACCGCACCTACTCAGAGCCCTCTACCAGCCTGCTCACACATGCCTTGCCCACTAACCTGCCCTCACAGGCAACACCACCCTTCCCTTCACAGCCCTACCTATACTCCACACCTACTGCCCTCCTTCCCTTCCTCCCCTCAACAAACAGGCACCTAGCCTGCTCACCGCTCACGCCCTGCACTCTCCTCCTGCTACAACAACTCCACGACCAGCCACATACCCCAGGGAAGAGGCCTTGGCAGGCCAGCCTGCCCTGGCCTCCACTCGCGTCGCCCCACAACAAAGGGCCCTCTCGCCTTCCTCCCCTCCTGAAACTTCCTCCACACCTACTCCCACCTTCCTCCCACACACCACACCCTCCTCTAATGCCTCCCCAACAACAACCAGGCCCCCACACAACACCTCCTCCCCGGCCTCTCTCCCCTTGCTATGTCCACGCCACCCGCACAGCACGTGCCTCTTGGCCTGTCCTCCCCGCAGGAAACGTGCACCGCACCTACTCAGAGCCCTCTACCAGCCTGCACACACATGCCTTCCCCACTAACCTGCCCTCACAGGCAACACCACCCTTCTCTTTACAGCCCTACCTATACTCCACACCTACTGCCCTCCTTCCCTTGCACCTAGCCTGCTCACTGCTCATGCCCTGCACTCTCCTCCTGCTACAACAACTCCACGACCAGCCACATACCCCAGGGAAGAGGCCTTGGCAGGCCAGCCTGCCCTGGCCACCAATCGCGTGGCCCCACAACAAAGGGCCCTCTCGCCTTCCTCCCCTCCTGAAACTTCCTCCACACCTACTCCCACCTTCTTCCCACACACCACACCCTCCTCTAATGCCTCCCCAACAACAACCAGGCCGCCCACACAACACCTACTCCCCTACTCTCTCCCCTTGCTATGTCCACGCCGCCCGCACAGCACGTGCCTCTTGGCCTTTCCTCCCCGCAGGAAACGTGCACCGCACCTACTCAGAGCCCTCTAACAGCCTGCACACACATGCCTTGCCCACTAACCTGCCCTCACAGGCAACACCACCCTTCCCTTCACAGCCCTACCTATACTCCACACCTACTGCCCTCCTTCCCTTGCACCTAGCCTGCTCACCGCTCACGCCCTGCACTCTTCTCCTGCTACAACAACTCCATGACCACCCACAAACCCCAGGGAAGAGGCCTTGGCAGGCCAGCCTGCCCTTGACACCAATCGCGTCGCCCCACAGCAAAGGGCCCTCTCGCCTTCCTCCCCTCCTGAAACTTCCTCCACACCTACTCCCACCTTCTTCCCACACACCGCACCCTCCTCTAACGCCTCCCCAACAACAACCAGGCCCCCACACAACACCTCCTCCCCGGCCTCTCTCCCCTTGCTATGTCCACGCCACCCGCACAGCACGTGCCTCTTGGCCTTTCCTCCCCGCAGGAAACGTGCACCGCACCTACTCAGAGCCTTATACCAGCCTGCACACACAGGCCTTCCCCACTAACCTGCCCTCACAGGCAACACCACCCTTCCCTTCACAGCCCTACCTATACTCCACACCTACTGCCCTCCTTCCCTTGCACCTAGCCTGCTCACCGCTCACGCCCTGCACTCTCCTCCTGCTACAACAACTCCATGACCAGCCACATACCCCAGGGAAGAGGCCTTGGCAGGCCAGCCTGCCCTGGCCACCACTCGCGTCACCGCACAACAAAGGGCCCTCTCGCCTTCCTCCCCTCCTGAAACTTCCTCCACACCTACTCCCACCTTCTTCCCACACACCGCACCCTCCTCTAACGCCTCCCCAACAACAACCAGGCCCCCACACAACACCTCCTCCCCGGCCTCTCTCCCCTTGCTATGTCCACGCCACCCGCACAGCACGTGCCTCTTGGCCTTTCCTCCCCGCAGGAAACGTGCACCGCACCTACTCAGAGCCCTCTACCAGCCTGCACACACATGCCTTGCCCACTAACCTGCCCTCACAGGCAACACCACCCTTCCCTTCACAGCCCTACCTATACTCCACACCTACTGCCCTCCTTCCCTTGCACCTAGCCTGCTCACCGCTCACGCCCTGCACTCTCCTCCTGCTACAACAACTCCATGACCACCCACAAACCCCAGGGAAGAGGCCTTGGCAGGCCAGCCTGCCCTGGCCACCACTCGCGTCACCCCACAACAAAGGGCCCTCTCGCCTTCCTCCCCTCCTGAAACTTCCTCCACACCTACTCCCACCTTCCTCCCACACACCACACCCTCCTCTAATGCCTCCCCAACAACAACCAGGCCCCCATACAGCACCTCCTCCCCTGCTTCTCTCCCCTTGCTATGTCCACGCCACCCGCACAGCACGTGCCTCTTGGCCTTTCCTCCCCGCAGGAAACATGCACCGCACCTACTCAGAGCCCTCTACCAGCCTGCTCACACATGCCTTGCCCACTAACCTGCCCTCACAGGCAACACCACCCTTCCCTTCACAGCCCTACCTATACTCCACACCTACTGCCCTCCTTCCCTTCCTCCCCTCAACAAACAGGCACCTAGCCTGCTCACCGCTCACGCCCTGCACTCTCCTCCTGCTACAACAACTCCACGACCAGCCACATACCCCAGGGAAGAGGCCTTGGCAGGCCAGCCTGCCCTGGCCTCCACTCGCGTCGCCCCACAACAAAGGGCCCTCTCGCCTTCCTCCCCTCCTGAAACTTCCTCCACACCTACTCCCACCTTCCTCCCACACACCACACCCTCCTCTAATGCCTCCCCAACAACAACCAGGCCCCCACACAACACCTCCTCCCCGGCCTCTCTCCCCTTGCTATGTCCACGCCACCCGCACAGCACGTGCCTCTTGGCCTTTCCTCCCCGCAGGAAACGTGCACCGCACCTACTCAGAGCCCTCTACCAGCCTGCACACACATGCCTTCCCCACTAACCTGCCCTCACAGGCAACACCACCCTTCCCTTCACAGCCCTACCTATACTCCACACCTACTGCCCTCCTTCCCTTGCACCTAGCCTGCTCACCGCTCATGCCCTGCACTCTCCTCCTGCTACAACAACTCCACGACCAGCCACATACCCCAGGGAAGAGGCCTTGGCAGGCCAGCCTGCCCTGGCCTCCACTCGCGTCGCCCCACAACAAAGGGCCCTCTCGCCTTCCTCCCCTCCTGAAACTTCCTCCACACCTACTCCCACCTTCCTCCCACACACCACACCCTCCTCTAATGCCTCCCCAACAACAACCAGGCCCCCACACAACACCTCCTCCCCGGCCTCTCTCCCCTTGCTATGTCCACGCCACCCGCACAGCACGTGCCTCTTGGCCTTTCCTCCCCGCAGGAAACGTGCACCGCACCTACTCAGAGCCCTCTAACAGCCTGCACACACATGCCTTCCCCACTAACCTGCCCTCACAGGCAACACCACCCTTCCCTTCACAGCCCTACCTATACTCCACACCTACTGCCCTCCTTCCCTTGCACCTAGCCTGCTCACCGCTCATGCCCTGCACTCTCCTCCTGCTACAACAACTCCACGACCAGCCACATACCCCAGGGAAGAGGCCTTGGCAGGCCAGCCTGCCCTGGCCACCACCCGCGTGGCCCCACAACAAAGGGCCCTCTCGCCTTCCTCCCCTCCTGAAACTTCCTCCACACCTACTCCCACCTTCCTCCCACACACCACACCCTCCTCTAACGCCTCCCCAACAACAACCAGGCCCCCACACAACACCTCCTCCCCGGCCTCTCTCCCCTTGCCATGGCCACGCCAGCCGCACAGCACGTGCCTCTTGGCCTTTCCTCCCCGCAGGAAACGTGCACCGCACCTACTCAGAGCCCTCTACCAGCCTGCACACACATGCCTTCCCCACTAACCTGCCCTCACAGGCAACACCACCCTTCCCTTCACAGCCCTACCTATACTCCACACCTACTGCCCTCCTTCCCTTCCACCTAGCCTGCTCACCGCTCACGCCCTGCACTCTCCTCCTGCTACAACAACTCCATGACCAGCCACAAACCCCAGGGAAGAGGCCTTGGCAGGCCAGCCTGCCCTTGACACCAATCGCGTGGCCCCACAACAAAGGGCCCTCTCGCCTTCCTCCCCTCCTGAAACTTCCTCCACACCTACTCCCACCTTCCTCCCACACACCACACCCTCCTCTAATGCCTCCCCAACAACAACCAGGCCCCATACAGCACCTCCTCCCCTGCCTCTCTCCCCTTGCTATGTCCACGCCACCCGCACAGCACGTGCCTCTTGGCCTTTCCTCCCCGCAGGAAACGTGCACCGCACCTACTCAGAGCCCTCTACCAGCCTGCACACACATGCCTTCCCCACTAACCTGCCCTCACAGGCAACACCACCCTTCCCTTCACAGCCCTACCTATACTCCACACCTACTGCCCTCCTTCCCTTCCTCACCTCAACAAACATGCACCTAGCCTGCTCACCGCTCACGCCCTGCACTCTCCTCCTGCTACAACAACTCCATGACCAGCCACAAACCCCAGGGAAGAGGCCTTGGCAGGCCAGCATGCCCTTGACACCAATCGCGTCACCCCACAGCAAAGGGCCCTCTCGCCTTCCTCCCCTCCTGAAACTTCCTCCACACCTACTCCCACCTTCCTCCCACACACCACACCCTCCTCTAATGCCTCCCCAACAACAACCAGGCCCCCATACAGCACCTCCTCCCCTGCCTCTCTCCCCTTGCTATGTCCACGCCACCCGCACAGCACGTGCCTCTTGGCCTTTCCTCCCCGCAGGAAACATGCACCGCACCTACTCAGAGCCCTCTACCAGCCTGCTCACACATGCCTTGCCCACTAACCTGCCCTCACAGGCAACACCACCCTTCCCTTCACAGCCCTACCTATACTCCACACCTACTGCCCTCCTTCCCTTCCTCCCCTCAACAAACAGGCACCTAGCCTGCTCACCGCTCACGCCCTGCACTCTCCTCCTGCTACAACAACTCCACGACCAGCCACATACCCCAGGGAAGAGGCCTTGGCAGGCCAGCCTGCCCTGGCCACCACCCGCGTGGCCCCACAACAAAGGGCCCTCTCGCCTTCCTCCCCTCCTGAAACTTCCTCCACACCTACTCCCACCTTCCTCCCACACACCACACCCTCCTCTAATGCCTCCCCAACAACAACCAGGCCCCCACACAACACCTCCTCCCCGGCCTCTCTCCCCTTGCTATGTCCACGCCAGCCGCACAGCATGTGCCTCTTGGCCTTTCCTCCCCACAGGAAACGTGCACCGCACCTACTCAGAGCCCTCTACCAGCCTGCACACACATGCCTTCCCCACTAACCTGCCCTCACAGGCAACACCACCCTTCCCTTCACAGCCCTACCTATACTCCACACCTACTGCCCTCCTTCCCTTGCACCTAGCCTGCTCACCGCTCACGCCCTGCACTCTCCTCCTGCTACAACAACTCCATGACCACCCACAAACCCCAGGGAAGAGGCCTTGGCAGGCCAGTCTGCCCTTGACACCAATCGCGTCGCCCCACAGCAAAGGGCCCTCTCGCCTTCCTCCCCTCCTGAAACTTCCTCCACACCTACTCCCACCTTCTTCCCACACACCGCACCCTCCTCTAACGCCTCCCCAACAACAACCAGGCCCCCAACACAACACCTCCTCCCCTGCCTCTCTCCCCTTGCTATGTCCACGCCACCCGCACAGCACGTGCCTCTTGGCCTTTCCTCCCCGCAGGAAACATGCACCGCACCTACTCAGAGCCCTCTAACAGCCTGCACACACATGCCTTCCCCACTAACCTGCCCTCACAGGCAACACCACCCTTCCCTTCACAGCCCTACCTATACTCCACACCTACTGCCCTCCTTCCCTTCCTCACCTCAACAAACATGCACCTAGCCTGCTCACCGCTCACGCCCTGCACTCTCCTCCTGCTACAACAACTCCACGACCAGCCACATACCCCAGGGAAGAGGCCTTGGCAGGCCAGCCTGCCCTGGCCACCACCCGCGTGGACCCACAACAAAGGGCCCTCTCGCCTTCCTCCCCTCCTGAAACTTCCTCCACACCTACTCCCACCTTCCTCCCACACACCACACCCTCCTCTAACGCCTCCCCAACAACAACCAGGCCCCCACACAACACCTCCTCCCCGGCCTCTCTCCCCTTGCTATGTCCACGCCACCCGCACAGCACGTGCCTCTTGGCCTTTCCTCCCCGCAGGAAACGTGCACCGCACCTACTCAGAGCCCTCTACCAGCCTGCACACACATGCCTTCCCCACTAACCTGCCCTCACAGGCAACACCACCCTTCCCTTCACAGCCCTACCTATACTCCACACCTACTGCCCTCCTTCCCTTCCACCTAGCCTGCTCACCGCTCACGCCCTGCACTCTCCTCCTGCTACAACAACTCCATGACCAGCCACAAACCCCAGGGAAGAGGCCTTGGCAGGCCAGCCTGCCCTTGACACCACTCGCGTCGCCCCACAGCAAAGGGCCCTCTCGCCTTCCTCCCCTCCTGAAACTTCCTCCACACCTACTCCCACCTTCTTCCCACACACCGCACCCTCCTCTAACGCCTCCCCAACAACAACCAGGCCCCCACACAACACCTCCTCCCCGGCCTCTCTCCCCTTGCTATGTCCACGCCACCCGCACAGCACGTGCCTCTTGGCCTTTCCTCCCCGCAGGAAACGTGCACCGCACCTACTCAGAGCCCTCTACCAGCCTGCACACACATGCCTTCCCCACTAACCTGCCCTCACAGGCAACACCACCCTTCTCTTTACAGCCCTACCTATACTCCACACCTACTGCCCTCCTTCCCTTGCACCTAGCCTGCTCACCGCTCACGCCCTGCACTCTCCTCCTGCTACAACAACTCCATGACCACCCACAAACCCCAGGGAAGAGGCCTTGGCAGGCCAGCCTGCCCTTGACACCAATCGCGTCGACCCACAACAAAGGGCCCTCTCGCCTTCCTCCCCTCCTGAAACTTCCTCCACACCTACTCCCACCTTCCTCCCACACACCACACCCTCATGTAACGCCTCCCCAACAACAACCAGGCCCCCACACAACACCTCCTCCCCTGCCTCTCTCCCCTTGCTATGTCCACGCCAGCCGCACAGCACGTGCCTCTTGGCCTTTCCTCCCCGCAGGAAACGTGCACCGCACCTACTCAGAGCCCTCTACCAGCCTGCACACACATGCCTTCCCCACTAACCTGCCCTCACAGGCAACACCACCCTTCCCTTCACAGCCCTACCTATACTCCACACCTACTGCCCTCCTTCCCTTGCACCTAGCCTGCTCACCGCTCACGCCCTGCACTCTCCTCCTGCTACAACAACTCCATGACCAGCCACATACCCCAGGGAAGAGGCCTTGGCAGGCCAGCCTGCCCTGGCCACCACTCGCGTCGCCCCACAACAAAGGGCCCTCTCTCCTTCCTCCCTCCTGAAACTTCCTCCACACCTACTCCCACCTTCCTCCCACACACCACACCCTCCTCTAATGCCTCCCCAACAACAACCAGGCCCCCACACAACACCTCCTCCCCGGCCTCTCTCCCCTTGCTATGTCCACGCCACCCGCACAGCACGTGCCTCTTGGCCTTTCCTCCCCGCAGGAAACGTGCACCGCACCTACTCAGAGCCCTCTACCAGCCTGCACACACATGCCTTCCCCACTAACCTGCCCTCACAGGCAACACCACCCTTCCCTTCACAGCCCTACCTATACTCCACACCTACTGCCCTCCTTCCCTTGCACCTAGCCTGCTCACCGCTCACGCCCTGCACTCTCCTCCTGCTACAACAACTCCATGACCAGCCACAAACCCCAGGGAAGAGGCCTTGGCAGGCCAGCCTGCCCTTGACACCAATCGCGTCGCCCCACAACAAAGGGCCCTCTCGCCTTCCTCCCCTCCTGAAACTTCCTCCACACCTACTCCCACCTTCCTCCCACACACCACACCCTCCTCTAATGCCTCCCCAACAACAACCAGGCCCCCATACAGCACCTCCTCCCCTGCTTCTCTCCCCTTGCTATGTCCACGCCACCCGCACAGCACGTGCCTCTTGGCCTTTCCTCCCCGCAGGAAACATGCACCGCACCTACTCAGAGCCCTCTACCAGCCTGCTCACACATGGCTTCCCCACTAACCTGCCCTCACAGGCAACACCACCCTTCCCTTCACAGCCCTACCTATACTCCACACCTACTGCCCTCCTTCCCTTCCTCCCCTCAACAAACATGCACCTAGCCTGCTCACCGCTCACGCCCTGCACTCTCCTCCTGCTACAACAACTCCACGACCAGCCACATACCCCAGGGAAGAGGCCTTGGCAGGCCAGCCTGCCCTGGCCTCCACTCGCGTGGCCCCACAACAAAGGGCCCTCTCGCCTTCCTCCCCTCCTGAAACTTCCTCCACACCTACTCCCACCTTCCTCCCACACACCGCACCCTCCTCTAATGCCTCCCCAACAACAACCAGGCCCCCACACAACACCTCCTCCCCGGCCTCTCTCCCCTTGCTATGTCCACGCCACCCGCACAGCACGTGCCTCTTGGCCTGTCCTCCCTGCAGGAAACGTGCACCGCACCTACTCAGAGCCCTCTAACAGCCTGCACACACATGCCTTCCCCACTAACCTGCCCTCACAGGCAACACCACCCTTCTCTTTACAGCCCTACCTATACTCCACACCTACTGCCCTCCTTCCCTTGCACCTAGCCTGCTCACCGCTCACGCCCTGCACTCTCCTCCTGCTACAACAACTCCATGACCACCCACAAACCCCAGGGAAGAGGCCTTGGCAGGCCAGCCTGCCCTTGACACCAATCGCGTGGCCCCACAACAAAAGGCCCTCTCGCCTTCCTCCCCTCCTGAAACTTCCTCCACACCTACTCCCACCTTCTTCCCACACACCGCACCCTCCTTTAACGCCTCCCCAACAACAACCAGGCCCCCACACAACACCTCCTCCCCGGCCTCTCTCCCCTTGCTATGTCCACGCCAGCCGCACAGCACGTGCCTCTTGGCCTTTCCTCCCCGCAGGAAACGTGCACCGCACCTACTCAGAGCCCTCTACCAGCCTGCACACACATGCCTTCCCCACTAACCTGCCCTCACAGGCAACACCACCCTTCCCTTCACAGCCCTACCTATACTCCACACCTACTGCCCTCCTTCCCTTGCACCTAGCCTGCTCACCGCTCACGCCCTGCACTCTCCTCCTGCTACAACAACTCCACGACCAGCCACATACCCCAGGGAAGAGGCCTTGGCAGGCCAGCCTGCCCTGGCCACCACTCGCGTCACCCCACAACAAAGGGCCCTCTCGCCTTCCTCCCCTCCTGAAACTTCCTCCACACCTACTCCCACCTTCCTCCCACACACCACACCCTCCTCTAATGCCTCCCCAACAACAACCAGGCCCCCATACAGCGCCTCCTCCCCTGCCTCTCTCCCCTTGCTATGTCCACGCCACCCGAACAGCACGTGCCTCTTGGCCTTTCCTCCCCGCAGGAAACATGCACCGCACCTACTCAAAGCCCTCTACCAGCCTGCTCACACATGCCTTCCCCACTAACCTGCCCTCACAGGCAACACCACCCTTCCCTTCACAGCCCTACCTATACTCCACACCTACTGCCCTCCTTCCCTTCCTCCCCTCAACAAACAGGCACCTAGCCTGCTCACCGCTCACACCCTGCACTCTCCTCCTGCTACAACAACTCAACAACCAGCCACATACCCCAGGGAAGAGGCCTTGGCAGGCCAGCCTGCCCTGGCCACCACCCGCGTGGCCCCACAACAAAGGGCCCTCTCGCCTTCCTCCCCTCCTGAAACTTCCTCCACACCTACTCCCACCTTCCTCCCACACACCACACCCTCCTCTAACGCCTCCCCAACAACAACCAGGCCCCCACACAACACCTCCTCCCCGGCCTCTCTCCCCTTGCTATGTCCACACCAGCCGCACAGCACGTGCCTCTTGGCCTTTCCTCCCCACAGGAAACGTGCACCGCACCTACTCAGAGCCCTCGAAAAGCCTGCACACACAGGCCTTCCCCACTAACCTGCCCTCACAGGCAACACCACCCTTCCCTTCACAGCCCTACCTACACTCCACACCTACTGCCCTCCTTCCCTTGCACCTAGCCTGCTCACCGCTCACGCCCTGCACTCTCCTCCTGCTACAACAACTCCATGACCAGCCACAAACCCCAGGGAAGAGGCCTTGGCAGGCCAGCATGCCCTTGACACCACTCGCGTCGCCCCACAACAAAGGGCCCTCTCGCCTTCCTCCCCTCCTGAAACTTCCTCCACACCTACTCCCACCTTCCTCCCACACACCGCACCCTCCTCTAACGCCTCCCCAACAACAACCAGGCCCCCACACAACACCTCCTCCCCGGCCTCTCTCCCCTTGCTATGTCCACGCCACCCACACAGCACGTGCCTCTTGGCCTTTCCTCCCCGCAGGAAACGTGCACCGCACCTACTCAGAGCCCTCTAACAGCCTGCTCACACATGCCTTGCCCACTAACCTGCCCTCACAGGCAACACCACCCTTCCCTTCACAGCCCTACCTATACTCCACACCTACTGCCCTCCTTCCCTTGCACCTAGCCTGCTCACCGCTCACGCCCTGCACTCTCCTCCTGCTACAACAACTCCATGACCACCCACAAACCCCAGGGAAGAGGCCTTGGCAGGCCAGCCTGCCCTGGCCACCACTCGCGTCACCCCACAGCAAAGGGCCCTCTCGCCTTCCTCCCCTCCTGAAACTTCCTCCACACCTACTCCCACCTTCCTCCCACACACCACACTCTCCTCTAATGCCTCCCCAACAACAACCAGGCCCCCACACAACACCTCCTCCCCGGCCTCTCTCCCCTTGCTATGTCCACGACACCCGCACAGCACGTGCCTCTTGGCCTTTCCTCCCCGCAGGAAACGTGCACCGCACCTACTCAGAGCCCTCTACCAGCCTGCACACACATGCCTTCCCCACTAACCTGCCCTCACAGGCAACACCACCCTTCCCTTCACAGCCCTACCTATACTCCACACCTACTGCCCTCCTTCCCTTCCTCCCCTCAACAAACATGCACCTAGCCTGCTCACCGCTCACGCCCTGCACTCTCCTCCTGCTACAACAACTCCACGACCAGCCACATACCCCAGGGAAGAGGCCTTGGCAGGCCAGCCTGCCCTGGCCACCACCCGCGTGGCCCCACAACAAAGGGCCCTCTCGCCTTCCTCCCCTCCTGAAACTTCCTCCACACCTACTCCCACCTTCCTCCCACACACCACACCCTCCTCTAACGCCTCCCCAACAACAACCAGGCCCCCACACAACACCTCCTCCCCGGCCTCTCTCCCCTTGCTATGTCCACGCCACCCGCACAGCACGTGCCTCTTGGCCTTTCCTCCCCGCAGGAAACGTGCACCGCACCTACTCAGACCCCTCTACCAGCCTGCACACACATGCCTTCCCCACTAACCTGCCCTCACAGGCAACACCACCCTTCCCTTCACAGCCCTACCTATACTCCACACCTACTGCCCTCCTTCCCTTCCACCTAGCCTGCTCACCGCTCACGCCCTGCACTCTCCTCCTGCTACAACAACTCCATGACCACCCACAAACCCCAGGGAAGAGGCCTTGGCAGGCCAGCCTGCCCTGGCCACCACCCGCGTGGCCCCACAACAAAGGGCCCTCTCGCCTTCCTCCCCTCCTGAAACTTCCTCCACACCTACTCCCACCTTCCTCCCACACACCACACCCTCCTCTAATGCCTCCCCAACAACAACCAGGCCCCCATACAGCACCTCCTCCCCTGCCTCTCTCCCCTTGCTATGTCCACGCCACCCGCACAGCACGTGCCTCTTGGCCTTTCCTCCCCGCAGGAAACATGCACCGCACCTACTCAGAGCCTTATACCAGCCTGCACACACAGGCCTTCCCCACTAACCTGCCCTCACAGGCAACACCACCCTTCCCTTCACAGCCCTACCTATACTCCACACCTACTGCCCTCCTTCCCTTCCTCACCTCAACAAACATGCACCTAGCCTGCTCACCGCTCACGCCCTGCACTCTCCTCCTGCTACAACAACTCCACGACCAGCCACATACCCCAGGGAAGAGGCCTTGGCAGGCCAGCCTGCCCTGGCCACCACTTGCGTGGCCCCACAACAAAGGGCCCTCTCGCCTTCCTCCCCTCCTGAAACTTCCTCCACACCTACTCCCACCTTCCTCCCACACACCACACCCTCCTCTAACGCCTCCCCAACAACAACCAGGCCCCCACACAACACCTCCTCCCCGGCCTCTCTCCCCTTGCTATGTCCACGCCAGCCGCACAGCACGTGCCTCTTGGCCTTTCCTCCCCGCAGGAAACGTGCACCGCACCTACTCAGAGCCCTCTACCAGCCTGCACACACATGCCTTCCCCACTAACCTGCCCTCACAGGCAACACCACCCTTCCCTTCACAGCCCTACCTATACTCCACACCTACTGCCCTCCTTCCCTTCCTCCCCTCAACAAACATGCACCTAGCCTGCTCACCGCTCACGCCCTGCACTCTCCTCCTGCTACAACAACTTCACGACCAGCCACATACCCCAGGGAAGAGGCCTTGGCAGGCCAGCCTGCCCTTGACACCACTCGCGTGGCCCCACAACAAAGGGCCCTCTCGCCTTCCTCCCCTCCTGAAACTTCCTCCACACCTACTCCCACCTTCCTCCCACACACCGCACCCTCCTCTAATGCCTCCCCAACAACAACCAGGCCCCCACACAACACCTCCTCCCCGGCCTCTCTCCCCTTGCTATGTCCACGCCACCCGCACAGCACGTGCCTCTTGGCCTGTCCTCCCTGCAGGAAACGTGCACCGCACCTACTCAGAGCCCTCTAACAGCCTGCACACACATGCCTTCCCCACTAACCTGCCCTCACAGGCAACACCACCCTTCTCTTTACAGCCCTACCTATACTCCACACCTACTGCCCTCCTTCCCTTGCACCTAGCCTGCTCACCGCTCACGCCCTGCACTCTCCTCCTGCTACAACAACTCCACGACCAGCCACATACCCCAGGGAAGAGGCCTTGGCAGGCCAGCCTGCCCTGGCCACCACTCGCGTGGCCCCACAACAAAGGGCCCTCTCGCCTTCCTCCCCTCCTGAAACTTCCTCCACACCTACTCCCACCTTCCTCCCACACACCACACCCTCCTCTAATGCCTCCCCAACAACAACCAGGCCCCCATACAGCACCTCCTCCCCTGCCTCTCTCCCCTTGCTATGTCCACGCCACCCGAACAGCACGTGCCTCTTGGCCTTTCCTCCCCGCAGGAAACATGCACCGCACCTACTCAAAGCCCTCTACCAGCCTGCTCACACATGCCTTCCCCACTAACCTGCCCTCACAGGCAACACCACCCTTCCCTTCACAGCCCTACCTATACTCCACACCTACTGCCCTCCTTCCCTTCCTCCCCTCAACAAACAGGCACCTAGCCTGCTCACCGCTCACACCCTGCACTCTCCTCCTGCTACAACAACTCAACAACCAGCCACATACCCCAGGGAAGAGGCCTTGGCAGGCCAGCCTGCCCTGGCCACCACCCGCGTGGCCCCACAACAAAGGGCCCTCTCGCCTTCCTCCCCTCCTGAAACTTCCTCCACACCTACTCCCACCTTCCTCCCACACACCACACCCTCCTCTAACGCCTCCCCAACAACAACCAGGCCCCCACACAACACCTCCTCCCCGGCCTCTCTCCCCTTGCTATGTCCACACCAGCCGCACAGCACGTGCCTCTTGGCCTTTCCTCCCCACAGGAAACGTGCACCGCACCTACTCAGAGCCCTCTACCAGCCTGCACACACATGCCTTCCCCACTAACCTGCCCTCACAGGCAACACCACCCTTCCCTTCACAGCCCTACCTACACTCCACACCTACTGCCCTCCTTCCCTTGCACCTAGCCTGCTCACCGCTCACGCCCTGCACTCTCCTCCTGCTACAACAACTCCATGACCACCCACAAACCCCAGGGAAGAGGCCTTGGCAGGCCAGCCTGCCCTTGACACCAATCGCGTCGCCCCACAACAAAGGGCCCTCTCGCCTTCCTCCCCTCCTGAAACTTCCTCCACACCTACTCCCACCTTCTTCCCACACACCGCACCCTCCTCTAACGCCTCCCCAACAACAACCAGGCCCCCACACAACACCTCCTCCCCGGCCTCTCTCCCCTTGCTATGTCCACGCCACCCACACAGCACGTGCCTCTTGGCCTTTCCTCCCCGCAGGAAACATGCACCGCACCTACTCAGAGCCCTCTACCAGCCTGCTCACACATGCCTTGCCCACTAACCTGCCCTCACAGGCAACACCACCCTTCCCTTCACAGCCCTACCTATACTCCACACCTACTGCCCTCCTTCCCTTGCACCTAGCCTGCTCACCGCTCACGCCCTGCACTCTCCTCCTGCTACAACAACTCCATGACCACCCACAAACCCCAGGAAAGAGGCCTTGGCAGGCCAGCCTGCCCTTGACACCAATCGCGTCGACCCACAACAAAGGGCCCTCTCGCCTTCCTCCCCTCCTGAAACTTCCTCCACACCTACTCCCACCTTCCTCCCACACACCACACCCTCATCTAACGCCTCCCCAACAACAACCAGGCCCCCACACAACACCTCCTCCCCGGCCTCTCCCCCTTGCTATGTCCACGCCACCCGCACAGCACGTGCCTCTTGGCCTTTCCTCCCCGCAGGAAACGTGCACCGCACCTACTCAGAGCCCTCTACCAGCCTGCTCACACATGCCTTGCCCACTAACCTGCCCTCACAGGCAACACCACCCTTCCCTTCACAGCCCTACCTATACTCCACACCTACTGCCCTCCTTCCCTTGCACCTAGCCTGCTCACCGCTCACGCCCTGCACTCTCCTCCTGCTACAACAACTCCATGACCACCCACAAACCCCAGGGAAGAGGCCTTGGCAGGCCAGCCTGCCCTGGCCACCACTCGCGTCACCCCACAGCAAAGGGCCCTCTCGCCTTCCTCCCCTCCTGAAACTTCCTCCACACCTACTCCCACCTTCCTCCCACACACCACACCCTCCTCTAATGCCTCCCCAACAACAACCAGGCCCCCACACAGCACCTCCTCCCCGGCCTCTCTCCCCTTGCTATGTCCACGACACCCGCACAGCACGTGCCTCTTGGCCTTTCCTCCCCGCAGGAAACGTGCACCGCACCTACTCAGAGCCCTCTACCAGCCTGCACACACATGCCTTCCCCACTAACCTGCCCTCACAGGCAACACCACCCTTCCCTTCACAGCCCTACCTATACTCCACACCTACTGCCCTCCTTCCCTTCCTCCCCTCAACAAACATGCACCTAGCCTGCTCACCGCTCACGCCCTGCACTCTCCTCCTGCTACAACAACTCCACGACCAGCCACATACCCCAGGGAAGAGGCCTTGGCAGGCCAGCCTGCCCTGGCCACCACCCGCGTGGCCCCACAACAAAGGGCCCTCTCGCCTTCCTCCCCTCCTGAAACTTCCTCCACACCTACTCCCACCTTCCTCCCACACACCACACCCTCCTCTAACGCCTCCCCAACAACAACCAGGCCCCCACACAACACCTCCTCCCCGGCCTCTCTCCCCTTGCTATGTCCACGCCACACGCACAGCACGTGCCTCTTGGCCTTTCCTCCCCGCAGGAAACGTGCACCGCACCTACTCAGAGCCCTCTACCAGCCTGCACACACATGCCTTCCCCACTAACCTGCCCTCACAGGCAACACCACCCTTCCCTTCACAGCCCTACCTATACTCCACACCTACTGCCCTCCTTCCCTTCCTCCCCTCAACAAACATGCACCTAGCCTGCTCACCGCTCACGCCCTGCACTCTCCTCCTGCTACAACAACTCCACGACCAGCCACATACCCCAGGGAAGAGGCCTTGGCAGGCCAGCCTGCCCTGGCCACCACCCGCGTGGACCCACAACAAAGGGCCCTCTCGCCTTCCTCCCCTCCTGAAACTTCCTCCACACCTACTCCCACCTTCCTCCCACACACCACACCCTCCTCTAACGCCTCCCCAACAACAACCAGGCCCCCACACAACACCTCCTCCCCGGCCTCTCTCCCCTTGCTATGTCCACGCCAGCCGCACAGCACGTGCCTCTTGGCCTTTCCTCCCCGCAGGAAACGTGCACCGCACCTACTCAGAGCCCTCTACCAGCCTGCACACACATGCCTTCCCCACTAACCTGCCCTCACAGGCAACACCACCCTTCCCTTCACAGCCCTACCTATACTCCACACCTACTGCCCTCCTTCCCTTGCACCTAGCCTGCTCACCGCTCACGCCCTGCACTCTCCTCCTGCTACAACAACTCTATGACCACCCACAAACCCCAGGGAAGAGGCCTTGGCAGGCCAGCCTGCCCTTGACACCAATCGCGTCGCCCCACAGCAAAGGGCCCTCTCGCCTTCCTCCCCTCCTGAAACTTCCTCCACACCTACTCCCACCTTCTTCCCACACACCGCACCCTCCTCTAACGCCTCCCCAACAACAACCAGGCCCCCACACAACACCTCCTCCCCGGCCTCTCTCCCCTTGCTATGTCCACGCCACCCGCACAGCACGTGCCTCTTGGCCTTTCCTCCCCGCAGGAAACGTGCACCGCACCTACTCAGAGCCCTCTACCAGCCTGCACACACATGCCTTCCCCACTAACCTGCCCTCACAGGCAACACCACCCTTCTCTTTACAGCCCTACCTATACTCCACACCTACTGCCCTCCTTCCCTTGCACCTAGCCTGCTCACCGCTCACGCCCTGCACTCTCCTCCTGCTACAACAACTCCATGACCACCCACAAACCCCAGGGAAGAGGCCTTGGCAGGCCAGCCTGCCCTTGACACCAATCGCGTCGACCCACAACAAAGGGCCCTCTCGCCTTCCTCCCCTCCTGAAACTTCCTCCACACCTACTCCCACCTTCCTCCCACACACCACACCCTCCTCTAACGCCTCCCCAACAACAACCAGGCCCCCACACAACACCTCCTCCCCTGCCTCTCTCCCCTTCCTATGTCCACGCCACCCGCACAGCACGTGCCTCTTGGCCTTTCCTCCCCGCAGGAAACGTGCACCGCACCTACTCAGAGCCCTCTACCAGCCTGCACACACATGCCTTCCCCACTAACCTGCCCTCACAGGCAACACCACCCTTCCCTTCACAGCCCTACCTATACTCCACACCTACTGCCCTCCTTCCCTTGCACCTAGCCTGCTCACCGCTCACGCCCTGCACTCTCCTCCTGCTACAACAACTCCATGACCAGCCACATACCCCAGGGAAGAGGCCTTGGCAGGCCAGCCTGCCCTGGCCACCACTCGCGTCGCCCCACAACAAAGGGCCCTCTCGCCTTCCTCCCCTCCTGAAACTTCCTCCACACCTACTCCCACCTTCCTCCCACACACCACACCCTCCTCTAATGCCTCCCCAACAACAACCAGGCCCCCACACAACACCTCCTCCCCGGCCTCTCTCCCCTTGCTATGTCCACGCCACCCGCACAGCACGTGCCTCTTGGCCTGTCCTCCCCGCAGGAAACGTGCACCGCACCTACTCAGAGCCCTCTACCAGCCTGCACACACATGCCTTCCCCACTAACCTGCCCTCACAGGCAACACCACCCTTCCCTTCACAGCCCTACCTATACTCCACACCTACTGCCCTCCTTCCCTTGCACCTAGCCTGCTCACCGCTCACGCCCTGCACTCTCCTCCTGCTACAACAACTCCATGACCACCCACAAACCCCAGGGAAGAGGCCTTGGCAGGCCAGCCTGCCCTTGACACCAATCGCGTCGCCCCACAACAAAGGGCCCTCTCGCCTTCCTCCCCTCCTGAAACTTCCTCCACACCTACTCCCACCTTCCTCCCACACACCACACCCTCCTCTAATGCCTCCCCAACAACAACCAGGCCCCCATACAGCACCTCCTCCCCTGCTTCTCTCCCCTTGCTATGTCCACGCCACCCGCACAGCACGTGCCTCTTGGCCTTTCCTCCCCGCAGGAAACATGCACCGCACCTACTCAGAGCCCTCTACCAGCCTGCTCACACATGGCTTCCCCACTAACCTGCCCTCACAGGCAACACCACCCTTCCCTTCACAGCCCTACCTATACTCCACACCTACTGCCCTCCTTCCCTTCCTCCCCTCAACAAACATGCACCTAGCCTGCTCACCGCTCACGCCCTGCACTCTCCTCCTGCTACAACAACTCCACGACCAGCCACATACCCCAGGGAAGAGGCCTTGGCAGGCCAGCATGCCCTGGCCTCCACTCGCGTGGCCCCACAACAAAGGGCCCTCTCGCCTTCCTCCCCTCCTGAAACTTCCTCCACACCTACTCCCACCTTCCTCCCACACACCGCACCCTCCTCTAATGCCTCCCCAACAACAACCAGGCCCCCACACAACACCTCCTCCCCGGCCTCTCTCCCCTTGCTATGTCCACGCCACCCGCACAGCACGTGCCTCTTGGCCTGTCCTCCCTGCAGGAAACGTGCACCGCACCTACTCAGAGCCCTCTACCAGCCTGCACACACATGCCTTCCCCACTAACCTGCCCTCACAGGCAACACCACCCTTCTCTTTACAGCCCTACCTATACTCCACACCTACTGCCCTCCTTCCCTTGCACCTAGCCTGCTCACCGCTCACGCCCTGCACTCTCCTCCTGCTACAACAACTCCATGACCAGCCACAAACCCCAGGGAAGAGGCCTTGGCAGGCCAGCCTGCCCTTGACACCAATCGCGTGGCCCCACAACAAAAGGCCCTCTCGCCTTCCTCCCCTCCTGAAACTTCCTCCACACCTACTCCCACCTTCTTCCCACACACCGCACCCTCCTTTAACGCCTCCCCAACAACAACCAGGCCCCCACACAACACCTCCTCCCTGGCCTCTCTCCCCTTGCTATGTCCACGCCACCCGCACAGCACGTGCCTCTTGGCCTTTCCTCCCCGCAGGAAACGTGCACCGCACCTACTCAAAGCCCTCTACCAGCCTGCTCACACATGCCTTCCCCACTAACCTGCCCTCACAGGCAACACCACCCTTCCCTTCACAGCCCTACCTATACTCCACACCTACTGCCCTCCTTCCCTTCCTCCCCTCAACAAACAGGCACCTAGCCTGCTCACCGCTCACACCCTGCACTCTCCTCCTGCTACAACAACTCAACAACCAGCCACATACCCCAGGGAAGAGGCCTTGGCAGGCCAGCCTGCCCTGGCCACCACACGCGTGGCCCCACTACAAAGGGCCCTCTTGCCTTCCTCCCCTCCTGAAACTTCCTCCACACCTACTCCCACCTTCCTCCCACACACCACACCCTCCTCTAACGCCTCCCCAACAACAACCAGGCCCCCACACAACACCTCCTCCCCGGCCTCTCTCCCCTTGCTATGTCCACACCAGCCGCACAGCACGTGCCTCTTGGCCTTTCCTCCCCACAGGAAACGTGCACCGCACCTACTCAGAGCCCTCTACCAGCCTGCACACACAGGCGTTCCCCACTAACCTGCCCTCACAGGCAACACCACCCTTCCCTTCACAGCCCTACCTACACTCCACACCTACTGCCCTCCTTCCCTTGCACCTAGCCTGCTCACCGCTCACGCCCTGCACTCTCCTCCTGCTACAACAACTCCATGACCACCCACAAACCCCAGGGAAGAGGCCTTGGCAGGCCAGCATGCCCTTGACACCAATCGCAAGGCCCCACAACAAAGGGCCCTCTCGCCTTCCTCCCCTCCTGAAACTTCCTCCACACCTACTCCCACCTTCTTCCCACACACTGCACCCTCCTCTAACGCCTCCCCAACAACAACCAGGCCCCCACACAACACCTCCTCCCCGGCCTCTCTCCCCTTGCTATGTCCACGCCACCCACACAGCACGTGCCTCTTGGCCTTTCCTCCCCGCAGGAAACGTGCACCGCACCTACTCAGAGCCCTCTACCAGCCTGCACACACATGCCTTCCCCACTAACCTGCCCTCACAGGCAACACCACCCTTCCCTTCACAGCCCTACCTATACTCCACACCTACTGCCCTCCTTCCCTTGCACCTAGCCTGCTCACCGCTCACGCCCTGCACTCTCCTCCTGCTACAACAACTCCACGACCAGCCACATACCCCAGGGAAGAGGCCTTGGCAGGCCAGCCTGCCCTGGCCACCACTCGCGTCACCCCACAACAAAGGTCCCTCTCGCCTTCCTCCCCTCCTGAAACTTCCTCCACACCTACTCCCACCTTCCTCCCACACACCACACCCTCCTCTAATGCCTCCCCAACAACAACCAGGCCCCCATACAGCACCTCCTCCCCTGCCTCTCTCCCCTTGCTATGTCCACGCCACCCGAACAGCACGTGCCTCTTGGCCTTTCCTCCCCGCAGGAAACATGCACCGCACCTACTCAAAGCCCTCTACCAGCCTGCTCACACATGCCTTCCCCACTAACCTGCCCTCACAGGCAACACCACCCTTCCCTTCACAGCCCTACCTATACTCCACACCTACTGCCCTCCTTCCCTTCCTCCCCTCAACAAACAGGCACCTAGCCTGCTCACCGCTCACACCCTGCACTCTCCTCCTGCTACAACAACTCAACAACCAGCCACATACCCCAGGGAAGAGGCCTTGGCAGGCCAGCCTGCCCTGGCCACCACCCGCGTGGCCCCACAACAAAGGGCCCTCTCGCCTTCCTCCCCTCCTGAAACTTCCTCCACACCTACTCCCACCTTCCTCCCACACACCACACCCTCCTCTAACGCCTCCCCAACAACAACCAGGCCCCCACACAACACCTCCTCCCCGGCCTCTCTCCCCTTGCTATGTCCACACCAGCCGCACAGCACGTGCCTCTTGGCCTTTCCTCCCCACAGGAAACGTGCACCGCACCTACTCAGAGCCCTCGAAAAGCCTGCACACACAGGCGTTCCCCACTAACCTGCCCTCACAGGCAACACCACCCTTCCCTTCACAGCCCTACCTACACTCCACACCTACTGCCCTCCTTCCCTTGCACCTAGCCTGCTCACCGCTCACGCCCTGCACTCTCCTCCTGCTACAACAACTCCATGACCAGCCACATACCCCAGGGAAGAGGCCTTGGCAGGCCAGCATGCCCTTGACACCACTCGCGTGGTCCCACAACAAAGGGCCCTCTCGCCTTCCTCCCCTCCTGAAACTTCCTCCACACCTACTCCCACCTTCTTCCCACACACCGCACCCTCCTCTAACGCCTCCCCAACAACAACCAGGCCCCCACACAACACCTCCTCCCCGGCCTCTCTCCCCTTGCTATGTCCACGCCAGCCGCACAGCACGTGCCTCTTGGCCTTTCCTCCCCGCAGGAAACGTGCACCGCACCTACTCAGAGCCCTCTACCAGCCTGCTCACACATGCCTTGCCCACTAACCTGCCCTCACAGGCAACACCACCCTTCCCTTCACAGCCCTACCTATACTCCACACCTACTGCCCTCCTTCCCTTGCACCTAGCCTGCTCACCGCTCACGCCCTGCACTCTCCTCCTGCTACAACAACTCCATGACCACCCACAAACCCCAGGGAAGAGGCCTTGGCAGGCCAGCCTGCCCTTGACACCAATCGCGTGGCCCCACAACAAAGGGCCCTCTCGCCTTCCTCCCCTCCTGAAACTTCCTCCACACCTACTCCCACCTTCCTCCCACACACCACACCCTCCTCTAACGCCTCCCCAACAACAACCAGGCCCCCACACAACACCTCCTCCCCGGCCTCTCTCCCCTTGCTATGTCCACGCCAGCCGCACAGCACGTGCCTCTTGGCCTTTCCTCCCCGCAGGAAACGTGCACCGCACCTACTCAGAGCCCTCTACCAGCCTGCTCACACATGCCTTGCCCACTAACCTGCCCTCACAGGCAACACCACCCTTCCCTTCACAGCCCTACCTATACTCCACACCTACTGCCCTCCTTCCCTTGCACCTAGCCTGCTCACCGCTCACGCCCTGCACTCTCCTCCTGCTACAACAACTCCATGACCACCCACAAACCCCAGGGAAAAGGCCTTGGCAGGCCAGCCTGCCCTGGCCACCACTCGCGTCACCCCACAGCAAAGGGCCCTCTCGCCTTCCTCCCCTCCTGAAACTTCCTCCACACCTACTCCCACCTTCCTCCCACACACCACACCCTCCTCTAATGCCTCCCCAACAACAACCAGGCCCCCACACAACACCTCCTCCCCGGCCTCTCTCCCCTTGCTATGTCCACGACACCCGCACAGCACGTGCCTCTTGGCCTTTCCTCCCCGCAGGAAACGTGCACCGCACCTACTCAGAGCCCTCTACCAGCCTGCACACACATGCCTTCCCCACTAACCTGCCCTCACAGGCAACACCACCCTTCCCTTCACAGCCCTACCTATACTCCACACCTACTGCCCTCCTTCCCTTCCTCCCCTCAACAAACATGCACCTAGCCTGCTCACCGCTCACGCCCTGCACTCTCCTCCTGCTACAACAACTCCACGACCAGCCACATACCCCAGGGAAGAGGCCTTGGCAGGCCAGCCTGCCCTGGCCACCACCCGCGTCACCCCACAACAAAGGGCCCTCTTGCCTTCCTCCCCTCCTGAAACTTCCTCCACACCTACTCCCACCTTCCTCCCACACACCACACCCTCCTCTAACGCCTCCCCAACAACAACCAGGCCCCCACACAACACCTCCTCCCCGGCCTCTCTCCCCTTGCTATGTCCACGCCACCCGCACAGCACGTGCCTCTTGGCCTTTCCTCCCCGCAGGAAACGTGCACCGCACCTACTCAGAGCCCTCTAACAGCCTGCACACACATGCCTTCCCCACTAACCTGCCCTCACAGGCAACACCACCCTTCCCTTCACAGCCCTACCTATACTCCACACCTACTGCCCTCCTTCCCTTGCACCTAGCCTGCTCACCGCTCACGCCCTGCACTCTCCTCCTGCTACAACAACTCCATGACCACCCACAAACCCCAGGGAAGAGGCCTTGGCAGGCCAGCCTGCCCTGGCCACCACTCGCGTGGCCCCACAACAAAGGGCCCTCTCGCCTTCCTCCCCTCCTGAAACTTCCTCCACACCTACTCCCACCTTCCTCCCACACACCACACCCTCCTCTAATGCCTCCCCAACAACAACCAGGCCCCCATACAGCACCTCCTCCCCTGCCTCTCTCCCCTTGCTATGTCCACGCCACCCGCACAGCACGTGCCTCTTGGCCTTTCCTCCCCGCAGGAAACATGCACCGCACCTACTCAGAGCCTTATACCAGCCTGCACACACAGGCCTTCCCCACTAACCTGCCCTCACAGGCAACACCACCCTTCCCTTCACAGCCCTACCTATACTCCACACCTACTGCCCTCCTTCCCTTCCTCACCTCAACAAACATGCACCTAGCCTGCTCACCGCTCACGCCCTGCACTCTCCTCCTGCTACAACAACTCCATGACCAGCCACAAACCCCAGGGAAGAGGCCTTGGCAGGCCAGCATGCCCTGGCCACCACTCGCGTCACCCCACAACAAAGGGCCCTCTCGCCTTCCTCCCCTCCTGAAACTTCCTCCACACCTACTCCCACCTTCCTCCCACACACCACACCCTCCTCTAACGCCTCCCCAACAACAACCAGGCCCCCACACAACACCTCCTCCCCGGCCTCTCTCCCCTTGCTATGTCCACGCCACCCGCACAGCACGTGCCTCTTGGCCTTTCCTCCCCGCAGGAAACGTGCACCGCACCTACTCAGAGCCCTCTACCAGCCTGCACACACATGCCTTCCCCACTAACCTGCCCTCACAGGCAACACCACCCTTCCCTTCACAGCCCTACCTATACTCCACACCTACTGCCCTCCTTCCCTTCCACCTAGCCTGCTCACCGCTCACGCCCTGCACTCTCCTCCTGCTACAACAACTCCATGACCACCCACAAACCCCAGGGAAGAGGCCTTGGCAGGCCAGCCTGCCCTGGCCACCACCCGCGTGGCCCCACAACAAAGGGCCCTCTCGCCTTCCTCCCCTCCTGAAACTTCCTCCACACCTACTCCCACCTTCCTCCCACACACCACACCCTCCTCTAATGCCTCCCCAACAACAACCAGGCCCCCATACAGCACCTCCTCCCCTGCCTCTCTCCCCTTGCTATGTCCACGCCACCCGCACAGCACGTGCCTCTTGGCCTTTCCTCCCCGCAGGAAACATGCACCGCACCTACTCAGAGCCTTATACCAGCCTGCACACACAGGCCTTCCCCACTAACCTGCCCTCACAGGCAACACCACCCTTCCCTTCACAGCCCTACCTATACTCCACACCTACTGCCCTCCTTCCCTTCCTCACCTCAACAAACATGCACCTAGCCTGCTCACCGCTCACGCCCTGCACTCTCCTCCTGCTACAACAACTCCACGACCAGCCACATACCCCAGGGAAGAGGCCTTGGCAGGCCAGCCTGCCCTGGCCACCACTTGCGTGGCCCCACAACAAAGGGCCCTCTCGCCTTCCTCCCCTCCTGAAACTTCCTCCACACCTACTCCCACCTTCCTCCCACACACCACACCCTCCTCTAACGCCTCCCCAACAACAACCAGGCCCCCACACAACACCTCCTCCCCGGCCTCTCTCCCCTTGCTATGTCCACGCCACCCGCACAGCACGTGCCTCTTGGCCTTTCCTCCCCGCAGGAAACGTGCACCGCACCTACTCAGAGCCCTCTACCAGCCTGCACACACATGCCTTCCCCACTAACCTGCCCTCACAGGCAACACCACCCTTCCCTTCACAGCCCTACCTACACTCCACACCTACTGCCCTCCTTCCCTTGCACCTAGCCTGCTCACCGCTCACGCCCTGCACTCTCCTCCTGCTACAACAACTCCACGACCAGCCACATACCCCAGGGAAGAGGCCTTGGCAGGCCAGCCTGCCCTGGCCACCACTCGCGTGGCCCCACAACAAAGGGCCCTCTCGCCTTCCTCCCCTCCTGAAACTTCCTCCACACCTACTCCCACCTTCCTCCCACACACCACACCCTCCTCTAATGCCTCCCCAACAACAACCAGGCCCCCATACAGCACCTCCTCCCCTGCCTCTCTCCCCTTGCTATGTCCACGCCACCCGCACAGCACGTGCCTCTTGGCCTTTCCTCCCCGCAGGAAACATGCACCGCACCTACTCAGAGCCTTATACCAGCCTGCACACACAGGCCTTCCCCACTAACCTGCCCTCACAGGCAACACCACCCTTCCCTTCACAGCCCTACCTATACTCCACACCTACTGCCCTCCTTCCCTTCCTCACCTCAACAAACATGCACCTAGCCTGCTCACCGCTCACGCCCTGCACTCTCCTCCTGCTACAACAACTCCACGACCAGCCACATACCCCAGGGAAGAGGCCTTGGCAGGCCAGCCTGCCCTGGCCACCACTTGCGTGGCCCCACAACAAAGGGCCCTCTCGCCTTCCTCCCCTCCTGAAACTTCCTCCACACCTACTCCCACCTTCCTCCCACACACCACACCCTCCTCTAACGCCTCCCCAACAACAACCAGGCCCCCACACAACACCTCCTCCCCGGCCCCTCTCCCCTTGCTATGTCCACACCAGCCGCACAGCACGTGCCTCTTGGCCTTTCCTCCCCGCAGGAAACGTGCACCGCACCTACTCAGAGCCCTCGAAAAGCCTGCACACACATGCCTTCCCCACTAACCTGCCCTCACAGGCAACACCACCCTTCCCTTCACAGCCCTACCTACACTCCACACCTACTGCCCTCCTTCCCTTGCACCTAGCCTGCTCACCGCTCACGCCCTGCACTCTCCTCCTGCTACAACAACTCCATGACCACCCACAAACCCCAGGGAAGAGGCCTTGGCAGGCCAGCCTGCCCTTGACACCACTCGCGTCGCCCCACAACAAAGGGCCCTCTCGCCTTCCTCCCCTCCTGAAACTTCCTCCACACCTACTCCCACCTTCTTCCCACACACCGCACCCTCCTCTAACGCCTCCCCAACAACAACCAGGCCCCCACACAACACCTCCTCCCCGGCCTCTCTCCCCTTGCTATGTCCACGCCACCCGCACAGCACGTGCCTCTTGGCCTTTCCTCCCCGCAGGAAACGTGCACCGCACCTACTCAGAGCCCTCTACCAGCCTGCACACACATGCCTTCCCCACTAACCTGCCCTCACAGGCAACACCACCCTTCCCTTCACAGCCCTACCTATACTCCACACCTACTGCCCTCCTTCCCTTCCACCTAGCCTGCTCACCGCTCACGCCCTGCACTCTCCTCCTGCTACAACAACTCCATGACCACCCACAAACCCCAGGGAAGAGGCCTTGGCAGGCCAGCCTGCCCTTGAAAACCAATCGCGTCGCCCCACAACAAAGGGCCCTCTCGCCTTCCTCCCCTCCTGAAACTTCCTCCACACCTACTCCCACCTTCCTCCCACACACCACACCCTCCTCTAATGCCTCCCCAACAACAACCAGGCCCCCACACAACACCTCCTCCCCGGCCTCTCTCCCCTTGCTATGTCCACGCCAGCCGCACAGCACGTGCCTCTTGGCCTTTCCTCCCCGCAGGAAACGTGCACCGCACCTACTCAGAGCCCTCTACCAGCCTGCACACACATGCCTTCCCCACTAACCTGCCCTCACAGGCAACACCACCCTTCCCTTCACAGCCCTACCTATACTCCACACCTACTGCCCTCCTTCCCTTCCTCACCTCAACAAACATGCACCTAGCCTGCTCACCGCTCACGCCCTGCACTCTCCTCCTGCTACAACAACTCCATGACCAGCCACAAACCCCAGGGAAGAGGCCTTGGCAGGCCAGCATGCCCTGGCCACCACTCGCGTCACCCCACAACAAAGGGCCCTCTCGCCTTCCTCCCCTCCTGAAACTTCCTCCACACCTACTCCCACCTTCCTCCCACACACCACACCCTCCTCTAACGCCTCCCCAACAACAACCAGGCCCCCACACAACACCTCCTCCCCGGCCTCTCTCCCCTTGCTATGTCCACGCCACCCGCACAGCACGTGCCTCTTGGCCTTTCCTCCCCGCAGGAAACGTGCACCGCACCTACTCAGAGCCCTCTACCAGCCTGCACACACATGCCTTCCCCACTAACCTGCCCTCACAGGCAACACCACCCTTCCCTTCACAGCCCTACCTATACTCCACACCTACTGCCCTCCTTCCCTTGCACCTAGCCTGCTCACCGCTCACGCCCTGCACTCTCCTCCTGCTACAACAACTCCATGACCAGCCACAAACCCCAGGGAAGAGGCCTTGGCAGGCCAGCCTGCCCTGGCCACCACTCGCGTCGCCCCACAGCAAAGGGCCCTCTCGCCTTCCTCCCCTCCTGAAACTTCCTCCACACCTACTCCCACCTTCCTCCCACACACCACACCCTCATCTAACGCCTCCCCAACAACAACCAGGCCCCCACACAACACCTCCTCCCCTGCCTCTCTCCCCATGCTATGTCCACGCCACCCGCACAGCACGTGCCTCTTGGCCTTTCCTCCCCGCAGGAAACGTGCACCGCACCTACTCAGAGCCCTCTACCAGCCTGCACACACAGGCCTTCCCCACTAACCTGCCCTCACAGGCAACACCACCCTTCCCTTCACAGCCCTACCTATACTCCACACCTACTGCCCTCCTTCCCTTCCTCCCCTCAACAAACAGGCACCTAGCCTGCTCACCGCTCACGTCCTGCACTCTCCTCCTGCTACAACAACTCAACAACCAGCCACATACCCCAGGGAAGAGGCCTTGGCAGGCCAGCCTGCCCTGGCCACCACCCGCGTGGCCCCACAACAAAGGGCCCTCTCGCCTTCCTCCCCTCCTGAAACTTCCTCCACACCTACTCCCACCTTCCTCCCACACACCACACCCTCCTCTAACGCCTCCCCAACAACAACCAGGCCCCCACACAACACCTCCTCCCCGGCCCCTCTCCCCTTGCTATGTCCACACCAGCCGCACAGCACGTGCCTCTTGGCCTTTCCTCCCCGCAGGAAACGTGCACCGCACCTACTCAGAGCCCTCGAAAAGCCTGCACACACATGCCTTCCCCACTAACCTGCCCTCACAGGCAACACCACCCTTCCCTTCACAGCCCTACCTACACTCCACACCTACTGCCCTCCTTCCCTTGCACCTAGCCTGCTCACCGCTCACGCCCTGCACTCTCCTCCTGCTACAACAACTCCATGACCACCCACAAACCCCAGGGAAGAGGCCTTGGCAGGCCAGCCTGCCCTTGACACCACTCGCGTCGCCCCACAACAAAGGGCCCTCTCGCCTTCCTCCCCTCCTGAAACTTCCTCCACACCTACTCCCACCTTCTTCCCACACACCGCACCCTCCTCTAACGCCTCCCCAACAACAACCAGGCCCCCACACAACACCTCCTCCCCGGCCTCTCTCCCCTTGCTATGTCCACGACACCCGCACAGCACGTGCCTCTTGGCCTTTCCTCCCCGCAGGAAACGTGCACCGCACCTACTCAGAGCCCTCTACCAGCCTGCACACACATGCCTTCCCCACTAACCTGCCCTCACAGGCAACACCACCCTTCCCTTCACAGCCCTACCTATACTCCACACCTACTGCCCTCCTTCCCTTCCACCTAGCCTGCTCACCGCTCACGCCCTGCACTCTCCTCCTGCTACAACAACTCCATGACCACCCACAAACCCCAGGGAAGAGGCCTTGGCAGGCCAGCCTGCCCTTGACACCAATCGCGTCGCCCCACCACAAAGGGCCCTCTCGCCTTCCTCCCCTCCTGAAACTTCCTCCACACCTACTCCCACCTTCCTCCCACACACCACACCCTCCTCTAATGCCTCCCCAACAACAACCAGGCCCCCACACAACACCTCCTCCCCGGCCTCTCTCCCCTTGCTATGTCCACACCAGCCGCACAGCACGTGCCTCTTGGCCTTTCCTCCCCGCAGGAAACGTGCACCGCACCTACTCAGAGCCCTCTACCAGCCTGCACACACATGCCTTCCCCACTAACCTGCCCTCACAGGCAACACCACCCTTCCCTTCACAGCCCTACCTATACTCCACACCTACTGCCCTCCTTCCCTTGCACCTAGCCTGCTCACCGCTCACGCCCTGCACTCTCCTCCTGCTACAACAACTCCATGACCAGCCACAAACCCCAGGGAAGAGGCCTTGGCAGGCCAGCCTGCCCTGGCCACCACTCGCGTCACCCCACAGCAAAGGGCCCTCTCGCCTTCCTCCCCTCCTGAAACTTCCTCCACACCTACTCCCAACTTCCTCCCACACACCACACCCTCCTCTAATGCCTCCCCAACAACAACCAGGCCCCCACACAACACCTCCTCCCCGGCCTCTCTCCCCTTGCTATGTCCACGACACCCGCACAGCACGTGCCTCTTGGCCTTTCCTCCCCGCAGGAAACGTGCACCGCACCTACTCAGAGCCCTCTACCAGCCTGCACACACATGCCTTCCCCACTAACCTGCCCTCACAGGCAACACCACCCTTCCCTTCACAGCCCTACCTATACTCCACACCTACTGCCCTCCTTCCCTTCCTCACCTCAACAAACATGCACCTAGCCTGCTCACCGCTCACGCCCTGCACTCTCCTCCTGCTACAACAACTCCATGACCACCCACAAACCACAGGGAAGAGGCCTTGGCAGGCCAGCCTGCCCTGGCCACCACTCGCGTGGCCCCACAACAAAGGGCCCTCTCGCCTTCCTCCCCTCCTGAAACTTCCTCCACACCTACTCCCACCTTCCTCCCACACACCACACCCTCCTCTAATGCCTCCCCAACAACAACCAGGCCCCCACACAACACCTCCTCCCCTGCCTCTCTCCCCTTGCTATGTCCACGCCACCCGCACAGCACGTGCCTCTTGGCCTTTCCTCCCCGCAGGAAACGGGCACCGCACCTACTCAGAGCCCTCTACCAGCCTGCACACACATGCCTTCCCCACTAACCTGCCCTCACAGGCAACACCACCCTTCCCTTCACAGCCCTACCTATACTCCACACCTACTGCCCTCCTTCCCTTCCTCACCTCAACAAACATGCACCTAGCCTGCTCACCGCTCACGCCCTGCACTCTCCTCCTGCTACAACAACTCCATGACCACCCACAAACCCCAGGGAAGAGGCCTTGGCAGGCCAGCCTGCCCTGGCCACCACCCGCGTGGACCCACAACAAAGGGCCCTCTCGCCTTCCTCCCCTCCTGAAACTTCCTCCACACCTACTCCCACCTTCCTCCCACACACCACACCCTCCTCTAACGCCTCCCCAACAACAACCAGGCCCCCACACAACACCTCCTCCCCGGCCTCTCTCCCCTTGCTATGTCCACGCCAGCCGCACAGCACGTGCCTCTTGGCCTTTCCTCCCCGCAGGAAACGTGCACCGCACCTACTCAGAGCCCTCTACCAGCCTGCACACACATGCCTTCCCCACTAACCTGCCCTCACAGGCAACACCACCCTTCCCTTCACAGCCCTACCTATACTCCACACCTACTGCCCTCCTTCCCTTCCTCACCTCAACAAACATGCACCTAGCCTGCTCACCGCTCACGCCCTGCACTCTCCTCCTGCTACAACAACTCCATGACCACCCACAAACCCCAGGGAAGAGGCCTTGGCAGGCCAGCCTGCCCTGGCCACCACCCGCGTGGACCCACAACAAAGGGCCCTCTCGCCTTCCTCCCCTCCTGAAACTTCCTCCACACCTACTCCCACCTTCCTCCCACACACCACACCCTCCTCTAACGCCTCCCCAACAACAACCAGGCCCCCACACAACACCTCCTCCCCGGCCTCTCTCCCCTTGCTATGTCCACGCCACCCGCACAGCACGTGCCTCTTGGCCTTTCCTCCCCGCAGGAAACGTGCACCGCACCTACTCAGAGCCCTCTACCAGCCTGCACACACATGCCTTCCCCACTAACCTGCCCTCACAGGCAACACCACCCTTCCCTTCACAGCCCTACCTATACTCCACACCTACTGCCCTCCTTCCCTTGCACCTAGCCTGCTCACCGCTCACGCCCTGCACTCTCCTCCTGCTACAACAACTCCATGACCAGCCACAAACCCCAGGGAAGAGGCCTTGGCAGGCCAGCCTGCCCTGGCCACCACTCGCGTCGCCCCACAACAAAGGGCCCTCTCGCCTTCCTCCCCTCCTGAAACTTCCTCCACACCTACTCCCACCTTCCTCCCACACACCACACCCTCCTCTAATGCCTCCCCAACAACAACCAGGCCCCCACACAACACCTCCTCCCCTGCCTCTCTCCCCTTCCTATGTCCACGCCACCCACACAGCACGTGCCTCTTGGCCTTTCCTCCCCGCAGGAAACGTGCACCGCACCTACTCAGAGCCCTCTACCAGCCTGCACACACATGCCTTCCCCACTAACCTGCCCTCACAGGCAACACCACCCTTCCCTTCACAGCCCTACCTATACTCCACACCTACTGCCCTCCTTCCCTTGCACCTAGCCTGCTCACCGCTCACGCCCTGCACTCTCCTCCTGCTACAACAACTCCACGACCAGCCACAAACCCCAGGGAAGAGGCCTTGGCAGGCCAGCCTGCCCTGGCCACCACTCGCGTTGCCCCACAGCAAAGGGCCCTCTCGCCTTCCTCCCCTCCTGAAACTTCCTCCACACCTACTCCCACCTTCCTCCCACACACCACACCCTCCTCTAATGCCTCCCCAACAACAACCAGGCCCCCACACAACACCTCCTCCCCGGCCTCTCTCCCCTTGCTATGTCCACGCCAGCCGCACAGCACGTGCCTCTTGGCCTTTCCTCCCCGCAGGAAACGTGCACCGCACCTACTCAGAGCCCTCTACCAGCCTGCACACACATGCCTTCCCCACTAACCTGCCCTCACAGGCAACACCACCCTTCCCTTCACAGCCCTACCTATACTCCACACCTACTGCCCTCCTTCCCTTGCACCTAGCCTGCTCACCGCTCACGCCCTGCACTCTCCTCCTGCTACAACAACTCCATGACCACCCACAAACCCCAGGGAAGAGGCCTTGGCAGGCCAGCCTGCCCTTGACACCAATCGCGTCGCCCCACAACAAAGGGCCCTCTCGCCTTCCTCCCCTCCTGAAACTTCCTCCACACCTACTCCCACCTTCCTCCCACACACCACACCCTCATCTAACGCCTCCCCAACAACAACCAGGCCCCCACACAACACCTCCTCCCCGGCCTCTCTCCCCTTGCTATGTCCACGCCACCCGCACAGCACGTGCCTCTTGGCCTGTCCTCCCCGCAGGAAACGTGCACCGCACCTACTCAGAGCCCTCTACCAGCCTGCACACACATGCCTTCCCCACTAACCTGCCCTCACAGGCAACACCACCCTTCCCTTCACAGCCCTACCTATACTCCACACCTACTGCCCTCCTTCCCTTGCACCTAGCCTGCTCACCGCTCACGCCCTGCACTCTCCTCCTGCTACAACAACTCCATGACCAGCCACAAACCCCAGGGAAGAGGCCTTGGCAGGCCAGCCTGCCCTGGCCACCACTCGCGTCGCCCCACAACAAAGGGCCCTCTCGCCTTCCTCCCCTCCTGAAACTTCCTCCACACCTACTCCCACCTTCCTCCCACACACCACACCCTCCTCTAATGCCTCCCCAACAACAACCAGGCCCCCACACAACACCTCCTCCCCTGCCTCTCTCCCCTTCCTATGTCCACGCCAGCCGCACAGCACGTGCCTCTTGGCCTTTCCTCCCCGCAGGAAACGTGCACCGCACCTACTCAGAGCCCTCTACCAGCCTGCACACACATGCCTTCCCCACTAACCTGCCCTCACAGGCAACACCACCCTTCCCTTCACAGCCCTACCTATACTCCACACCTACTGCCCTCCTTCCCTTGCACCTAGCCTGCTCACCGCTCACGCCCTGCACTCTCCTCCTGCTACAACAACTCCATGACCACCCACAAACCCCAGGGAAGAGGCCTTGGCAGGCCAGCATGCCCTTGACACCAATCGCGTCGCCCCACAACAAAGGGCCCTCTCGCCTTCCTCCCCTCCTGAAACTTCCTCCACACCTACTCCCACCTTCCTCCCACACACCACACCCTCCTCTAACGCCTCCCCAACAACAACCAGGCCCCCACACAACACCTCCTCCCCGGCCTCTCTCCCCTTGCTATGTCCACGCCAGCCGCACAGCACGTGCCTCTTGGCCTTTCCTCCCCGCAGGAAACGTGCACCGCACCTACTCAGAGCCCTCTACCAGCCTGCACACACATGCCTTCCCCACTAACCTGCCCTCACAGGCAACACCACCCTTCCCTTCACAGCCCTACCTATACTCCACACCTACTGCCCTCCTTCCCTTGCACCTAGCCTGCTCACCGCTCACGCCCTGCACTCTCCTCCTGCTACAACAACTCCATGACCAGCCACAAACCACAGGGAAGAGGCCTTGGGAGGCCAGCCTGCCCTGGCCACCACTCGCGTCACCCCACAACAAAGGGCCCTCTCGCCTTCCTCCCCTCCTGTAACTTCCTCCACACCTACTCCAACGTTCCTCCCACACACCACACCCTCCTCTAATGCCTCCCCAACAACAACCAGGCCCCCCACACAACACCTCCTCCCCTGCCTCTCTCCCCTTGCTATGTCCACGCCACCCGCACAGCACGTGCCTCTTGGCCTTTCCTCCCCGCAGGAAACGTGCACCGCACCTACTCAGAGCCCTCTACCAGCCTGCTCACACATGCCTTGCCCACTAACCTGCCCTCACAGGCAACACCACCCTTCCCTTCACAGCCCTACCTATACTCCACACCTACTGCCCTCCTTCCCTTCCTCCCCTCAACAAACATGCACCTAGCCTGCTCACCGCTCACGCCCTGCACTCTCCTCCTGCTACAACAACTCCATGACCAGCCACAAACCCCAGGGAAGAGGCCTTGGCAGGCCAGCCTGCCCTTGACACCAATCGCGTCGCCCCACAACAAAGGGCCCTCTCGCCTTCCTCCCCTCCTGAAACTTCCTCCACACCTACTCCCACCTTCCTCCCACACACCACACCCTCCTCTAACGCCTCCCCAACAACAACCAGGCCCCCACACAACACCTCCTCCCCGGCCTCTCTCCCCTTCCTATGTCCACACCAGCCGCACAGCACGTGCCTCTTGGCCTTTCCTCCCCGCAGGAAACGTGCACCGCACCTACTCAGAGCCCTCTACCAGCCTGCACACACATGCCTTCCCCACTAACCTGCCCTCACAGGCAACACCACCCTTCCCTTCACAGCCCTACCTATACTCCACACCTACTGCCCTCCTTCCCTTGCACCTAGCCTGCTCACCGCTCACGCCCTGCACTCTCCTCCTGCTACAACAACTCCATGACCAGCCACAAACCACAGGGAAGAGGCCTTGGCAGGCCAGCCTGCCCTGGCCACCACTCGTGTGGCCCCACAACAAAGGGCCCTCTCGCCTTCCTCCCCTCCTGAAACTTCCTCCACACCTACTCCCACCTTCCTCCCACACACCACACCCTCCTCTAATGCCTCCCCAACAACAACCAGGCCCCCATACAGCACCTCCTCCCCTGCCTCTCTCCCCTTGCTATGTCCACACCAGCCGCACAGCACGTGCCTCTTGGCCTTTCCTCCCCGCAGGAAACGTGCACCGCACCTACTCAGAGCCCTCTACCAGCCTGCACACACATGCCTTCCCCACTAACCTGCCCTCACAGGCAACACCACCCTTCCCTTCACAGCCCTACCTATACTCCACACCTACTGCCCTCCTTCCCTTGCACCTAGCCTGCTCACCGCTCACGCCCTGCACTCTCCTCCTGCTACAACAACTCCATGACCACCCACAAACCCCAGGGAAGAGGCCTTGGCAGGCCAGCCTGCCCTGGCCACCACTCGCGTCATCCCACAACAAAGGGCCCTCTCGCCTTCCTCCCCTCCTGAAACTTCCTCCACACCTACTCCCACCTTCCTCCCACACACCACACCCTCATCTAACGCCTCCCCAACAACAACCAGGCCCCCACACAACACCTCCTCCCCTGCCTCTCTCCCCATGCTATGTCCACGCCACCCGCACAGCACGTGCCTCTTGGCCTTTCCTCCCCGCAGGAAACGTGCACCGCACCTACTCAGAGCCCTCTACCAGCCTGCACACACATGCCTTCCCCACTAACCTGCCCTCACAGGCAACACCACCCTTCCCTTCACAGCCCTACCTATACTCCACACCTACTGCCCTCCTTCCCTTCCTCCCCTCAACAAACAGGCACCTAGCCTGCTCACCGCTCACGTCCTGCACTCTCCTCCTGCTACAACAACTCAACAACCAGCCACATACCCCAGGGAAGAGGCCTTGGCAGGCCAGCCTGCCCTGGCCACCACCCGCGTGGCCCCACAACAAAGGGCCCTCTCGCCTTCCTCCCCTCCTGAAACTTCCTCCACACCTACTCCCACCTTCCTCCCACACACCACACCCTCCTCTAATGCCTCCCCAACAACAACCAGGCCCCCACACAACACCTCCTCCCCGGCCTCTCTCCCCTTGCTATGTCCACACCAGCCGCACAGCACGTGCCTCTTGGCCTTTCCTCCCCACAGGAAACGTGCACCGCACCTACTCAGAGCCCTCTACCAGCCTGCACACACAGGCCTTCCCCACTAACCTGCCCTCACAGGCAACACCACCCTTCCCTTCACAGCCCTACCTACACTCCACACCTACTGCCCTCCTTCCCTTCCACCTAGCCTGCTCACCGCTCACGCCCTGCACTCTCCTCCTGCTACAACAACTCCATGACCAGCCACAAACCCCAGGGAAGAGGCCTTGGCAGGCCAGCCTGCCCTTGACACCACTCGCGTCGCCCCACAACAAAGGGCCCTCTCGCCTTCCTCCCCTCCTGAAACTTCCTCCACACCTACTCCCACCTTCCTCCCACACACCACACCCTCCTTTAACGCCTCCCCAACAACAACCAGGCCCCCACACAACACCTCCTCCCCGGCCTCTCTCCCCTTGCTATGTCCACGCCACCCACACAGCACGTGCCTCTTGGCCTTTCCTCCCCGCAGGAAACGTGCACCGCACCTACTCAGAGCCCTCTACCAGCCTGCACACACATGCCTTCCCCACTAACCTGCCCTCACAGGCAACACCACCCTTCTCTTTACAGCCCTACCTATACTCCACACCTACTGCCCTCCTTCCCTTGCACCTAGCCTGCTCACCGCTCACGCCCTGCACTCTCCTCCTGCTACAACAACTCCATGACCAGCCACAAACCCCAGGAAAGAGGCCTTGGCAGGCCAGCCTGCCCTTGACACCAATCGCGTCGCCCCACAACAAAGGGCCCTCTCGCCTTCCTCCCCTCCTGAAACTTCCTCCACACCTACTCCCACCTTCCTCCCACACACCACACCCTCCTCTAACGCCTCCCCAACAACAACCAGGCCCCCACACAACACCTCCTCCCCGGCCTCTCTCCCCTTGCTATGTCCACGCCACCCGCACAGCACGTGCCTCTTGGCCTTTCCTCCCCGCAGGAAACGTGCACCGCACCTACTCAGAGCCCTCTACCAGCCTGCACACACATGCCTTCCCCACTAACCTGCCCTCACAGGCAACACCACCCTTCCCTTCACAGCCCTACCTATACTCCACACCTACTGCCCTCCTTCCCTTGCACCTAGCCTGCTCACCGCTCACGCCCTGCACTCTCCTCCTGCTACAACAACTCCATGACCAGCCACAAACCCCAGGGAAGAGGCCTTGGCAGGCCAGCCTGCCCCGGCCTCCACTCGCGTGGCCCCACAACAAAGGGCCCTCTCGCCTTCCTCCCCTCCTGAAACTTCCTCCACACCTACTCCCACCTTCCTCCCACACACCACACCCTCCTCTAATGCCTCCCCAACAACAACCAGGCCCCCACACAACACCTCCTCCCCGGCCTCTCTCCCCTTGCTATGTCCACGACACCCGCACAGCACGTGCCTCTTGGCCTTTCCTCCCCGCAGGAAACGTGCACCGCACCTACTCAGAGCCCTCTACCAGCCTGCACACACATGCCTTCCCCACTAACCTGCCCTCACAGGCAACACCACCCTTCCCTTCACAGCCCTACCTATACTCCACACCTACTGCCCTCCTTCCCTTCCTCACCTCAACAAACATGCACCTAGCCTGCTCACCGCTCACGCCCTGCACTCTCCTCCTGCTACAACAACTCCACGACCAGCCACATACCCCAGGGAAGAGGCCTTGGCAGGCCAGCCTGCCCTGGCCACCACCCGCGTGGACCCACAACAAAGGGCCCTCTCGCCTTCCTCCCCTCCTGAAACTTCCTCCACACCTACTCCCACCTTCCTCCCGCACACCACACCCTCCTCTAACGCCTCCCCAACAACAACCAGGCCCCCACACAACACCTCCTCCCCGGCCTCTCTCCCCTTCCTATGTCCACACCAGCCGCACAGCACGTGCCTCTTGGCCTTTCCTCCCCGCAGGAAACGTGCACCGCACCTACTCAGAGCCCTCTAACAGCCTGCACACACATGCCTTCCCCACTAACCTGCCCTCACAGGCAACACCACCCTTCCCTTCACAGCCCTACCTATACTCCACACCTACTGCCCTCCTTCCCTTGCACCTAGCCTGCTCACCGCTCACGCCCTGCACTCTCCTCCTGCTACAACAACTCCATGACCAGCCACAAACCACAGGGAAGAGGCCTTGGCAGGCCAGCCTGCCCTGGCCACCACTCGCGTGGCCCCACAACAAAGGGCCCTCTCGCCTTCCTCCCCTCCTGAAACTTCCTCCACACCTACTCCCACCTTCCTCCCACACACCACACCCTCCTCTAATGCCTCCCCAACAACAACCAGGCCCCCATACAGCACCTCCTCCCCGGCCTCTCTCCCCTTGCTATGTCCACGCCACCCGCACAGCACGTGCCTCTTGGCCTTTCCTCCCCGCAGGAAACGTGCACCGCACCTACTCAGAGCCCTCTACCAGCCTGCACACACATGCCTTCCCCACTAACCTGCCCTCACAGGCAACACCACCCTTCCCTTCACAGCCCCACCTATACTCCACACCTACTGCCCTCCTTCCCTTGCACCTAGCCTGCTCACCGCTCACGCCCTGCACTCTCCTCCTGCTACAACAACTCCATGACCAGCCACAAACCCCAGGGAAGAGGCCTTGGGAGGCCAGCCTGCCCTGGCCACCACTCGCGTCACCCCACAGCAAAGGTCCCTCTCGCCTTCCTCCCCTCCTGAAACTTCCTCCACACCTACTCCCACCTTCCTCCCACACACCACACCCTCCTCTAATGCCTCCCCAACAACAACCAGGCCCCCCACACAACACCTCCTCCCCTGCCTCTCTCCCCTTGCTATGTCCACGCCACCCGCACAGCACGTGCCTCTTGGCCTTTCCTCCCCGCAGGAAACATGCACCGCACCTACTCAGAGCCCTCTACCAGCCTGCTCACACATGCCTTGCCCACTAACCTGCCCTCACAGGCAACACCACCCTTCCCTTCACAGCCCTACCTATACTCCACACCTACTGCCCTCCTTCCCTTCCTCCCCTCAACAAACATGCACCTAGCCTGCTCACCGCTCACGCCCTGCACTCTCCTCCTGCTACAACAACTCCATGACCAGCCACAAACCCCAGGGAAGAGGCCTTGGCAGGCCAGCCTGCCCTTGACACCAATCGCGTCGCCCCACAACAAAGGGCCCTCTCGCCTTCCTCCCCTCCTGAAACTTCCTCCACACCTACTCCCACCTTCCTCCCACACACCACACCCTCCTCTAACGCCTCCCCAACAACAACCAGGCCCCCACACAACACCTCCTCCCCGGCCTCTCTCCCCTTCCTATGTCCACGCCACCCGCACAGCACGTGCCTCTTGGCCTTTCCTCCCCGCAGGAAACGTGCACCGCACCTACTCAGAGCCCTCTACCAGCCTGCACACACATGCCTTCCCCACTAACCTGCCCTCACAGGCAACACCACCCTTCCCTTCACAGCCCTACCTATACTCCACACCTACTGCCCTCCTTCCCTTGCACCTAGCCTGCTCACCGCTCATGCCCTGCACTCTCCTCCTGCTACAACAACTCCATGACCAGCCACAAACCCCAGGGAAGAGGCCTTGGCAGGCCAGCCTGCCCTGGCCACCACTCGCGTCGCCCCACAACAAAGGGCCCTCTCGCCTTCCTCCCCTCCTGAAACTTCCTCCACACCTACTCCCACCTTCCTCCCACACACCACACCCTCCTCTAATGCCTCCCCAACAACAACCAGGCCCCCATACAGCACCTCCTCCCCTGCCTCTCTCCCCTTGCTATGTCCACGCCACCCGCACAGCACGTGCCTCTTGGCCTTTCCTCCCCGCAGGAAACATGCACCGCACCTACTCAGAGCCTTATACCAGCCTGCACACACAGGCCTTCCCCACTAACCTGCCCTCACAGGCAACACCACCCTTCCCTTCACAGCCCTACCTATACTCCACACCTACTGCCCTCCTTCCCTTCCTCCCCTCAACAAACATGCACCTAGCCTGCTCACCGCTCACGCCCTGCACTCTCCTCCTGCTACAACAACTCCATGACCAGCCACAAACCCCAGGGAAGAGGCCTTGGCAGGCCAGCATGCCCTGGCCACCACTCGCGTCACCCCACAACAAAGGGCCCTCTCGCCTTCCTCCCCTCCTGAAACTTCCTCCACACCTACTCCCACCTTCCTCCCACACACCACACCCTCCTCTAATGCCTCCCCAACAACAACCAGGCCCCCATACAGCACCTCCTCCCCTGCCTCTCTCCCCTTGCTATGTCCACGCCACCCGCACAGCACGTGCCTCTTGGCCTTTCCTCCCCGCAGGAAACATGCACCGCACCTACTCAGAGCCCTCTACCAGCCTGCTCACACATGCCTTCCCCACTAACCTGCCCTCACAGGCAACACCACCCTTCCCTTCACAGCCCTACCTATACTCCACACCTACTGCCCTCCTTCCCTTCCTCACCTCAACAAACATGCACCTAGCCTGCTCACCGCTCACGCCCTGCACTCTCCTCCTGCTACAACAACTCCACGACCAGCCACATACCCCAGGGAAGAGGCCTTGGCAGGCCAGCCTGCCCTGGCCTCCACTCGCGTGGCCCCACAACAAAGGGCCCTCTCGCCTTCCTCCCCTCCTGAAACTTCCTCCACACCTACTCCCACCTTCCTCCCACACACCACACCCTCCTCTAATGCCTCCCCAACAACAACCAGGCCCCCACACAACACCTCCTCCCCGGCCTCTCTCCCCATGCTATGTCCACGCCACCCGCACAGCACGTGCCTCTTGGCCTGTCCTCCCCGCAGGAAACGTGCACCGCACCTACTCAGAGCCCTCTACCAGCCTGCACACACATGCCTTCCCCACTAACCTGCCCTCACAGGCAACACCACCCTTCCCTTCACAGCCCTACCTATACTCCACACCTACTGCCCTCCTTCCCTTCCACCTAGCCTGCTCACCGCTCATGCCCTGCACTCTCCTCCTGCTACAACAACTCCATGACCACCCACAAACCCCAGGGAAGAGGCCTTGGCAGGCCAGCCTGCCCTGGCCAACCCTCGCGTCGCCCCACAACAAAGGGCCCTCTCGCCTTCCTCCCCTCCTGAAACTTCCTCCACACCTACTCCCACCTTCCTCCCACACACCACACCCTCCTCTAACGCCTCCCCAACAACAACCAGGCCCCCACACAACACCTCCTCCCCGGCCTCTCTCCCCTTGCTATGTCCACGCCAGCCGCACAGCACGTGCCTCTTGGCCTTTCCTCCCCGCAGGAAACGTGCACCGCACCTACTCAGAGCCCTCTACCAGCCTGCACACACATGCCTTCCCCACTAACCTGCCCTCACAGGCAACACCACCCTTCCCTTCACAGCCCCACCTATACTCCACACCTACTGCCCTCCTTCCCTTGCACCTAGCCTGCTCACCGCTCACGCCCTGCACTCTCCTCCTGCTACAACAACTCCATGACCACCCACAAACCCCAGGGAAGAGGCCTTGGTAGGCCAGCCTGCCCTGGCCACCACTCGCGTCACCCCACAGCAAAGGGCCCTCTCGCCTTCCTCCCCTCCTGAAACTTCCTCCACACCTACTCCCACCTTCCTCCCACACACCACACCCTCCTCTAATGCCTCCCCAACAACAACCAGGCCCCCCACACAACACCTCCTCCCCTGCCTCTCTCCCCTTGCTATGTCCACGCCACCCGCACAGCACGTGCCTCTTGGCCTTTCCTCCCCGCAGGAAACATGCACCGCACCTACTCAGAGCCCTCTACCAGCCTGCTCACACATGCCTTGCCCACTAACCTGCCCTCACAGGCAACACCACCCTTCCCTTCACAGCCCTACCTATACTCCACACCTACTGCCCTCCTTCCCTTCCTCCCCTCAACAAACATGCACCTAGCCTGCTCACCGCTCACGCCCTGCACTCTCCTCCTGCTACAACAACTCCATGACCAGCCACAAACCCCAGGGAAGAGGCCTTGGCAGGCCAGCCTGCCCTTGACACCAATCGCGTCGCCCCACAACAAAGGGCCCTCTCGCCTTCCTCCCCTCCTGAAACTTCCTCCACACCTACTCCCACCTTCCTCCCACACACCACACCCTCCTCTAACGCCTCCCCAACAACAACCAGGCCCCCACACAACACCTCCTCCCCGGCCTCTCTCCCCTTGCTATGTCCACGCCACCCGCACAGCACGTGCCTCTTGGCCTTTCCTCCCCGCAGGAAACGTGCACCGCACCTACTCAGAGCCCTCTACCAGCCTGCACACACATGCCTTCCCCACTAACCTGCCCTCACAGGCAACACCACCCTTCCCTTCACAGCCCTACCTATACTCCACACCTACTGCCCTCCTTCCCTTGCACCTAGCCTGCTCACCGCTCATGCCCTGCACTCTCCTCCTGCTACAACAACTCCATGACCAGCCACAAACCACAGGGAAGAGGCCTTGGCAGGCCAGCCTGCCCTGGCCACCACTCGCGTGGCCCCACAACAAAGGGCCCTCTCGCCTTCCTCCCCTCCTGAAACTTCCTCCACACCTACTCCCACCTTCCTCCCACACACCACACCCTCCTCTAATGCCTCCCCAACAACAACCAGGCCCCCATACAGCACCTCCTCCCCTGCCTCTCTCCCCTTGCTATGTCCACGCCACCCACACAGCACGTGCCTCTTGGCCTTTCCTCCCCGCAGGAAACATGCACCGCACCTACTCAGAGCCTTATACCAGCCTGCACACACAGGCCTTCCCCACTAACCTGCCCTCACAGGCAACACCACCCTTCCCTTCACAGCCCTACCTATACTCCACACCTACTGCCCTCCTTCCCTTCCTCCCCTCAACAAACATGCACCTAGCCTGCTCACCGCTCACGCCCTGCACTCTCCTCCTGCTACAACAACTCCATGACCAGCCACAAACCCCAGGGAAGAGGCCTTGGCAGGCCAGCATGCCCTGGCCACCACTCGCGTCGCGCCACAACAAAGGGCCCTCTCGCCTTCCTCCCCTCCTGAAACTTCCTCCACACCTACTCCCACCTTCCTCCCACACACCACACCCTCCTCTAATGCCTCCCCAACAACAACCAGGCCCCCATACAGCACCTCCTCCCCTGCCTCTCTCCCCTTGCTATGTCCACGCCACCCGCACAGCACGTGCCTCTTGGCCTTTCCTCCCCGCAGGAAACATGCACCGCACCTACTCAGAGCCCTCTACCAGCCTGCTCACACATGCCTTGCCCACTAACCTGCCCTCACAGGCAACACCACCCTTCCCTTCACAGCCCTACCTATACTCCACACCTACTGCCCTCCTTCCCTTGCACCTAGCCTGCTCACCGCTCACGCCCTGCACTCTCCTCCTGCTACAACAACTCCATGACCACCCACAAACCCCAGGGAAGAGGCCTTGGCAGGCCAGCCTGCCCTGGCCACCACTCGCGTTGCCCCACAGCAAAGGGCCCTCTCGCCTTCCTCCCCTCCTGAAACTTCCTCCACACCTACTCCCACCTTCCTCCCACACACCACACCCTCCTCTAATGCCTCCCCAACAACAACCAGGCCCCCACACAACACCTCCTCCCCGGCCTCTCTCCCCTTCCTATGTCCACGCCACCCGCACAGCACGTGCCTCTTGGCCTTTCCTCCCCGCAGGAAACGTGCACCGCACCTACTCAGAGCCCTCTACCAGCCTGCACACACATGCCTTCCCCACTAACCTGCCCTCACAGGCAACACCACCCTTCCCTTCACAGCCCTACCTATACTCCACACCTACTGCCCTCCTTCCCTTGCACCTAGCCTGCTCACCGCTCACGCCCTGCACTCTCCTCCTGCTACAACAACTCCATGACCAGCCACAAACCCCAGGGAAGAGGCCTTGGCAGGCCAGCCTGCCCTGGCCACCACTCGCGTGGCCCCACAACAAAGGGCCCTCTCGCCTTCCTCCCCTCCTGAAACTTCCTCCACACCTACTCCCACCTTCCTCCCACACACCACACCCTCCTCTAACGCCTCCCCAACAACAACCAGGCCCCCACACAACACCTCCTCCCCGGCCTCTCTCCCCTTGCTATGTCCACGCCACACGCACAGCACGTGCCTCTTGGCCTTTCCTCCCCACAGGAAACGTGCACCGCACCTACTCAGAGCCCTCTACCAGCCTGCACACACATGCCTTCCCCACTAACCTGCCCTCACAGGCAACACCACCCTTCCCTTCACAGCCCCACCTATACTCCACACCTACTGCCCTCCTTCCCTTCCACCTAGCCTGCTCACCGCTCACGCCCTGCACTCTCCTCCTGCTACAACAACTCCATGACCAGCCACAAACCCCTGGGAAGAGGCCTTGGGAGGCCAGCCTGCCCTGGCCACCACTCGCGTCACCCCACAGCAAAGGGCCCTCTCGCCTTCCTCCCCTCCTGAAACTTCCTCCACACCTACTCCCACCTTCCTCCCACACACCACACCCTCCTCTAATGCCTCCCCAACAACAACCAGGCCCCCACACAACACCTCCTCCCCGGCCTCTCTCCCCTTGCTATGTCCACGACACCCGCACAGCACGTGCCTCTTGGCCTTTCCTCCCCGCAGGAAACATGCACCGCACCTACTCAGAGCCCTCTACCAGCCTGCTCACACATGCCTTGCCCACTAACCTGCCCTCACAGGCAACACCACCCTTCCCTTCACAGCCCTACCTATACTCCACACCTACTGCCCTCCTTCCCTTCCTCCCCTCAACAAACATGCACCTAGCCTGCTCACCGCTCACGCCCTGCACTCTCCTCCTGCTACAACAACTCCACGACCAGCCACATACCCCAGGGAAGAGGCCTTGGCAGGCCAGCCTGCCCTGGCCACCACTCGCGTCGCCCCACAACAAAGGGCCCTCTCGCCTTCCTCCCCTCCTGAAACTTCCTCCACACCTACTCCCACCTTCTTCCCACACACCACACCCTCCTCTAACGCCTCCCCAACAACAACCAGGCCCCCACACAACACCTCCTCCCCGGCCTCTCTCCCCTTGCTATGTCCACGCCACCCGCACAGCACGTGCCTCTTGGCCTTTCCTCCCCGCAGGAAACGTGCACCGCACCTACTCAGAGCCCTCTACCAGCCTGCACACACATGCCTTCCCCACTAACCTGCCCTCACAGGCAACACCACCCTTCTCTTCACAGCCCTACCTATACTCCACACCTACTGCCCTCCTTCCCTTGCACCTAGCCTGCTCACCGCTCACGCCCTGCACTCTCCTCCTGCTACAACAACTCCATGACCACCCACAAACCCCAGGGAAGAGGCCTTGGCAGGCCAGCCTGCCCTTGACACCAATCGCAAGGCCCCACAACAAAGGGCCCTCTCGCCTTCCTCCCCTCCTGAAACTTCCTCCACACCTACTCCCACCTTCCTCCCACACACCACACCCTCATCTAACGCCTCCCCAACAACAACCAGGCCCCCACACAACACCTCCTCCCCTGCCTCTCTCCCCTTCCTATGTCCACGCCAGCCGCACAGCACGTGCCTCTTGGCCTTTCCTCCCCGCAGGAAACGTGCACCGCACCTACTCAGAGCCCTCTAACAGCCTGCACACACATGCCTTCCCCACTAACCTGCCCTCACAGGCAACACCACCCTTCCCTTCACAGCCCTACCTATACTCCACACCTACTGCCCTCCTTCCCTTCCACCTAGCCTGCTCACCGCTCACGCCCTGCACTCTCCTCCTGCTACAACAACTCCATGACCAGCCACATACCCCAGGGAAGAGGCCTTGGCAGGCCAGCCTGCCCTGGCCACCACTCGCGACGCCCCACAACAAAGGGCCCTCTCGCCTTCCTCCCCTCCTGAAACTTCCTCCACACCTACTCCCACCTTCCTCCCACACACCACACCCTCCTCTAATGCCTCCCCAACAACAACCAGGCCCCCACACAACACCTCCTCCCCTGCCTCTCTCCCCTTCCTATGTCCACGCCACCCGAACAGCACGTGCCTCTTGGCCTTTCCTCCCCGCAGGAAACGTGCACCGCACCTACTCAGAGCCCTCTACCAGCCTGCACACACATGCCTTCCCCACTAACCTGCCCTCACAGGCAACACCACCCTTCCCTTCACAGCCCTACCTATACTCCACACCTACTGCCCTCCTTCCCTTGCACCTAGCCTGCTCACCGCTCACGCCCTGCACTCTCCTCCTGCTACAACAACTCCATGACCAGCCACATACCCCAGGGAAGAGGCCTTGGCAGGCCAGCCTGCCCTGGCCACCACTCGCGACGCCCCACAACAAAGGGCCCTCTCGCCTTCCTCCCCTCCTGAAACTTCCTCCACACCTACTCCCACCTTCCTCCCACACACCACACCCTCCTCTAATGCCTCCCCAACAACAACCAGGCCCCCATACAGCACCTCCTCCCCTGCCTCTCTCCCCTTGCTATGTCCACGCCACACGCACAGCACGTGCCTCTTGGCCTTTCCTCCCCGCAGGAAACATGCACCGCACCTACTCAGAGCCTTATACCAGCCTGCACACACAGGCCTTCCCCACTAACCTGCCCTCACAGGCAACACCACCCTTCCCTTCACAGCCCTACCTATACTCCACACCTACTGCCCTCCTTCCCTTCCTCACCTCAACAAACATGCACCTAGCCTGCTCACCGCTCACGCCCTGCACTCTCCTCCTGCTACAACAACTCCATGACCAGCCACAAACCCCAGGGAAGAGGCCTTGGCAGGCCAGCATGCCCTGGCCACCACTCGCGTCGCGCCACAACAAAGGGCCCTCTCGCCTTCCTCCCCTCCTGAAACTTCCTCCACACCTACTCCCACCTTCCTCCCACACACCACACCCTCCTCTAATGCCTCCCCAACAACAACCAGGCCCCCACACAACACCTCCTCCCCGGCCTCTCTCCCCTTGCTATGTCCACGACACCCGCACAGCACGTGCCTCTTGGCCTTTCCTCCCCGCAGGAAACATGCACCGCACCTACTCAGAGCCCTCTACCAGCCTGCTCACACATGCCTTGCCCACTAACCTGCCCTCACAGGCAACACCACCCTTCCCTTCACAGCCCTACCTATACTCCACACCTACTGCCCTCCTTCCCTTCCTCCCCTCAACAAACATGCACCTAGCCTGCTCACCGCTCACGCCCTGCACTCTCCTCCTGCTACAACAACTCCACGACCAGCCACATACCCCAGGGAAGAGGCCTTGGCAGGCCAGCCTGCCCTGGCCACCACTCGCGTCGCCCCACAACAAAGGGCCCTCTCGCCTTCCTCCCCTCCTGAAACTTCCTCCACACCTACTCCCACCTTCTTCCCACACACCACACCCTCCTCTAACGCCTCCCCAACAACAACCAGGCCCCCACACAACACCTCCTCCCCGGCCTCTCTCCCCTTGCTATGTCCACGCCACCCGCACAGCACGTGCCTCTTGGCCTTTCCTCCCCGCAGGAAACGTGCACCGCACCTACTCAGAGCCCTCTACCAGCCTGCACACACATGCCTTCCCCACTAACCTGCCCTCACAGGCAACACCACCCTTCTCTTCACAGCCCTACCTATACTCCACACCTACTGCCCTCCTTCCCTTGCACCTAGCCTGCTCACCGCTCACGCCCTGCACTCTCCTCCTGCTACAACAACTCCATGACCACCCACAAACCCCAGGGAAGAGGCCTTGGCAGGCCAGCCTGCCCTTGACACCACTCGCGTCGCCCCACAACAAAGGGCCCTCTCGCCTTCCTCCCCTCCTGAAACTTCCTCCACACCTACTCCCACCTTCCTCCCACACACCACACCCTCATCTAACGCCTCCCCAACAACAACCAGGCCCCCACACAACACCTCCTCCCCTGCCTCTCTCCCCTTCCTATGTCCACGCCAGCCGCACAGCACGTGCCTCTTGGCCTTTCCTCCCCGCAGGAAACGTGCACCGCACCTACTCAGAGCCCTCTAACAGCCTGCACACACATGCCTTCCCCACTAACCTGCCCGCACAGGCAACACCACCCTTCCCTTCACAGCCCTACCTATACTCCACACCTACTGCCCTCCTTCCCTTGCACCTAGCCTGCTCACCGCTCACGCCCTGCACTCTCCTCCTGCTACAACAACTCCATGACCAGCCACATACCCCAGGGAAGAGGCCTTGGCAGGCCAGCCTGCCCTGGCCACCACTCGCGACGCCCCACAACAAAGGGCCCTCTCGCCTTCCTCCCCTCCTGAAACTTCCTCCACACCTACTCCCACCTTCCTCCCACACACCACACCCTCATCTAACGCCTCCCCAACAACAACCAGGCCCCCACACAACACCTCCTCCCCTGCCTCTCTCCCCTTCCTATGTCCACGCCAGCCGCACAGCACGTGCCTCTTGGCCTTTCCTCCCCGCAGGAAACGTGCACCGCACCTACTCAGAGCCCTCTAACAGCCTGCACACACATGCCTTCCCCACTAACCTGCCCGCACAGGCAACACCACCCTTCCCTTCACAGCCCTACCTATACTCCACACCTACTGCCCTCCTTCCCTTGCACCTAGCCTGCTCACCGCTCACGCCCTGCACTCTCCTCCTGCTACAACAACTCCATGACCAGCCACATACCCCAGGGAAGAGGCCTTGGCAGGCCAGCCTGCCCTTGACACCAATCGCAAGGCCCCACAACAAAGGGCCCTCTCGCCTTCCTCCCCTCCTGAAACTTCCTCCACACCTACTCCCACCTTCCTCCCACACACCACACCCTCATCTAACGCCTCCCCAACAACAACCAGGCCCCCACACAACACCTCCTCCCCTGCCTCTCTCCCCTTCCTATGTCCACGCCAGCCGCACAGCACGTGCCTCTTGGCCTTTCCTCCCCGCAGGAAACGTGCACCGCACCTACTCAGAGCCCTCTAACAGCCTGCACACACATGCCTTCCCCACTAACCTGCCCTCACAGGCAACACCACCCTTCCCTTCACAGCCCTACCTACACTCCACACCTACTGCCCTCCTTCCCTTGCACCTAGCCTGCTCACCGCTCACGCCCTGCACTCTCCTCCTGCTACAACAACTCCAAGACCAGCCACATACCCCAGGGAAGAGGCCTTGGCAGGCCAGCCTGCCCTGGCCACCACTCGCGACGCCCCACAACAAAGGGCCCTCTCGCCTTCCTCCCCTCCTGAAACTTCCTCCACACCTACTCCCACCTTCCTCCCACACACCACACCCTCCTCTAATGCCTCCCCAACAACAACCAGGCCCCCACACAACACCTCCTCCCCTGCCTCTCTCCCCTTCCTATGTCCACGCCACCCGAACAGCACGTGCCTCTTGGCCTTTCCTCCCCGCAGGAAACGTGCACCGCACCTACTCAGAGCCCTCTACCAGCCTGCACACACATGCCTTCCCCACTAACCTGCCCTCACAGGCAACACCACCCTTCCCTTCACAGCCCTACCTATACTCCACACCTACTGCCCTCCTTCCCTTGCACCTAGCCTGCTCACCGCTCACGCCCTGCACTCTCCTCCTGCTACAACAACTCCATGACCAGCCACATACCCCAGGGAAGAGGCCTTGGCAGGCCAGCCTGCCCTGGCCACCACTCGCGACGCCCCACAACAAAGGGCCCTCTCGCCTTCCTCCCCTCCTGAAACTTCCTCCACACCTACTCCCACCTTCCTCCCACACACCACACCCTCCTCTAATGCCTCCCCAACAACAACCAGGCCCCCATACAGCACCTCCTCCCCTGCCTCTCTCCCCTTGCTATGTCCACGCCACCCGCACAGCACGTGCCTCTTGGCCTTTCCTCCCCGCAGGAAACATGCACCGCACCTACTCAGAGCCTTATACCAGCCTGCACACACAGGCCTTCCCCACTAACCTGCCCTCACAGGCAACACCACCCTTCCCTTCACAGCCCTACCTATACTCCACACCTACTGCCCTCCTTCCCTTCCTCACCTCAACAAACATGCACCTAGCCTGCTCACCGCTCACGCCCTGCACTCTCCTCCTGCTACAACAACTCCATGACCAGCCACAAACCCCAGGGAAGAGGCCTTGGCAGGCCAGCATGCCCTGGCCACCACTCGCGTCGCGCCACAACAAAGGGCCCTCTCGCCTTCCTCCCCTCCTGAAACTTCCTCCACACCTACTCCCACCTTCCTCCCACACACCACACCCTCCTCTAATGCCTCCCCAACAACAACCAGGCCCCCATACAGCACCTCCTCCCCTGCCTCTCTCCCCTTGCTATGTCCACGCCACCCGCACAGCACGTGCCTCTTGGCCTTTCCTCCCCGCAGGAAACATGCACCGCACCTACTCAGAGCCCTCTACCAGCCTGCTCACACATGCCTTGCCCACTAACCTGCCCTCACAGGCAACACCACCCTTCCCTTCACAGCCCTACCTATACTCCACACCTACTGCCCTCCTTCCCTTGCACCTAGCCTGCTCACCGCTCACGCCCTGCACTCTCCTCCTGCTACAACAACTCCATGACCACCCACAAACCCCAGGGAAGAGGCCTTGGCAGGCCAGCCTGCCCTGGCCACCACTCGCGTTGCCCCACAGCAAAGGGCCCTCTCGCCTTCCTCCCCTCCTGAAACTTCCTCCACACCTACTCCCACCTTCCTCCCACACACCACACCCTCCTCTAATGCCTCCCCAACAACAACCAGGCCCCCACACAACACCTCCTCCCCGGCCTCTCTCCCCTTGCTATGTCCACGACACCCGCACAGCACGTGCCTCTTGGCCTTTCCTCCCCGCAGGAAACATGCACCGCACCTACTCAGAGCCCTCTACCAGCCTGCTCACACATGCCTTGCCCACTAACCTGCCCTCACAGGCAACACCACCCTTCCCTTCACAGCCCTACCTATACTCCACACCTACTGCCCTCCTTCCCTTCCTCCCCTCAACAAACATGCACCTAGCCTGCTCACCGCTCACGCCCTGCACTCTCCTCCTGCTACAACAACTCCACGACCAGCCACATACCCCAGGGAAGAGGCCTTGGCAGGCCAGCCTGCCCTGGCCACCACTCGCGTCGCCCCACAACAAAGGGCCCTCTCGCCTTCCTCCCCTCCTGAAACTTCCTCCACACCTACTCCCACCTTCTTCCCACACACCACACCCTCCTCTAACGCCTCCCCAACAACAACCAGGCCCCCACACAACACCTCCTCCCCGGCCTCTCTCCCCTTGCTATGTCCACGCCACCCGCACAGCACGTGCCTCTTGGCCTTTCCTCCCCGCAGGAAACGTGCACCGCACCTACTCAGAGCCCTCTACCAGCCTGCACACACATGCCTTCCCCACTAACCTGCCCTCACAGGCAACACCACCCTTCTCTTCACAGCCCTACCTATACTCCACACCTACTGCCCTCCTTCCCTTGCACCTAGCCTGCTCACCGCTCACGCCCTGCACTCTCCTCCTGCTACAACAACTCCATGACCACCCACAAACCCCAGGGAAGAGGCCTTGGCAGGCCAGCCTGCCCTTGACACCACTCGCGTCGCCCCACAACAAAGGGCCCTCTCGCCTTCCTCCCCTCCTGAAACTTCCTCCACACCTACTCCCACCTTCCTCCCACACACCACACCCTCATCTAACGCCTCCCCAACAACAACCAGGCCCCCACACAACACCTCCTCCCCTGCCTCTCTCCCCTTCCTATGTCCACGCCAGCCGCACAGCACGTGCCTCTTGGCCTTTCCTCCCCGCAGGAAACGTGCACCGCACCTACTCAGAGCCCTCTAACAGCCTGCACACACATGCCTTCCCCACTAACCTGCCCGCACAGGCAACACCACCCTTCCCTTCACAGCCCTACCTATACTCCACACCTACTGCCCTCCTTCCCTTGCACCTAGCCTGCTCACCGCTCACGCCCTGCACTCTCCTCCTGCTACAACAACTCCATGACCAGCCACATACCCCAGGGAAGAGGCCTTGGCAGGCCAGCCTGCCCTGGCCACCACTCGCGACGCCCCACAACAAAGGGCCCTCTCGCCTTCCTCCCCTCCTGAAACTTCCTCCACACCTACTCCCACCTTCCTCCCACACACCACACCCTCCTCTAATGCCTCCCCAACAACAACCAGGCCCCCACACAACACCTCCTCCCCTGCCTCTCTCCCCTTGCTATGTCCACGCCACCCGAACAGCACGTGCCTCTTGGCCTTTCCTCCCCGCAGGAAACGTGCACCGCACCTACTCAGAGCCCTCTACCAGCCTGCACACACATGCCTTCCCCACTAACCTGCCCTCACAGGCAACACCACCCTTCCCTTCACAGCCCTACCTATACTCCACACCTACTGCCCTCCTTCCCTTCCACCTAGCCTGCTCACCGCTCACGCCCTGCACTCTCCTCCTGCTACAACAACTCCATGACCAGCCACATACCCCAGGGAAGAGGCCTTGGCAGGCCAGCCTGCCCTGTCCACCACTCGCGACGCCCCACAACAAAGGGCCCTCTCGCCTTCCTCCCCTCCTGAAACTTCCTCCACACCTACTCCCACCTTCCTCCCACACACCACACCCTCCTCTAATGCCTCCCCAACAACAACCAGGCCCCCACACAACACCTCCTCCCCTGCCTCTCTCCCCTTGCTATGTCCACGCCACACGCACAGCACGTGCCTCTTGGCCTTTCCTCCCCGCAGGAAACGTGCACCGCACCTACTCAGAGCCCTCTACCAGCCTGCTCACACATGCCTTGCCCACTAACCTGCCCGCACAGGCAACACCACCCTTCCCTTCACAGCCCTACCTATACTCCACACCTACTGCCCTCCTTCCCTTCCTCCCCTCAACAAACAGGCACCTAGCCTGCTCACCGCTCACGCCCTGCACTCTCCTCCTGCTACAACAACTACACGACCAGCCACATACCCCAGGGAAGAGGCCTTGGCAGGCCAGCGTCCCCTGGCCTCCACTCGCGTGGCCCCACAACAAAGGGCCCTCTCGCCTTCCTCCCCTCCTGAAACTTCCTCCACACCTACTCCCACCTTCTTCCCACACACCGCACCCTCCTCTAATGCCTCCCCAACAACAACCAGGCCCCCACACAACACCTCCTCCCCGGCCTCTCTCCCCTTCCTATGTCCACGCCAGCCGCACAGCACGTGCCTCTTGGCCTTTCCTCCCCGCAGGAAACGTGCACCGCACCTACTCAGAGCCCTCTACCAGCCTGCACACACATGCCTTCCCCACTAACCTGCCCTCACAGGCAACACCACCCTTCCCTTCACAGCCCTACCTACACTCCACACCTACTGCCCTCCTTCCCTTGCACCTAGCCTGCTCACCACTCACGCCCTGCACTCTCCTCCTGCTACAACAACTCCATGACCAGCCACAAACCCCAGGGAAGAGGCCTTGGCAGGCCAGCATGCCCTTGACACCACCCGCGTGGCCCCACAACAAAGGGCCCTCTCTCCTTCCTCCCCTCCTGAAACTTCCTCCACACCTACTCCCACCTTCTTCCCACACACCGCACCCTCCTCTAACGCCTCCCCAACAACAACCAGGCCCCCACACAACACCTCCTCCCCGGCCTCTCTCCCCTTGCTATGTCCACGCCTCCCGCACAGCACGTGCCTCTTGGCCTTTCCTCCCCGCAGGAAACGTGCACCGCACCTACTCAGAGCCCTCTACCAGCCTGCACACACTACTCACACATGCCTTCCCCACTAACCTGCCCTCACAGGCAACACCACCCTTCCCTTCACAGCCCTACCTATACTCCACACCTACTGCCCTCCTTCCCTTGCACCTAGCCTGCTCACCGCTCACGCCCTGCACTCTCCTCCTGCTACAACAACTCCACGACCAGCCACATACCCCAGGGAAGAGGCCTTGGCAGGCCAGCCTGCCCTGGCAACCACCCGCGTGGTCCCACAACATAGGGCCCTCTCGCCTTCCTCCCCTCCTGAAACTTCCTCCACACCTACTCCCACCTTCCTCCCACACACCACACCCTCCTCTAACGCCTCCCCAACAACAACCAGGCCCCCACACAACACCTCCTCCCCGGCCTCTCTCCCCTTGCTATGTCCACACCAGCCGCACAGCACGTGCCTCTTGGCCTTTCCTCCCCGCAGGAAACGTGCACCGCACCTACTCAGAGCCCTCTACCAGCCTGCACACACATGCCTTCCCCACTAACCTGCCCTCACAGGCAACACCACCCTTCCCTTCAACGCCCTACCTATACTCCACACCTACTGCCCTCCTTCCCTTGCACCTAGCCTGCTCACCACTCACGCCCTGCACTCTCCTCCTGCTACAACAACTCCATGACCAGCCACAAACCCCAGGGAAGAGGCCTTGGCAGGCCAGCATGCCCTTGACACCAATCGCGTCACCCCACAACAAAGGGCCCTCTCGCCTTCCTCCCCTCCTGAAACTTCCTCCACACCTACTCCCACCTTCCTCCCACACACCACACCCTCCTCTAATGCCTCCCCAACAACAACCAGGCCCCCACACAACACCTCCTCCCCGGCCTCTCTCCCCTTGCTATGTCCACGCCACCCGCACAGCACGTGCCTCTTGGCCTTTCCTCCCCGCAGGAAACGTGCACCGCACCTACTCAGAGCCCTCTACCAGCCTGCACACACATGCCTTCCCCACTAACCTGCCCTCACAGGCAACACCACCCTTCCCTTCACAGCCCTACCTATACTCCACACCTACTGCCCTCCTTCCCTTGCACCTAGCCTGCTCACCACTCACGCCCTGCACTCTCCTCCTGCTACAACAACTCCATGACCAGCCACAAACCCCAGGGAAGAGGCCTTGGCAGGCCAGCATGCCCTGGCCACCACCCGCGTCGCCCCACAACAAAGGGCCCTCTCGCCTTCCTCCCTGCCTGAAACTTCCTCCACACCTACTCCCACCTTCTTCCCACACACCGCACCCTCATCTAACGCCTCCCCAACAACAACCAGGCCCCCACACAACACCTCCTCCCCGGCCTCTCTCCCCTTGCTATGTCCACGCCACCCGCACAGCACGTGCCTCTTGGCCTTTCCTCCCCGCAGGAAACGTGCACCGCACCTACTCAGAGCCCTCTACCAGCCTGCACACACATGCCTTCCCCACTAACCTGCCCTCACAGGCAACACCACCCTTCTCTTTACAGCCCTACCTATACTCCACACCTACTGCCCTCCTTCCCTTGCACCTAGCCTGCTCACCGCTCACGCCCTGCACTCTCCTCCTGCTACAACAACTCCATGACCACCCACAAACCCCAGGGAAGAGGCCTTGGCAGGCCTGCCTGCCCTTGACACCAATCGCGTCGACCCACAACAAAGGGCCCTCTCGCCTTCCTCCCCTCCTGAAACTTCCTCCACACCTACTCCCACCTTCCTCCCACACACCACACCCTCCTCTAACGCCTCCCCAACAACAACCAGGCCCCCACACAACACCTCCTCCCCGGCCTCTCTCCCCTTGCTATGTCCACGCCACCCGCACAGCACGTGCCTCTTGGCCTTTCCTCCCCGCAGGAAACGTGCACCGCACCTACTCAGAGCCCTCTACCAGCCTGCACACACATGCCTTCCCCACTAACCTGCCCTCACAGGCAACACCACCCTTCCCTTCAACGCCCTACCTATACTCCACACCTACTGCCCTCCTTCCCTTGCACCTAGCCTGCTCACCACTCACGCCCTGCACTCTCCTCCTGCTACAACAACTCCATGACCAGCCACAAACCCCAGGGAAGAGGCCTTGGCAGGCCAGCATGCCCTTGACACCAATCGCGTCACCCCACAACAAAGGGCCCTCTCGCCTTCCTCCCCTCCTGAAACTTCCTCCACACCTACTCCCACCTTCCTCCCACACACCACACCCTCCTCTAACGCCTCCCCAACAACAACCAGGCCCCCACACAACACCTCCTCCCCGGCCTCTCTCCCCTTGCTATGTCCACGCCACCCGCACAGCACGTGCCTCTTGGCCTTTCCTCCCCGCAGGAAACGTGCACCGCACCTACTCAGAGCCCTCTACCAGCCTGCACACACATGCCTTCCCCACTAACCTGCCCTCACAGGCAACACCACCCTTCCCTTCACAGCCCTACCTATACTCCACACCTACTGCCCTCCTTCCCTTGCACCTAGCCTGCTCACCACTCACGCCCTGCACTCTCCTCCTGCTACAACAACTCCATGACCAGCCACAAACCCCAGGGAAGAGGCCTTGGCAGGCCAGCATGCCCTTGACACCAATCACGTCGCCCCACAACAAAGGGCCCTCTCGCCTTCCTCCCTGCCTGAAACTTCCTCCACACCTACTCCCACCTTCTTCCCACTCACCGCACCCTCCTCTAACGCCTCCCCAACAACAACCAGGCCCCCACACAACACCTCCTCCCCGGCCTCTCTCCCCTTGCTATGTCCACGCCACCCGCACAGCACGTGCCTCTTGGCCTTTCCTCCCCGCAGGAAACGTGCACCGCACCTACTCAGAGCCCTCTACCAGCCTGCACACACATGCCTTCCCCACTAACCTGCCCTCACAGGCAACACCACCCTTCTCTTTACAGCCCTACCTATACTCCACACCTACTGCCCTCCTTCCCTTGCACCTAGCCTGCTCACCGCTCACGCCCTGCACTCTCCTCCTGCTACAACAACTCCATGACCACCCACAAACCCCAGGGAAGAGGCCTTGGCAGGCCAGCCTGCCCTTGACACCAATCGCGTCGCCCCACAACAAAGGGCCCTCTCGCCTTCCTCCCCTCCTGAAACTTCCTCCACACCTACTCCCACCTTCCTCCCACACACCACACCCTCCTCTAACGCCTCCCCAACAACAACCAGGCCCCCACACAACACCTCCTCCCCGGCCTCTCTCCCCTTGCTATGTCCACACCAGCCGCACAGCACGTGCCTCTTGGCCTTTCCTCCCCGCAGGAAACGTGCACCGCACCTACTCAGAGCCCTCTACCAGCCTGCACACACAGGCCTTCCCCACTAACCTGCCCTCACAGGCAACACCACCCTTCCCTTCAACGCCCTACCTATACTCCACACCTACTGCCCTCCTTCCCTTGCACCTAGCCTGCTCACCACTCACGCCCTGCACTCTCCTCCTGCTACAACAACTCCATGACCAGCCACAAACCACAGGGAAGAGGCCTTGGCAGGCCAGCATGCCCTTGACACCAAACGCGTCGCCCCACAACAAAGGGCCCTCTCGCCTTCCTCCCTGCCTGAAACTTCCTCCACACCTACTCCCACCTTCTTCCCACACACAGCACCCTCCTCTAACGCCTCCCCAACAACAACCAGGCCCCCACACAACACCTCCTCCCCGGCCTCTCTCCCCTTGCTATGTCCACGCCACCCGCACAGCACGTGCCTCTTGGCCTTTCCTCCCCGCAGGAAACGTGCACCGCACCTACTCAGAGCCCTCTACCAGCCTGCACACACTACTCACACATGCCTTCCCCACTAACCTGCCCTCACAGGCAACACCACCCTTCCCTTCACAGCCCTACCTATACTCCACACCTACTGCCCTCCTTCCCTTGCACCTAGCCTGCTCACCGCTCACGCCCTGCACTCTCCTCCTGCTACAACAACTCCACGACCAGCCACATACCCCAGGGAAGAGGCCTTGGCAGGCCAGCCTGCCCTGGCAACCACCCGCGTGGTCCCACAACAAAGGGCCCTCTCGCCTTCCTCCCCTCCTGAAACTTCCTCCACACCTACTCCCACCTTCCTCCCACACACCACACCCTCCTCTAACGCCTCCCCAACAACAACCAGGCCCCCACACAACACCTCCTCCCCGGCCTCTCTCCCCTTGCTATGTCCACACCAGCCGCACAGCACGTGCCTCTTGGCCTTTCCTCCCCGCAGGAAACGTGCACCGCACCTACTCAGAGCCCTCTACCAGCCTGCACACACATGCCTTCCCCACTAACCTGCCCTCACAGGCAACACCACCCTTCCCTTCAACGCCCTACCTATACTCCACACCTACTGCCCTCCTTCCCTTGCACCTAGCCTGCTCACCACTCACGCCCTGCACTCTCCTCCTGCTACAACAACTCCATGACCAGCCACAAACCCCAGGGAAGAGGCCTTGGCAGGCCAGCATGCCCTTGACACCAATCGCGTCACCCCACAACAAAGGGCCCTCTCGCCTTCCTCCCCTCCTGAAACTTCCTCCACACCTACTCCCACCTTCCTCCCACACACCACACCCTCCTCTAATGCCTCCCCAACAACAACCAGGCCCCCACACAACACCTCCTCCCCGGCCTCTCTCCCCTTGCTATGTCCACGCCACCCGCACAGCACGTGCCTCTTGGCCTTTCCTCCCCGCAGGAAACGTGCACCGCACCTACTCAGAGCCCTCTACCAGCCTGCACACACATGCCTTCCCCACTAACCTGCCCTCACAGGCAACACCACCCTTCCCTTCACAGCCCTACCTATACTCCACACCTACTGCCCTCCTTCCCTTGCACCTAGCCTGCTCACCACTCACGCCCTGCACTCTCCTCCTGCTACAACAACTCCATGACCAGCCACAAACCCCAGGGAAGAGGCCTTGGCAGGCCAGCATGCCCTTGACACCAATCACGTCGCCCCACAACAAAGGGCCCTCTCGCCTTCCTCCCTGCCTGAAACTTCCTCCACACCTACTCCCACCTTCTTCCCACACACCGCACCCTCATCTAACGCCTCCCCAACAACAACCAGGCCCCCACACAACACCTCCTCCCCGGCCTCTCTCCCCTTGCTATGTCCACGCCACCCGCACAGCACGTGCCTCTTGGCCTTTCCTCCCCGCAGGAAACGTGCACCGCACCTACTCAGAGCCCTCTACCAGCCTGCACACACATGCCTTCCCCACTAACCTGCCCTCACAGGCAACACCACCCTTCTCTTTACAGCCCTACCTATACTCCACACCTACTGCCCTCCTTCCCTTGCACCTAGCCTGCTCACCGCTCACGCCCTGCACTCTCCTCCTGCTACAACAACTCCATGACCACCCACAAACCCCAGGGAAGAGGCCTTGGCAGGCCAGCCTGCCCTTGACACCAATCGCGTCGACCCACAACAAAGGGCCCTCTCGCCTTCCTCCCCTCCTGAAACTTCCTCCACACCTACTCCCACCTTCCTCCCACACACCACACCCTCCTCTAACGCCTCCCCAACAACAACCAGGCCCCCACACAACACCTCCTCCCCGGCCTCTCTCCCCTTGCTATGTCCACGCCAGCCGCACAGCACGTGCCTCTTGGCCTTTCCTCCCCGCAGGAAACGTGCACCGCACCTACTCAGAGCCCTCTACCAGCCTGCACACACATGCCTTCCCCACTAACCTGCCCTCACAGGCAACACCACCCTTCCCTTCAACGCCCTACCTATACTCCACACCTACTGCCCTCCTTCCCTTGCACCTAGCCTGCTCACCACTCACGCCCTGCACTCTCCTCCTGCTACAACAACTCCATGACCAGCCACAAACCCCAGGGAAGAGGCCTTGGCAGGCCAGCATGCCCTTGACACCAATCGCGTCACCCCACAACAAAGGGCCCTCTCGCCTTCCTCCCCTCCTGAAACTTCCTCCACACCTACTCCCACCTTCCTCCCACACACCACACCCTCCTCTAACGCCTCCCCAACAACAACCAGGCCCCCACACAACACCTCCTCCCCGGCCTCTCTCCCCTTGCTATGTCCACGCCACCCGCACAGCACGTGCCTCTTGGCCTTTCCTCCCCGCAGGAAACGTGCACCGCACCTACTCAGAGCCCTCTACCAGCCTGCACACACATGCCTTCCCCACTAACCTGCCCTCACAGGCAACACCACCCTTCCCTTCACAGCCCTACCTATACTCCACACCTACTGCCCTCCTTCCCTTGCACCTAGCCTGCTCACCACTCACGCCCTGCACTCTCCTCCTGCTACAACAACTCCATGACCAGCCACAAACCCCAGGGAAGAGGCCTTGGCAGGCCAGCATGCCCTTGACACCAATCACGTCGCCCCACAACAAAGGGCCCTCTCGCCTTCCTCCCTGCCTGAAACTTCCTCCACACCTACTCCCACCTTCTTCCCACTCACCGCACCCTCCTCTAACGCCTCCCCAACAACAACCAGGCCCCCACACAACACCTCCTCCCCGGCCTCTCTCCCCTTGCTATGTCCACGCCACCCGCACAGCACGTGCCTCTTGGCCTTTCCTCCCCGCAGGAAACGTGCACCGCACCTACTCAGAGCCCTCTACCAGCCTGCACACACATGCCTTCCCCACTAACCTGCCCTCACAGGCAACACCACCCTTCTCTTTACAGCCCTACCTATACTCCACACCTACTGCCCTCCTTCCCTTGCACCTAGCCTGCTCACCGCTCACGCCCTGCACTCTCCTCCTGCTACAACAACTCCATGACCAGCCACAAACCCCAGGGAAGAGGCCTTGGCAGGCCAGCCTGCCCTTGACACCAATCGCGTCGACCCACAACAAAGGGCCCTCTCGCCTTCCTCCCCTCCTGAAACTTCCTCCACACCTACTCCCACCTTCCTCCCACACACCACACCCTCCTCTAACGCCTCCCCAACAACAACCAGGCCCCCACACAACACCTCCTCCCCGGCCTCTCTCCCCTTGCTATGTCCACACCAGCCGCACAGCACGTGCCTCTTGGCCTTTCCTCCCCGCAGGAAACGTGCACCGCACCTACTCAGAGCCCTCTACCAGCCTGCACACACATGCCTTCCCCACTAACCTGCCCTCACAGGCAACACCACCCTTCCCTTCACAGCCCTACCTATACTCCACACCTACTGCCCTCCTTCCCTTGCACCTAGCCTGCTCACCGCTCACGCCCTGCACTCTCCTCCTGCTACAACAACTCCATGACCACCCACAAACCCCAGGGAAGAGGCCTTGGCAGGCCAGCCTGCCCTTGACACCAATCGCGTCGCCCCACAACAAAGGGCCCTCTCGCCTTCCTCCCCTCCTGAAACTTCCTCCACACCTACTCCCACCTTCCTCCCACACACCACACCCTCCTCTAACGCCTCCCCAACAACAACCAGGCCCCCACACAACACCTCCTCCCCGGCCTCTCTCCCCTTGCTATGTCCACGCCACCCGCACAGCACGTGCCTCTTGGCCTTTCCTCCCCACAGGAAACGTGCACCGCACCTACTCAGAGCCCTCTACCAGCCTGCACACACATGCCTTCCCCACTAACCTGCCCTCACAGGCAACACCACCCTTCTCTTTACAGCCCTACCTATACTCCACACCTACTGCCCTCCTTCCCTTGCACCTAGCCTGCTCACCGCTCACGCCCTGCACTCTCCTCCTGCTACAACAACTCCATGACCACCCACAAACCCCAGGGAAGAGGCCTTGGCAGGCCAGCCTGCCCTTGACACCAATCGCGTCGCCCCACAACAAAGGGCCCTCTCGCCTTCCTCCCCTCCTGAAACTTCCTCCACACCTACTCCCACCTTCCTCCCACACACCACACCCTCCTCTAATGCCTCCCCAACAACAACCAGGCCCCCCACACAACACCTCCTCCCCTGCCTCTCTCCCCTTGCTATGTCCACGCCACCCGCACAGCACGTGCCTCTTGGCCTTTCCTCCCCGCAGGAAACGTGCACCGCACCTACTCAGAGCCCTCTACCAGCCTGCACACACATGCCTTCCCCACTAACCTGCCCTCACAGGCAACACCACCCTTCTCTTTACAGCCCTACCTATACTCCACACCTACTGCCCTCCTTCCCTTGCACCTAGCCTGCTCACCGCTCACGCCCTGCACTCTCCTCCTGCTACAACAACTCCATGACCACCCACAAACCCCAGGGAAGAGGCCTTGGCAGGCCAGCCTGCCCTTGACACCAATCGCGTCGCCCCACAACAAAGGGCCCTCTCGCCTTCCTCCCCTCCTGAAACTTCCTCCACACCTACTCCCACCTTCCTCCCACACACCACACCCTCCTCTAATGCCTCCCCAACAACAACCAGGCCCCCCACACAACACCTCCTCCCCTGCCTCTCTCCCCTTGCTATGTCCACGCCACCCGCACAGCACGTGCCTCTTGGCCTTTCCTCCCCGCAGGAAACGTGCACCGCACCTACTCAGAGCCCTCTACCAGCCTGCACACACATGCCTTCCCCACTAACCTGCCCTCACAGGCAACACCACCCTTCCCTTCACAGCCCTACCTATACTCCACACCTACTGCCCTCCTTCCCTTGCACCTAGCCTGCTCACCGCTCACGCCCTGCACTCTCCTCCTGCTACAACAACTCCATGACCACCCACAAACCCCAGGGAAGAGGCCTTGGGAGGCCAGCCTGCCCTGGCCACCACTCGCGTCACCCCACAGCAAAGGTCCCTCTCGCCTTCCTCCCCTCCTGAAACTTCCTCCACACCTACTCCCACCTTCCTCCCACACACCGCACCCTCCTCTAATGCCTCCCCAACAACAACCAGGCCCCCCACACAACACCTCCTCCCCTGCCTCTCTCCCCTTGCTATGTCCACGCCACCCGCAAAGCACGTGCCTCTTGGCCTTTCCTCCCCGCAGGAAACATGCACCGCACCTACTCAGAGCCCTCTACCAGCCTGCTCACACATGCCTTGCCCACTAACCTGCCCTCACAGGCAACACCACCCTTCCCTTCACAGCCCTACCTATACTCCACACCTACTGCCCTCCTTCCCTTCCTCCCCTCAACAAACATGCACCTAGCCTGCTCACCGCTCAGGCCCTGCACTCTCCTCCTGCTACAACAACTCCATGACCACCCACAAACCCCAGGGAAGAGGCCTTGGCAGGCCAGCCTGCCCTTGACACCAATCACGTCGCCCCACAACAAAGGGCCCTCTCGCCTTCCTCCCCTCCTGAAACTTCCTCCACACCTACTCCCACCTTCCTCCCACACACCACACCCTCCTCTAACGCCTCCCCAACAACAACCAGGCCCCCACACAACACCTCCTCCCCGGCCTCTCTCCCCTTCCTATGTCCACGCCAGCCGCACAGCACGTGCCTCTTGGCCTTTCCTCCCCGCAGGAAACGTGCACCGCACCTACTCAGAGCCCTCTACCAGCCTGCACACACATGCCTTCCCCACTAACCTGCCCTCACAGGCAACACCACCCTTCCCTTCACAACCCTACCTACACTCCACACCTACTGCCCTCCTTCCCTTCCTCCCCTCAACAAACATGCACCTAGCCTGCTCACCGCTCACGCCCTGCACTCTCCTCCTGCTACAACAACTCCACGACCAGCCACATACCCCAGGGAAGAGGCCTTGGCAGGCCAGCCTGCCCTGGCCACCACCCGCGTGGACCCACAACAAAGGGCCCTCTCGCCTTCCTCCCCTCCTGAAACTTCCTCCACACCTACTCCCACCTTCCTCCCACACACCACACCCTCCTCTAACGCCTCCCCAACAACAACCAGGCCCCCACACAACACCTCCTCCCCGGCCTCTCTCCCCTTGCTATGTCCACGCCACACGCACAGCACGTGCCTCTTGGCCTTTCCTCCCCGCAGGAAACGTGCACCGCACCTACTCAGAGCCCTCTACCAGCCTGCACACACATGCCTTCCCCACTAACCTGCCCTCACAGGCAACACCACCCTTCCCTTCACAACCCTACCTACACTCCACACCTACTGCCCTCCTTCCCTTCCTCCCCTCAACAAACATGCACCTAGCCTGCTCACCGCTCACGCCCTGCACTCTCCTCCTGCTACAACAACTCCACGACCAGCCACATACCCCAGGGAAGAGGCCTTGGCAGGCCAGCCTGCCCTGGCCACCACCCGCGTGGACCCACAACAAAGGGCCCTCTCGCCTTCCTCCCCTCCTGAAACTTCCTCCACACCTACTCCCACCTTCCTCCCACACACCACACCCTCCTCTAACGCCTCCCCAACAACAACCAGGCCCCCACACAACACCTCCTCCCCGGCCTCTCTCCCCTTGCTATGTCCACGCCACCCGCACAGCACGTGCCTCTTGGCCTTTCCTCCCCGCAGGAAACGTGCACCGCACCTACTCAGAGCCTTCTAACAGCCTGCTCACACATGCCTTCCCCACTAACCTGCCCTCACAGGCAACACCACGCTTCCCTTCACAGCCCTACCTATACTCCACACCTACTGCCCTCCTTCCCTTGCACCTAGCCTGCTCACCGCTCACGCCCTGCACTCTCCTCCTGCTACAACAACTCCATGACCAGCCACAAACCACAGGGAAGAGGCCTTGGCAGGCCAGCCTGCCCTGGCCACCACCCGCGTGGACCCACAACAAAGGGCCCTCTTGCCTTCCTCCCCTCCTGAAACTTCCTCCACACCTACTCCCACCTTCCTCCCACACACCACACCCTCCTCTAACGCCTCCCCAACAACAACCAGGCCCCCACACAACACCTCCTCCCCTGCCTCTCTCCCCTTGCTATGTCCACGCCACCCGCACAGCACGTGCCTCTTGGCCTTTCCTCCCCGCAGGAAACGTGCACCGCACCTACTCAGAGCCTTCTAACAGCCTGCTCACACATGCCTTCCCCACTAACCTGCCCTCACAGGCAACACCACGCTTCCCTTCACAGCCCTACCTACACTCCACACCTACTGCCCTCCTTCCCTTGCACCTAGCCTGCTCACCGCTCACGCCCTGCACTCTCCTCCTGCTACAACAACTCCATGACCAGCCACAAACCCCAGGGAAGAGGCCTTGGCAGGCCAGCCTGCCCTTGACACCAATCGCAAGGCCCCACAACAAAGGGCCCTCTCGCCTTCCTCCCCTCCTGAAACTTCCTCCACACCTACTCCCACCTTCCTCCCACACACCACACCCTCCTCTAATGCCTCCCCAACAACAACCAGGCCCCCACACAACACCTCCTCCCCTGCCTCTCTCCCCTTGCTATGTCCACGCCAGCCGCACAGCACGTGCCTCTTGGCCTTTCCTCCCCGCAGGAAACGTGCACCGCACCTACTCAGAGCCCTCTACCAGCCTGCACACACAGGCCTTCCCCACTAACCTGCCCGCACAGGCAACACCACCCTTCCCTTCACAGCCCTACCTATACTCCACACCTACTGCCCTCCTTCCCTTCCTCCCCTCAACAAACATGCACCTAGCCTGCTCACCGCTCACGCCCTGCACTCTCCTCCTGCTACAACAACTCCACGACCAGCCACATACCCCAGGGAAGAGGCCTTGGCAGGCCAGCCTGCCCTGGCCTCCACTCGCGTGGCCCCACAACAAAGGGCCCTCTCGCCTTCCTCCCCTCCTGAAACTTCCTCCACACCTACTCCCACCTTCCTCCCACACACCACACCCTCCTCTAATGCCTCCCCAACAACAACCAGGCCCCCACACAACACCTCCTCCCCGGCCTCTCTCCCCTTGCTATGTCCACGCCACCCGCACAGCACGTGCCTCTTGGCCTTTCCTCCCCGCAGGAAACGTGCACCGCACCTACTCAGAGCCCTCTACCAGCCTGCACACACATGCCTTCCCCACTAACCTGCCCTCACAGGCAACACCACCCTTCCCTTCACAGCCCTACCTATACTCCACACCTACTGCCCTCCTTCCCTTGCACCTAGCCTGCTCACCGCTCACGCCCTGCACTCTCCTCCTGCTACAACAACTCCATGACCAGCCACAAACCCCAGGGAAGAGGCCTTGGCAGGCCAGCCTGCCCTGGCCACCACCCGCGTGGACCCACAACAAAGGGCCCTCTCGCCTTCCTCCCTGCCTGAAACTTCCTCCACACCTACTCCCACCTTCCTCCCACACACCACACCCTCCTCTAACGCCTCCCCAACAACAACCAGGCCCCCACACAACACCTCCTCCCCGGCCTCTCTCCCCTTGCTATGTCCACGCCACCCGCACAGCACGTGCCTCTTGGCCTTTCCTCCCCGCAGGAAACGTGCACCGCACCTACTCAGAGCCCTCTACCAGCCTGCACACACATGCCTTCCCCACTAACCTGCCCTCACAGGCAACACCACCCTTCCCTTCACAGCCCTACCTATACTCCACACCTACTGCCCTCCTTCCCTTGCACCTAGCCTGCTCACCGCTCACGCCCTGCACCAGGGCCGTGCCACAAACCACAGGGAAGAGGCCTTGGGAGGCCTCTTCCAGCCACAAACCCCAGGGAAGAGGCCTTGGCAGGCCAGCCTGCCCTGGCCACCACCCGCGTGGACCCACAACAAAGGGCCCTCTCGCCTTCCTCCCCTCCTGAAACTTCCTCCACACCTACTCCCACCTTCCTCCCACACACCACACCCTCCTCTAACGCCTCCCCAACAACAACCAGGCCCCCCACACAACACCTCCTCCCCTGACTCTCTCCCCTTGCTATGTCCACGCCGCCCGCACAGCACGTGCCTCTTGGCCTTTCCTCCCCGCAGGAAACGTGCACCGCACCTACTCAGAGCCCTCTAACAGCCTGAACTCACTACTCACACATGCCTTCCCCACTAACCTGCCCTAACAGGCAACACCACCCTTCCCTTCACAGCCCTACCTATACTCCACACCTACTGCCCTCCTTCCCTTGCACCTAGCCTGCTCACCGCTCACGCCCTGCACTCTCCTCCTGCTACAACAACTCCATGATCAGCCACAAACCCCAGGGAAGAGGCCTTGGCAGGACAGCCTGCCCTTGACACCAATCGCGTGGCCCCACAACAAAGGGCCCTCTCGCCTTCCTCCCCTCCTGAAACTTCCTCCACACCTACTCCCACCTTCTTCCCACACACCGCACCCTCCTCTAACGCCTCCCCAACAACAACCAGGCCCCCACACAACACCTCCTCCCCGGCCTCTCTCCCCTTGCTATGTCCACGCCACCCGCACAGCACGTGCCTCTTGGCCTTTCCTCCCCGCAGGAAACGTGCACCGCACCTACTCAGAGCCCTCTACCAGCCTGCACACACATGCCTTGCCCACTAACCTGCCCTCACAGGCAACACCACCCTTCCCTTCACAGACCTACCTATACTCCACACCTACTGCCCTCCTTCCCTTGCACCTAGCCTGCTCACCGCTCACGCCCTGCACTCTCCTCCTGCTACAACAACTCCATGACCAGCCACAAACCCCAGGGAAGAGGCCTTGGCAGGCCAGCCTGCCCTGGCCTCCACTCGCGTGGACCCACAACAAAGGGCCCTCTCGCCTTCCTCCCCTCCTGAAACTTCCTCCACACCTACTCCCACCTTCCTCCCACACACCACACCCTCCTCTAATGCCTCCCCAACAACAACCAGGCCCCCACACAACACCTCCTCCCCGGCCTCTCTCCCCTTGCTATGTCCACGCCACCCGCACAGCACGTGCCTCTTGGCCTTTCCTCCCCGCAGGAAACGTGCACCGCACCTACTCAGAGCCCTTTACCAGCCTGCTCACACATGCCTTCCCCACTAACCTGCCCTCACAGGCAACACCACCCTTCCCTTCACAGCCCTACCTATACTCCACACCTACTGCCCTCCTTCCCTTCCACCTAGCCTGCTCACCGCTCACGCCCTGCACTCTCCTCCTGCTACAACAACTCCATGACCACCCACAAACCCCAGGGAAGAGGCCTTGGCAGGCCAGCCTGCCCTTGACACCAATCGCGTCGCCCCACAACAAAGGGCCCTCTCGCCTTCCTCCCCTCCTGAAACTTCCTCCACACCTACTCCCACCTTCCTCCCACACACCACACCCTCCTCTAATGCCTCCCCAACAACAACCAGGCCCCCACACAGCACCTCCTCCCCGGCCTCTCTCCCCTTGCTATGTCCACGCCACCCGCACAGCACGTGCCTCTTGGCCTTTCCTCCCCGCAGGAAACATGCACCGCACCTACTCAGAGCCCTCTACCAGCCTGCACACATGCCTTGCCCACTAACCTGCCCTCACAGGCAACACCACCCTTCCCTTCACAGCCCTACCTATACTCCACACCTACTGCCCTCCTTCCCCTCCGCCCCTCAACAAACATGCACCTAGCCTGCTCACCGCTCATGCCCTGCACTCTCCTCCTGCTACAACAACTCCACGACCAGCCACATACCCCAGGGAAGAGGCCTTGGCAGGCCAGCCTGCCCTGGCCACCACTCGCGTGGCCCCACAACAAAGGGCCCTCTCGCCTTCCTCCCCTCCTGAAACTTCCTCCACACCTACTCCCACCTTCTTCCCACGCACCACACCCTCCTCTAACGCCTCCCCAACAACAACCAGGCCCCCACACAACACCTCCTCCCCTGCCTCTCTCCCCTTCCTATGTCCACGACACCCGCACAGCACGTGCCTCTTGGCCTTTCCTCCCCGCAGGAAACGTGCACCGCACCTACTCAGAGCCTTCTAACAGCCTGAACTCACTACTCACACATGCCTTCCCCACTAACCTGCCCTCACAGGCAACACCACCCTTCCCTTCACAGCCCTACCTATACTCCACACCTACTGCCCTCCTTCCCTTGCACCTAGCCTGCTCACTGCTCACGCCCTGCACTCTCCTCCTGCTACAACAACTCCATGACCACCCACAAACCCCAGGGAAGAGGCCTTGGCAGGCCAGCCTGCCCTGGCCACCACCCGCGTCGCCCCACAACAAAGGGCCCTCTCGCCTTCCTCCCCTCCTGAAACTTCCTCCACACCTACTCCCACCTTCCTCCCACACACCACACCCTCCTCTAACGCCTCCCCAACAACAACCAGGCCCCCACACAACACCTCCTCCCCGGCCTCTCTCCCCTTGCTATGTCCACGCCACCCGCACAGCACGTGCCTCTTGGCCTTTCCTCCCCGCAGGAAACATGCACCGCACCTACTCAGAGCCCTCTACCAGCCTGCACACACATGCCTTCCCCACTAACCTGCCCTCACAGGCAACACCACCCTTCCCTTCACAGCCCTACCTATACTCCACACCTACTGCCCTCCTTCCCTTGCACCTAGCCTGCTCACCGCTCACGCCCTGCACTCTCCTCCTGCTACAACAACTCCATGACCAGCCACAAACCACAGGGAAGAGGCCTTGGCAGGCCAGCCTGCCCTTGACACCAATCGCGTCGCCCCACAGCAAAGGGCCCTCTCGCCTTCCTCCCCTCCTGAAACTTCCTCCACACCTACTCCCACCTTCCTCCCACACACCACACCCTCCTCTAATGCCTCCCCAACAACAACCAGGCCCCCACACAACACCTCCTCCCCGGCCTCTCTCCCCTTGCTATGTCCACGCCACCCGCACAGCACGTGCCTCTTGGCCTTTCCTCCCCGCAGGAAACGTGCACCGCACCTACTCAGAGCCCTCTACCAGCCTGCACACACATGCCTTGCCCACTAACCTGCCCTCACAGGCAACACCACCCTTCCCTTCACAGCCCTACCTATACTCCACACCTACTGCCCTCCTTCCCTTGCACCTAGCCTGCTCACCGCTCACGCCCTGCACTCTCCTCCTGCTACAACAACTCCATGACCAGCCACAAACCCCAGGGAAGAGGCCTTGGCAGGCCAGCCTGCCCTTGACACCAATCGCAAGGCCCCACAACAAAGGGCCCTCTCGCCTTCCTCCCCTCCTGAAACTTCCTCCACACCTACTCCCACCTTCCTCCCACACACCACACCCTCCTCTAATGCCTCCCCAACAACAACCAGGCCCCCACACAACACCTCCTCCCCTGCCTCTCTCCCCTTGCTATGTCCACGCCACCCGCACAGCACGTGCCTCTTGGCCTTTCCTCCCCGCAGGAAACGTGCACCGCACCTACTCAGAGCCCTCTACCAGCCTGCACACACATGCCTTCCCCACTAACCTGCCCTCACAGGCAACACCACCCTTCCCTTCACAGCCCTACCTATACTCCACACCTACTGCCCTCCTTCCCTTCCACCTAGCCTGCTCACCGCTCACGCCCTGCACTCTCCTCCTGCTACAACAACTCCATGACCACCCACAAACCCCAGGGAAGAGGCCTTGGCAGGCCAGCCTGCCCTTGACACCAATCGCGTCGCCCCACAACAAAGGGCCCTCTCGCCTTCCTCCCCTCCTGAAACTTCCTCCACACCTACTCCCACCTTCCTCCCACACACCACACCCTCCTCTAATGCCTCCCCAACAACAACTAGGCCCCCACACAACACCTCCTCCCCGGCCTCTCTCCCCTTGCTATGTCCACGCCACCCGCACAGCACGTGCCTCTTGACCTATCCTCCCCGCAGGAAACGTGCACCGCACCTACTCAGAGCCCTCTACCAGCCTGCACACACAGGCCTTCCCCACTAACCTGCCCTCACAGGCAACACCACCCTTCCCTTCACAGCCCTACCTATACTCCACACCTACTGCCCTCCTTCCCTTGCACCTAGCCTGCTCACCGCTCACGCCCTGCACTCTCCTCCTGCTACAACAACTCCATGACCAGCCACAAACCCCAGGGAAGAGGCCTTGGCAGGACAGCCTGCCCTTGACACCAATCGCGTGGCCCCACAACAAAGGGCCCTCTCGCCTTCCTCCCCTCCTGAAACTTCCTCCACACCTACTCCCACCTTCCTCCCACACACCACACCCTCCTCTAACGCCTCCCCAACAACAACCAGGCCCCCACACAACACCTCCTCCCCGGCCTCTCTCCCCTTGCTATGTCCACGCCACCCGCACAGCACGTGCCTCTTGGCCTTTCCTCCCCGCAGGAAACGTGCACCGCACCTACTCAGAGCCCTCTACCAGCCTGCACACACATGCCTTCCCCACTAACCTGCCCTCACAGGCAACACCACCCTTCCCTTCACAGCCCTACCTATACTACACACCTACTGCCCTCCTTCCCCTCCGCCCCTTAACAAACATGCACCTAGCCTGCTCACCGCTCACGCCCTGCACTCTCCTCCTGCTACAACAACTCCATGACCAGCCACAAACCCCAGGGAAGAGGCCTTGGCAGGCCAGCCTGCCCTTGACACCACCCGCGTGGACCCACAACAAAGGGCCCTCTTGCCTTCCTCCCCTCCTGAAACTTCCTCCACACCTACTCCCACCTTCCTCCCACACACCACACCCTCCTCTAACGCCTCCCCAACAACAACCAGGCCCCCACACAACACCTCCTCCCCGGCCTCTCTCCCCTTGCTATGTCCACGCCACCCGCACAGCACGTGCCTCTTGGCCTTTCCTCCCCGCAGGAAATGTGCACCGCACCTACTCAGAGCCCTCTACCAGCCTGCACACACAGGTCTTCCCCACTAACCTGCCCTCACAGGCAACACCACCCTTCCCTTCACAGCCCTACCTATACTCCACACCTACTGCCCTCCTTCCCTTCCACCTAGCCTGCTCACCGCTCACGCCCTGCACTCTCCTCCTGCTACAACAACTCCATGACCAGCCACAAACCCCAGGGAAGAGGCCTTGGCAGGCCAGCCTGCCCTTGACACCACTCGCGTCGCCCCACAACAAAGGGCCCTCTCGCCTTCCTCCCCTCCTGAAACTTCCTCCACACCTACTCCCACCTTCCTCCCACACACCACACCCTCCTCTAACGCCTCCCCAACAACAACCAGGCCCCCACACAACACCTCCTCCCCGGCCTCTCTCCCCTTGCTATGTCCACGCCACCCGCACAGCACGTGCCTCTTGGCCTTTCCTCCCCGCAGGAAACGTGCACCGCACCTACTCAGAGCCCTCTACCAGCCTGCACACACATGCCTTCCCCACTAACCTGCCCTCACAGGCAACACCACCCTTCCCTTCACAGCCCTACCTATACTCCACACCTACTGCCCTCCTTCCCTTGCACCTAGCCTGCTCACCGCTCACGCCCTGCACTCTCCTCCTGCTACAACAACTCCATGACCAGCCACAAACCCCAGGGAAGAGGCCTTGGCAGGCCAGCCTGCCCTTGACACCAATCGCAAGGCCCCACAACAAAGGGCCCTCTCGCCTTCCTCCCCTCCTGAAACTTCCTCCACACCTACTCCCACCTTCCTCCCACACACCACACCCTCCTCTAATGCCTCCCCAACAACAACCAGGCCCCCACACAACACCTCCTCCCCGGCCTCTCTCCCCTTGCTATGTCCACGACACCCGCACAGCACGTGCCTCTTGGCCTTTCCTCCCCGCAGGAAACGTGCACCGCACCCACTCAGAGCCCTCTACCAGCCTGCACACACATGCCTTCCCCACTAACCTGCCCTCACAGGCAACACCACCCCTCCCTTCACAGCCCTACCTATACTCCACACCTACTGCCCTCCTTCCCTTGCACCTAGCCTGCTCACCGCTCACGCCCTGCACTCTCCTCCTGCTACAACAACTCCATGACCAGCCACAAACCCCAGGGAAGAGGCCTTGGCAGGCCAGCCTGCCCTTGACACCAATCGCAAGGCCCCACAACAAAGGGCCCTCTCGCCTTCCTCCCCTCCTGAAACTTCCTCCACACCTACTCCCACCTTCCTCCCACACACCACACCCTCCTCTAATGCCTCCCCAACAACAACCAGGCCCCCACACAACACCTCCTCCCCGGCCTCTCTCCCCTTCCTATGTCCACGCCAGCCGCACAGCACGTTCCTCTTGGCCTTTCCTCCCCGCAGGAAACGTGCACCGCACCTACTCAGAGCCCTCTAACAGCCTGAACTCACTACTCACACATGCCTTCCCCACTAACCTGCCCTCACAGGCAACACCACCCTTCCCTTCACAGCCCTACCTATACTCCACACCTACTGCCCTCCTTCCCTTGCACCTAGCCTGCTCACCGCTCACGCCCTGCACTCTCCTCCTGCTACAACAACTTCACGACCAGCCACAAACCCCAGGGAAGAGGCCTTGGCAGGCCAGCCTGCCCTGGCCACCGCTCGCATGGACCCACAACAAAGGGCCCTCTCACCTTCCTCCCCTCCTGAAACTTCCTCCACACCTACTCCCACCTTCCTCCCACACACCACACCCTCCTCTAATGCCTCCCCAACAACAACCAGGCCCCCACACAACACCTCCTCCCCGGCCTCTCTCCCCTTGCTATGTCCACGACACCCGCACAGCACGTGCCTCTTGGCCTTTCCTCCCCGCAGGAAACGTGCACCGCACCTACTCAGAGCCCTCTACCAGCCTGCACACACATGCCTTCCCCACTAACCTGCCCTCACAGGCAACACCACCCTTCCCTTCACAGCCCTACCTATACTCCACACCTACTGCCCTCCTTCCCTTCTGTCCCTCAACAAACATGCACCTAGCCTGCTCACCGCTCACGCCCTGCACTCTCCTCCTGCTACAACAACTCCACGACCAGCCACAAACCCCAGGGAAGAGGCCTTGGCAGGCCAGCCTGCCCTTGACACCAATCGCGTGGCCCCACAACAAAGGGCCCTCTCGCCTTCCTCCCCTCCTGAAACTTCCTCCACACCTACTCCCACCTTCCTCCCACACACCACACCCTCCTCTAACGCCTCCCCAACAACAACTAGGCCCCCACACAACACCTCCTCCCCTGCCTCTCTCCCCTTCCTATGTCCACGCCACCCGCCCAGCACGTGCCTCTTGACCTTTCCTCCCCGCAGGAAACGTGCACCGCACCTACTCAGAGCCTTCTAACAGCCTGCTCACACATGCCTTCCCCACTAACCTGCCCTCACAGGCAACACCACCCTTCCCTTCACAGCCCTACCTATACTCCACACCTACTGCCCTCCTTCTCTTGCACCTAGCCTGCTCACCGCTCACGCCCTGCACTCTCCTCCTGCTACAACAACTCCATGACCAGCCACAAACCCCAGGGAAGAGGCCTTGGCAGGACAGCCTGCCCTTGACACCAATCGCGTGGCCCCACAACAAAGGGCCCTCTCGCCTTCCTCCCCTCCTGAAACTTCCTCCACACCTACTCCCACCTTCCTCCCACACACCACACCCTCCTCTAACGCCTCCCCAACAACAACCAGGCCCCCACACAACACCTCTTCCCCGGCCTCTCTCCCCTTGCTATGTCCACGCCAGCCGCACAGCACGTGCCTCTTGGCCTTTCCTCCCCGCAGGAAACGTGCACCGCACCTACTCAGAGCCTTCTAACAGCCTGCACACACATGCCTTGCCCACTAACCTGCCCTCACAGGCAACACCACCCTTCCCTTCACAGCCCTACCTATACTCCACACCTACTGCCCTCCTTCCCTTCCACCTAGCCTGCTCACCGCTCACGCCCTGCACTCTCCTCCTGCTACAACAACTCCATGACCACCCACAAACCCCAGGGAAGAGGCCTTGGCAGGCCAGCCTGCCCTGGACACCAATCGCGTCACCCCACAACAAAGGGCCCTCTCGCCTTCCTCCCCACCTGAAACTTCCTCCACACCTACTCCCACCTTTCTCCCACACACCACACCCTCCTCTAACGCCTCCCCAACAACAACCAGGCCCCCACACAACACCTCTTCCCCGGCCTCTCTCCCCTTGCTATGTCCACGCCACCCGAACAGCACGTGCCTCTTGGCCTTTCCTCCCCGCAGGAAACGTGCACCGCACCTACTCAGAGCCCTCTACCAGCCTGCACACACATGCCTTCCCCACTAACCTGCCCTCACAGGCAACACCACCCTTCCCTTCACAGCCCTACCTATACTCCACACCTACTGCCCTCCTTCCCTTGCACCTAGCCTGCTCACCGCTCACGCCCTGCACTCTCCTCCTGCTACAACAACTCCACGACCAGCCACAAACCCCAGGGAAGAGGCCTTGGCAGGCCAGCCTGCCCTTGACACCAATCGCGTGGCCCCACAACAAAGGGCCCTCTCGCCTTCCTCCCCTCCTGAAACTTCCTCCACACCTACTCCCACCTTCTTCCCACACACCACACCCTCCTCTAATGCCTCCCCAACAACAACCAGGCCCCCACACAACACCTCCTCCCCGGCCTCTCTCCCCTTGCTATGTCCACGCCACCCGCACAGCACGTGCCTCTTGGCCTTTCCTCCCCGCAGGAAACGTGCACCGCACCTACTCAGAGCCCTCTAAAAGCCTGCTCACACATGCCTTCCCCACTAACCTGCCCTCACAGGCAACACCACCCTTCCCTTCACAGCCCTACCTATACTCCACACCTACTGCCCTCCTTCCCTTGCACCTAGCCTGCTCACCGCTCACGCCCTGCACTCTCCTCCTGCTACAACAACTCCATGACCAGCCACAAACCCCAGGGAAGAGGCCTTGGCAGGACAGCCTGCCCTTGACACCACCCGCGTGGACCCACAACAAAGGGCCCTCTCGCCTTCCTCCCCTCCTGAAACTTCCTCCACACCTACTCCCACCTTCCTCCCACACACCACACCCTCCTCTAACGCCTCCCCAACAACAACCAGGCCCCCACACAACACCTCCTCCCCTGCCTCTCTCCCCTTGCTATGTCCACGCCACCCGCACAGCACGTGCCTCTTGGCCTTTCCTCCCCGCAGGAAACGTGCACCGCACCTACTCAGAGCCCTCTACCAGCCTGCACACACATGCCTTCCCCACTAACCTGCCCTCACAGGCAACACCACCCTTCCCTTCACAGCCCTACCTATACTCCACACCTACTGCCCTCCTTCCCTTCTGTCCCTCAACAAACATGCACCTAGCCTGCTCACCGCTCACGCCCTGCACTCTCCTCCTGCTACAACAACTCCACGACCAGCCACAAACCCCAGGGAAGAGGCCTTGGCAGGCCAGCCTGCCCTTGACACCAATCGCGTGGCCCCACAACAAAGGGCCCTCTCGCCTTCCTCCCTGCCTGAAACTTCCTCCACACCTACTCCCACCTTCCTCCCACACACCACACCCTCCTCTAACGCCTCCCCAACAACAACTAGGCCCCCACACAACACCTCCTCCCCGGCCTCTCTCCCCTTCCTATGTCCACGCCAGCCACACAGCACGTGCCTCTTGACCTTTCCTCCCCGCAGGAAACGTGCACCGCACCTACTCAGAGCCCTCTACCAGCCTGCACACACATGCCTTCCCCACTAACCTGCCCTCACAGGCAACACCACCCTTCCCTTCACAGCCCTACCTATACTCCACACCTACTGCCCTCCTTCTCTTGCACCTAGCCTGCTCACCGCTCACGCCCTGCACTCTCCTCCTGCTACAACAACTCCATGACCACCCACAAACCCCAGGGAAGAGGCCTTGGCAGGACAGCCTGCCCTTGACACCAATCGCGTCACCCCACAACAAAGGGCCCTCTCGCCTTCCTCCCCTCCTGAAACTTCCTCCACACCTACTCCCACCTTCCTCCCACACACCACACCCTCCTCTAACGCCTCCCCAACAACAACCAGGCCCCCACACAACACCTCCTCCCCGGCCTCTCTCCCCTTCCTATGTCCACGCCAGCCGCACAGCACGTGCCTCTTGGCCTTTCCTCCCCGCAGGAAACGTGCACCGCACCTACTCAGAGCCTTCTAACAGCCTGCACACACATGCCTTGCCCACTAACCTGCCCTCACAGGCAACACCACCCTTCCCTTCACAGCCCTACCTATACTCCACACCTACTGCCCTCCTTCCCTTGCACCTAGCCTGCTCACCGCTCACGCCCTGCACTCTCCTCCTGCTACAACAACTCCATGACCACCCACAAACCCCAGGGAAGAGGCCTTGGCAGGCCAGCCTGCCCTTGACACCAATCGCGTCACCCCACAACAAAGGGCCCTCTCGCCTTCCTCCCCACCTGAAACTTCCTCCACACCTACTCCCACCTTTCTCCCACACTCCACACCCTCCTCTAACGCCTCCCCAACAACAACCAGGCCCCCACACAACACCTCTTCCCCGGCCTCTCTCCCCTTGCTATGTCCACGCCACCCGCACAGCACGTGCCTCTTGACCTTTCCTCCCCGCAGGAAACGTGCACCGCACCTACTCAGAGCCCTCTACCAGCCTGCACACACATGCCTTCCCCACTAACCTGCCCTCACAGGCAACACCACCCTTCCCTTCACAGCCCTACCTATACTCCACACCTACTGCCCTCCTTCCCTTGCACCTAGCCTGCTCACCGCTCACGCCCTGCACTCTCCTCCTGCTACAACAACTCCATGACCAGCCACAAACCCCAGGGAAGAGGCCTTGGCAGGCCAGCCTGCCCTGGACACCAATCGCGTGGCCCCACAACAAAGGGCCCTCTCGCCTTCCTCCCCTCCTGAAACTTCCTCCACACCTACTCCCACCTTCTTCCCACACACCACACCCTCCTCTAATGCCTCCCCAACAACAACCAGGCCCCCACACAACACCTCCTCCCCGGCCTCTCTCCCCTTGCTATGTCCACGCCAGCCGCACAGCACGTGCCTCTTGGCCTTTCCTCCCCGCAGGAAACGTGCACCGCACCTACTCAGAGCCCTCTAAAAGCCTGCTCACACATGCCTTCCCCACTAACCTGCCCTCACAGGCAACACCACCCTTCCCTTCACAGCCCTACCTATACTCCACACCTACTGCCCTCCTTCCCTTGCACCTAGCCTGCTCACCGCTCACGCCCTGCACTCTCCTCCTGCTACAACAACTCCATGACCAGCCACAAACCCCAGGGAAGAGGCCTTGGCAGGACAGCCTGCCCTTGACACCACCCGCGTGGACCCACAACAAAGGGCCCTCTCGCCTTCCTCCCCTCCTGAAACTTCCTCCACACCTACTCCCACCTTCCTCCCACACACCACACCCTCCTCTAACGCCTCCCCAACAACAACCAGGCCCCCACACAACACCTCCTCCCCTGCCTCTCTCCCCTTGCTATGTCCACGCCACCCGCACAGCACGTGCCTCTTGGCCTTTCCTCCCCGCAGGAAACGTGCACCGCACCTACTCAGAGCCCTCTACCAGCCTGCACACACATGCCTTCCCCACTAACCTGCCCTCACAGGCAACACCACCCTTCCCTTCACAGCCCTACCTATACTCCACACCTACTGCCCTCCTTCCCTTCTGTCCCTCAACAAACATGCACCTAGCCTGCTCACCGCTCACGCCCTGCACTCTCCTCCTGCTACAACAACTCCACGACCAGCCACAAACCCCAGGGAAGAGGCCTTGGCAGGCCAGCCTGCCCTTGACACCAATCGCGTGGCCCCACAACAAAGGGCCCTCTCGCCTTCCTCCCTGCCTGAAACTTCCTCCACACCTACTCCCACCTTCCTCCCACACACCACACCCTCCTCTAACGCCTCCCCAACAACAACTAGGCCCCCACACAACACCTCCTCCCCGGCCTCTCTCCCCTTCCTATGTCCACGCCAGCCACACAGCACGTGCCTCTTGACCTTTCCTCCCCGCAGGAAACGTGCACCGCACCTACTCAGAGCCCTCTACCAGCCTGCACACACATGCCTTCCCCACTAACCTGCCCTCACAGGCAACACCACCCTTCCCTTCACAGCCCTACCTATACTCCACACCTACTGCCCTCCTTCTCTTGCACCTAGCCTGCTCACCGCTCACGCCCTGCACTCTCCTCCTGCTACAACAACTCCATGACCACCCACAAACCCCAGGGAAGAGGCCTTGGCAGGACAGCCTGCCCTTGACACCAATCGCGTCACCCCACAACAAAGGGCCCTCTCGCCTTCCTCCCCTCCTGAAACTTCCTCCACACCTACTCCCACCTTCCTCCCACACACCACACCCTCCTCTAACGCCTCCCCAACAACAACCAGGCCCCCACACAA